>NW_024352786.1:15947233-16423612 GCF_902729225.1 Pteropus medius | reverse complement strand
AGGCAGGAAGTAAGGGAAGGAAGGGAGAGGGAGGGTGAAAGGGAAGAAGGGAGGGAGGGAGGAAGGAAGAAAGGGAGGAAAGGAGAGAGATGGCACTTACCCGTCTCCCTACCTGGAGAGTATCCCAGCAGACCCCTGCTCCTCAGTAGGATGCTTTAATATTAGTAAATAAACCTGTTTCACATAGAGTCTGATCATTCATCAACGGGTGCCTCTGTGCTGAGCCCTGGGATGAGTGGGAGCGTGAGTGAGCCATTAAGGGCCATTTCTCAGTTTGCCACAGCCCCACTCATGGGTGAGAGCCCTATTAGTTTTCTAAGTTAGATTTTTGTGGGGCTCATCTCTCAGGTGCACATCTTAAAAGTTTAGGTGCCTAATATGGGGTACAAACCCTTTACTCTTCAGGGAGAAGCTCTAGGTTTTGAGTTCCACTCAATTGTGGATTATCATTCCACGTATAGGAGAGGGAGAAGGGGTGGTGGCATGGTGGTGGGTTTATAGCAATATTGTCTCAGCCTTTCCTCTGTTGGCTTAAGTGTGTGTGTGTGTTTTCTCCTTTGTCTGATGTGAAAGAGTTGTTCCACTAGTGTTTCAGTTTTTTTCCAGAGGAAATGGTTTCATATGTAGATTTGTTTTGTCTGTGGGAGGGGGTGAGTTCTAGATCTATGTTGCCATCTTGAACTGGAACCAGCCTCTTCCCTTTTAATAGCTGTAGATTTGAAGTTGATATTATTGATCATTATTTGAATTTATTTTAAACACTAACCACTTTCAGGTAGGATGTTTATGTTACAAAAGGTCTAAGTCAAATTACTTTATCTAAGTTACCTCATCTGTAAAATAAGGGAAGTTAATTTATAAAATAGGTAGGTAATAACTATCATATATAATTGTTGAGAGGATTAATCAGTACACATAGATAATTGAAAATAGTGGATGTTATGTGGTAAATTCTCAGTAAATGTTAGCTGTGATCACAGAAACAAAAATGATATTGAAGATGAGGTTGATGAATTGACATATTTTATATAACCTTTAAGTGTTCATGTATCTGCTGGTTTTTGATACTTCAAAACATTACCAGACTCTTTCCACATTAAAATATAATTTTCAAATCCTCACTAATCAAGGAGAAAATATGACGTCTCAAGGAACCTCAAATAGATATGACAGTGCATTGGGTCTCATGCAGAAAGGCAGAAGGGTCAAAAAGTCACATGGCTTACCTGGCCATCTGGATATTCAATCTAATAACAGACTTAGAAACATTTTTCTGAAGAGAAAATTAGGAGAGATAAATTCCCTGTAGAGTAATTATACACAGGCACTATGAAGAATTTATTAGTTTAAAAATTATTTGTTGAGAACAAAGTCTTTGTATTTATGGAAGTTATATTCCAGTGAGATGAAAATAACAAGCTATGAAAATGTGCAAAAATGATATTTCTCATGGAAATAAGTGGTACTGAGAAAAATAAAACAAGATAAAAACAATAGGTTTGGAGGGGATTGCATCGTATGGTGATGGTTCTTGAAGAAGGAATCATTGAAAAGAGAATAGATGATCAGATACTTGGAAGAAGTGGGAATTGAGTCATAGCATTGTCCAGAAGAGCATTCCAGATAGCAAAAACAGTAAGTGTAAATGCTATGAGTCGTTTAGGATGTGCTGACACCCATCATTTACTTCATCATCATCAATCTTATCATCATCCATCCTATCATCATCCAGTCATCAATCAATCAACCAACCAGTGTGAGTCCAGCTGAATTAACAAGGCTTGAAGCAACAGAAGATAATGCCAGATAGGTAGCCAAACACCAGTTTATCCAAGGCCTTTCATGAATTAAATGAAAAACTATTGACAGATTTTGAGCAAAGGAATGAAATAACCTGACTTCCATTTTTAAAGGAGCACTCTGGTGCTGTGTTAAGAATTCACTGTTAAGAAGGAAATTCCTTTAGAAATCTGTTGCAGAACTTAAGCAAAACTGGTAGTTGCTTAGACCGTGGTAGGAGTAGAAGTATGGGGAGCTACTGGATTCTGAATCTGAATGTATTTTCAAGTCAGAGCTAAAGGATTTGTTTATGAATTGAGTATATATCATAGAAAGGAGAAATAAATGTCAAGTGCTCTTGGTGGAGAAGTTTAGAGGGTTGCAACTGCTTTGGGGGAAACCAAGGGAAGAACAATTTGGTAATGGTGGTGGCAGGACTGGTAAATCAGTTAAAGATACTGAAAAAGAATGTATACACAGAAAAAGTAGAAAATAATATTGAGAAATTGAATTTTTAGAGTAATCGTGTTATTCTTGAATATTTTACAACCAGAAATTGTTACATTATAATTTAAATAATTAAAAAATAACCTGCATAACAACAGAATTCCCGTGTATACTAAACATAAGTCCATATAAAGGTCAGCTCCCCTTTGCCCCAGTGGGGTTCATAACATCTTTGTCCACCTCAAAACAGAGATCCATTATTTAGGATAGTGATTGGTCCTCTATGGACACGAAGATGCTGTAGAAACCTTCACTATTTCTTATGTGCATTGTTATATTTTAATTTCAAAATATTTTCTTTAATAGTATTCCGAAGGCCTATAGAAGATGTTTTTTTTTCTTTCAGTGTCAATTTTTTTTTCCTTTCAAATGTGATTTAGGTTGAAAAGTTCCACACTTAATCCTCTTACTTCTCCAAGTACAGCCTTCTGGACACGAGGCATGCTCTCAGCAGGAGTGGCAGTGGTCTCCAACAGAGGATGCCAGGCCAGGGCATATTTAAATTCTTGGGTTATAATTTTGTAATAAATCCCTGAGAGTACATGTTCCTTATTCAGAATAGCTATTCTAACATTAAATAAATTATAAAATAAATTAACATCTTTCTAATTTATCCATTCTCAAATCCAGGACTAAATGTGTTTTTATATAAATTATAAGGTATGGTCTTTACAAGTTTTGGTCGGACTAGCTTCCCATATGCCTAGTAACTGATTTGTGGCCTTCATAAACATTTGTGAAATTCAGATACATTCCTTTTTTAAAAATCTTTAGCAGTAGCAAATAAAGAATACATAATTCTTTTGTTTTAATTTTCTAAATAAATACTTTCTTCGTCCTAATCCTATTTATATTTGTTAACATATACGTATGTTTATCAATATAGCTCTGTATTTAATCGCTTTATCTGTGTATACAATCAATTTAACTATATTACTTTTATCATAGTGTACTTAAAAACCATAATATGAAATGAATGGTAAAGTGAAAGAGCAGTAGACTGATTGAGATTGAGCAAATGTATTATCCGCAGTGCTTTCTAGTATAGATAGGCATATGAAAGAGTGAGTTTGTGCTATGTACATACTACACAGGGAATAGAAAAGAGGCAGAAATAATTCCAGTTTGGATCAAATGAAACATAAAGATCACATAAAAGTTGAAATAACACAGGAGTTCTGGACTGTCATTCTGTATTACATTTTGGTTTAACATCCCAAACACTTTAGATTCCATTTATAAATATATATACTCATTTTCATGCTCAAACTAACTAAATTTTTGCTCTCTCATTTGCCGTCATCAGCTCTTGCTTGAATTGGCCATATAAGAGCATTTCAGGGCCAAGGTCATTAAAATAATTCTAAACAAGGAGTAATTTTCCATGAAGTCTCCAAGGTGTTGGATTTCAAACCAATACATATATTATGGTATTTAGAACTCTCTGATTTTCATTTATGCATATCCCAGTCAGCATTTGATCGCAGCTGGAAAAATGAGCTTGAGTAATGAAATGAGATGCCAAAGCAATGGGTCTTCTTAGAACGAAGGCCATTAGTTTAATTGCCACAGATGGATGATAATCAGGTCTCACAGCCCTGGTACTTGGAGTTGTCCTTTAAACCCTAAATATGAATATAACAGTTCCTTATAGTCTTTGAATGGTCACTAGAGTAGAGCAAGAAAATACCTCATGTTAAAAAGTAGTAAATTTATAATTTTCTAAACAAATATTATAGAATTCTGAATCTCAAAGTGATCACTCATACCTTTAGTGCGTTACGTGCAGTTTGCAAGATGTGGTGGGTAGAGATGTTTACACAAGTTCCTCACCTATGAAATGGATATTATCATAGTCGTCATCATGATTATCGTCATCTTCATCACTGCCATCATCATATTATTATTATCTCTAATAATGTTGGATGTATTGAGAGAATTGATTTAAAGCATTTACCATATCCTCTGGTAGGTAGTAACCACATAAAAATATTCTTATTTTGAAAGTTGTATAATCTCATTAAGGCTCAGAGTCCTCATTTTACAAATGAGCATAACAATGCCTGGTTCTAGGTTTTCAACAATATTAAATTTGAATAATGTTGTATAGTACTTAAAAAATTATTTGGCATATAGTACAAGGTATAAAACTGAGTTCAATTTCAGTGATTCAAAAATCTCACAAAGCAGGTGGTCAAGGCTATGTCAAATCAGTTTATAAGGAACATTCATTCTTTAAAAGTGAAAGTCATTGGATATATATTCTTTTATTCCCCATTCTTTACATTGTAGTGAATCCTGCCCCACTGGCCCATTATAGATAAATATAATTACCTATTTTTATGAGGAACATCTCAAAACAGGAGTTCTTAAATTAAAAAAAAAAAAATCAGTGAATGAGAGAATCTAGAGTAAATCTAAATATGATACCTTTCTATATATTTTCAATCTTTAATCCACAGCCTCTCACCTTCTTAGTGCTTTTGCATATTAGTACTGAACTTTGCTTTAAGAATACTGATTTTTTATCTCTAAGAAGTAGAGTGGAGAGAGCAAAGACTTAGGAGTCAGACTAACCATATTTACAATGCTAGCACTGCTATGTAAAGGCATAAAATGTGGGCAAGTCATGTGACTTCTGTTCCTCATTTATAAAACGTAGATAAAAGTACCAATACTGTAAGGTTCTAAAAAGATTACATGTAATGTATGCAAAATGCCTAATATTAATGAAATGCCTAGTATTAAATAAATTGTAGCTCTCATAACTATTATAATCATGTTAAAATGTACCCCATTCTCCGTTTGTTACTCAGTTTTTCCCATGGATAAAAATTTTTAGAAACAATTATTAAGACACTTCCTTCACAGAGTGTTTTCAAGGTAAATTTGCTAGGTTATTTCATCTTCACTCAGTTCTCTTTGTCTTATGTTCTCCTGCCTGGGAAAATATGAGAAACAAAAGATACATAAACTGGAACTCTGCCCTTCACATTAGAAATGTGAAGTTGTTTCTTAAAATTTCTATTTTCTAAACTGAATATAGAAAATAATCTACTTTCTTTCTAAAAATGTAGAATCTGGGCCTCAGTATCTAGAATGTTCTGAATTCCTGAGACTATAATGAATTTTTACTCCCCTTTCCTCCAGCCTTCTTTTCCATCGGTTTACCCTGTCCGTAGAATATTTTCTCTCTTCACATTCTGGTTGCTATAGATGAGACATCTTCTTCCTTCAGGCCTAGCTTAGGTTCAATTCAGAAAAATGATTCTTTGTTTTTTTAATTTAGAAAGCTCACTTTTATTTTATCTTAAAGCTCTTTTTTTTGGTAATAATCGTCATAGATGTGTTTAATGTATGCACATTTATGTCTCTCGTAGTATGTCTGTGAAAGCCAGGAAGAGTATGTGCATTTTCCCCTTTAGAACACCAGCACGGGGATAGTATCACATACAAACAGTCATTTTATGAATAGCTGATGAGTCAACAAAGGCAGCAGTGGAGAAAGGTCAGCTAGGAATGCCAGCGATATAGCTATTTCTTAGGTGTCATGTGATTCTTTCATTTGCTCTTTAACTTATCTTTGTGATACAGTTACAATGATACTGTTTTTTCTCCTCTCATAAAATAAAACCAAATAATGAGAGAAGCTTAAAATAATATTCTAGTAAAAATTACTTCAACTAAAATATAATCGAGTAAGTATAAAACAAAATTATATAGATCATAGTAATTTAGTTTTATCTCAAAAGGTCAATTTCTTAATCTCTTTGGAAATTTGATTATTGTTTTTATCAAAAGAAGTAAAGACGAAAATGCCCACAAAGACCAATTACCTTTAGCTGTTGTTGTATTAACGGCTCTGCCATCTACTCTATGATTTGGGGCAAGTTAATTAATCTCTCTGTAACCAAGCCCTTGCCTACAAAATGGGGAAAGAATAGAACCTACCTCATAGAGTTTTTAAGAGGTCAAAATTATTCAATATATATAAAGTACTTAGAATATTATAATCGTTGGTAAAAAAGCAAAAACAACAGCTGAACAGTATTTGACATAATACCTCTTCCATTCCTTAGAGATGACGCTTGTACTATCAAGGACCCGTGTACCTTGTCATTTCATCCCTCTATTTAGTAAAAATACATATTAAATGAGTCAGTATTCACTTTTTAATAACTTATTTGCTCATGGTAGTTTCAACATTGCATATATATAATTTGTTTTAAAATATAGGAAAGCTTAAAACTCAGAAAAAGTTTTACCCTTTTTGTATTATAGGTAAAATAAAATGAAATAGTCTGGTTGGTTTTATTGGCTAGTATAGAAAAATACCAAACCTGATTCTTTATAGAGGGAATAAGTTTTTCCTTTGATGAGCTTTCATTAACAGTTTGGTTTACCAAATAGCAACCTAATAGATGGAAAACTTCCTCCCATGGTATCTGAAAATCACACTGTATTGCAGAAGATTCTGAAACAACAGCTGTACCAGTCAGCAGGACATACCAAAAATGCTAAGAAAGTCTAATGAAAGTTTAATGTAAGGTCTATTTACAGAGATAGAGACAAGAGGAAAGGATCCAACAAGGGATGGTGAAGCATACTGGCACCAGCAAATGCTGGATGCCTTTATGACCTGTCCACCCAACGGACAATTCAATATAGGAAAGTGAATGGAACCTAACACTTGGCTTGAGCAGCAGCTGTGGGAATTTGATAGTAAAAATCAGCCTGGCAACAAGAAGAGGAAGAATCCAAGTATCCTTTCTCTGTCTCTGTCCTTTGCTCTCCCTCTCCCCGTCTCTCACTCTCTCCCTCTTTCCGCCTCTCTGTCTCTTCAGCTCACCAATTCTCTGCTGCTGCCTCTGTTGGCCAAACCCAAACTGAGGATGGAGGAGTTGGAATAAGGGGGATGGTGCAGCTCATGGAAGTCAACCCCCTGCAGCCCAGAGCAAGGTGTAGAAGGAAGCCTGCAAGAAGAATCTGAAGGGAAAATGGAGACTAGTTAGCCTGGTAGCCTTCTGGATAATTTTGTAGTTTTAAGATACTTATACTAAGTGACTTGTTATTTTTCTGCTTACAATAAAATTTGTATAATCAATCAAAATGAATAGAAAGAAAATATGTCTACATGTATTTATTACTTAATGGGTATGGCTTACTTTCTGTGACTAAAACTAACAGGAATAATTTTATTACCTGGTTAAACTAAAACTACTTGCAAATGAAATTCAATTTTTTCCTAGTTACATTAATATTTTAAACATACTTGCTTTATTATCCTACAGGCCACTATCTTACAGTATTATTTTTCCCTTATGTGGATAAATATGTTAATGATTTATTTATCATATAGTATATATAATCTATTTATATATATATAATCTATTTTTGAATGTGTATATTCAATTTGGATTTCTTTTTCCCTAAGAAAAGAGATTATAGCCTAAACTTGTTTAATGGTGGTGAGTGCCTACGAGAAGCCGTTTAGTCTGCAGTTCTTAAACTTTTTAGTGTTAGGACCCTTTCTAGTCATAAATTATTGGAGATTCCCAAAGTGCTTTTGTTTATGTAGATTAAATCTACCAATATTTTTGTGTTAGAAATTAAGACAGAAATTTAAAATGTTTTATTAATTTACTTAAAAATTATAAACTTATGTATTAATACCTATAATATATTTTATGGAAACATTTCACAGGACAAAAACAAAATGACTTTAAAAGAACAGTGTCATTCTTTTACATTTTTGCCAATTTCTTTAATATCTGCTTGATAAAAGGAACCTGGACTCTCATATGGACTTCTCCTTTCAGTTTGTTGTGGTGTGCTCTTTTTGTTGAAGTGTGTGAAGAAAATCTGGCTTCACAAGATAATGCAGTTAGAAAATGCAGAACCTTGCGGACCCCAGGAGCTCCTTAGACTACACCTTGAACTTTAGGTCATTTCTCTCAATAGAAATAGTGGAAAATGATGGACTGATTCCCATGAACACTACACTCTGGCAGCTGGTTCAGAAAGAACAACAATGTTATAAGAAATGTATATGCATTGCATGCTTAGTAATCATACCACTCTATGAATAAGATCAATATGATAGTGCTGGGAGTTTAGGTGCTAAACTAGAGACACACAGAGGCACATCTTAAACTACAATTAACCTGAAGAGAAGCAGGAGTTTGGAATCATGTCTACTTGATTTCCAAGGCCAAGATCTTTCTACTATATCATCTCAAGGGAAATTCTGTTCATAAACATCATTGACTGGTGGAAATTGAGAAGGGCATAGCTTTACGTGTCAGTTGTGTTTTAACTTTCATGTTATGACTTTTCTTCCATAATACTTTAGAGTTACATTGCTTAGATGCTTTTTATCTTTTATTGTTATAATTTTTTTCAGTTTTATTTTTAAAAGAATATTCGAGCTGTTTGTATAATAAAAGATTTGTCTTTGGTGAGCACAACTCTGTTTTTACTCTTAGTTTTGAATATTCTTCAATATACTTCACTTCATTGGATGTATCATATACATAAATAAGTTAGAAACGAACTTTTCTTCTTCCTTATTGACAAGCAGTATTATCATCAGTTATCTCTCTCTAATTGCATCCCTAATTTACAAGATTATTGCAAAATCCTGACTCTTCCTATTACCATGCCTTGGGAGATAACTTTTCTCAGTGCAAAAGACTCTACTTTCCACAGGCATAAAAATAGCTACCCTCCATTTGAGGAGAGAGAATACATGGTCAATTCCTTAGTCTAATTTTAGTGACACTGTCCCTCCAAATATCTTCCTTCGTACTTGGTTTCATAAGCTTTCAGTCTTGCCACTAGATATCCGTCCTTGATAATTGGAGGATTTTCCCATTAAAATACAGATGTCCATGAGGTTATGTTTGAAGGAGTTAGTCATTATTGGTCATAATTTACTATTATGAATTCAGAGATATCAAACTTTTTGACTCTTTTTATCTTACTTTTTCTCCATCCTTGGTATGTGATTTTTATCTCCAAAGTCACAAGATGACTGCTTGGTCTTCACATTTCACATTCTTATTCCAAGCAAGGAAAAAATCAGAAATTTCAAAAGCCTTTTTCCTAAGAAGGTATACCTTTTATTTGCAAAGGAAACCCTTCTCACCGAACATCCATTTATATGTCACTGACTAGGAACACCTAATATAGCCACACTTCACTGGAAGGTAGCAAGGAGAACTGAGGATTCATTTTTCAGTTCCTCTAATAGAGAAAGGCAAGGTAGAAAGTGGATGAGTGGGCAACTCCTTATTTTTATTCATTCATTCTTACATATTTATTGAATGACTACTATGTTTAGACACAAAAATAATCTCATCATTATAAAGCCTACATTGTCATTGTATGAGACAGGCTATTAAACAAACAAAATAGTCAAAATGGTAGTTAACAATTATTGTTATGGTAAAAAGGATAAGCATAAAAATGGGATTGAAATACCAAGAGGAAAGATGCTATTTTTAAAGACTATGATGAGGTTAGATCTCAATAATAAGAAAATGTCTAGATAGAGACTTGGAAGTGTTGAAAGATAAAGCCGTTTGGATTTCTGAGGTAGGAAGGAATGTTTCAGTTAAAGGAAATGGTAAATCAGAATTCTGAGGCCAAGTGTCCATGGTAGTAAGGTCAGCGATCTGCATGGGACAGAGATGAGGAGGTAGGAGGGAGCTAAAGGTGTGGTAATTGGAGATATGACCAAAGGTGTAAAGGGAAGATGGAATGGGGCTTTTTAGGGTATTCTGAGAAGTTTGGCCTCTCTTATGAAATGATAGATTATTGAGGTTGGGAGAACTTGAAAAAAGTTTCTGTCATGTTGTGCTATATAACATTAAACATGATATTTGAAATAATTTACTCACCCTGTAGTACTGTTATCTAATTGTTTCACTTAGTATTCATAACAGAAGATGAAATATGTAGATAAGGCAGATATCATCGTTCTCTTTTTTTTCTGGGAGGAGGTAAAGCTCAGGAAACATATGACTCATAAAAACATCAAACAGCTTACTAATAGCAAAACCAGGGCCCAGAGCCAGGTGCTGTGCCTTCTGATCCAGCCCTCTGTACCCTGCCACCATGTTTTTTTGTTTGCTTTTTTTTTTTTTTTTTCCAATTTGGACAGTGTAATTCTATCTTTATTTTTACTGTTTTGGAAGTAAGTAAAATATAACTTTATTTCTTGACTCACATGTTTGTTAAAAGATAAATTTACTGAGACATATTGAAAGTTTTAAGTTTACTAAAGCAAAAATTGATTCCAGTCAGGCAGCGCCAAACCAGCAGTAGCTAGGAGCACTCTGCCGCCAAGGGCTGGGGAGAAAGTTTTATAGAGAAAAGGTGGAAGCAAAATGAAGGCATTATTCATTGGCTATAGCTTAAAACCTAGTTGGCTATTTGTGATAGGTTGTCCTTAGGTTTCGATTTTGTAACCTTTAGGCGTTTATAGGCTTGGATTTTCGTTTGTTTATGTGGGCTGCCTCGGCATTAGAGCCACCTCAGTCTAATGGTCTCCTTGTTTAATTCATTTGTCCTTTGAAAGCTTTTCTTTCCAGAAATTCTTAGGCACTGAATTAGCAGCCCTTGAGGCTAATGGAAATTTGTTGATCTCCAACTTTATTTTCTAATATAAAAATATCTACATGAATAAAAAGTTTCTTCATATTCTCATGAGTTCAATGGAAAATATCATTAATAATCCTGCTTAAACCAGCTAGATAAAATGCAACCTCTTCTTCCCTATCTTCATAGCTTCTGACTTTAGAATACAAGAAGTTGGCCCCATAACACACCCTTAATTCTGGGCCCTACACTCAAGTGGGAAATATCTGCCAATCACGTAGAACCCTGCTAAGTGCCAGCATCCTCGCACAACTGGTAATTTTGATATCATCCTATTTATTCCTTTCTCAGAATGTTCGGTGAAATGTCTACTTTAACATTAGACATATTCTCTTGCAACTTTCAAAAGATATTTTGATTGAATATCTAATGAGTTTAGATTCTAAGTTTAAAAAAATATTTTACCTGTTATGTAAGTTATATATGATTAGCAATCATTTTAAATACTCAGAAATATAAAGAAGAAAATCTCTCATCATCATTAAATGATTACATTCGAATGCTCACATAAGGAACATACACGTAAATACACACATATACTTGAAAGATATTTTAGTATATCTTAATTAAATTTTTCATTTTTTCTCACCAAATGTTTCATAAATATTTTCTGTAAGTAATTTATTAGCTTTCAAACAATGATTTTTTAAAATACTGGTATAATATCTCATCCTTTGGATGTATAGTGATTTAATTAAATATAATATTGAGAATTTTAGAAAGATTTTAGTATAAGGAAAAATAATTTTGAATATTGTATCTTTATTCCCCAAGTGCCTTCCGATAAAGTTTATAACTACACTTCCTCTCAAATGAAGTCTATGAGAATCCTATCTCACTGTATCCTTGCCTCTAGTATTGAATATTATCATGCAACTGGCTTGGATCTTCATGTTTGTTGGCTTCAGGAAAGCTGCTCCACTTTTAAAATTCTATTTATATTTTGGGCAGTTAGAAGAAGAAAGTTAAAAAGAAAACATTGTATTAGCTAAGTGCCCACAGTGTATACATATTTTTTTCCAGTAGATACCTAATTATGCCAAATAGAATCTTATGTCTGTGCTAAAAGAAAAGAGGAGACTGGGCATTAAGTTGGCAACTAGCAGTTTCTGCTTTGGAAGTCAGTATTGGCTAGTGACCAGACAGACAAAATTCACATTTCAGTACTAACATTTACCAGCTGTGTCTTTTGTACAAGTGACTTTATTTCTTTAACCACAGTTCTTCAGCCACCAAATGGGGCAAATAATGGTACCACAATCACATTATTGTAAAGAAAATTAAACAAATTATTATAAAAACATGGTTGATCATGTATCTAACATTTTGCAGGCATTCATTAAATATAGCAATTAAAAACATTACTGTATTCATTGAGATTTTTAGATAAAATGATTTTTTTAAAAATAGGGATGTTAATATTTTATATTTCGATATTATTATTAGGAATATACACCATATCTTCTAAGTGATTAGAGGAGGAAATATAGGAAGACTATTGACTTCTGTATATTTCTTTATAAATTGCAAATTCTGTTTAGATTTTCTCCATATTTAGTCTTAACATCTCTTCTTTCTCCAAAGTTTATAACTTAATTTTCTCTATGATGTATTATTACTTTGGCTAATTTTTCCCAGATAATATTATGACATGATGTAGATGAACTTCTTGTCTTGCGTTTATGAGAATGTCACTATATTTTGTTATTAAGTAAAATGCTTACTGTTAGTTTAAGATAGACATTTTTCATTATACTAAGATCATGTTTAATCATTTGAATTAGGAATGAGTGTTTAAGAGTTCCTTTCTTAAGCATTCTTAATACCATTTGATGCATGTGTTTTATGTATTATGTTTTTATATCGTCTCACATCAAATGAATCTTTCCATCCTAAAATAAGTATTACCTAGGCTTTTGTCCTTTGATCTGTTCTGTCTCTCATGTGTGATTTACTGGTCCTTTTAGAAGATGTGCTACTATTTAAAACATCTGTAATAATATTACTCAAAATACAGTGAGTGCTCACCCTGTAGCCAGCACGAAATATGCATCGCTTCATTTAATCCTCAGAACCTTTCTATTAAGAAAATACTCTAAGTTCCTATAGTGAGCAGATGCTTAAAGTGAGGCTTTGAAAAGTTAGATAATTTGATCATAGTCAGAACTAGCATAAGGTGCAGTTGAGATTTTCCCCAAATCTTTCTCATTCCAAAACTCATGTTTGTAAGTACTTGCTACATTTTATTCATCACAAAAGTATCTCTGTATAATTAGAATTTACATGTGTAAAAGATGTATTATTTATTCAGTTTGTATTGTGGAAATATAGACCTTGAAGACCCTTTTGGAGGCTGCACATCTGAATACTCAATGCTTGCTTAAGCCTTTATTGTATATTCTACTTGTTTTTATAGATACATGTGTAATAAAAATGTAATTAATTGAATTTTTTTCTTTTAAGTTCAGAAATGAAATTTTAGTGCTATGAATATATCTTTAAATAAGTGTGTCTACATCCAAGAATATTAACATATGCTACTTTGATTGTCATAGTCTCTTTGTTTTAAAAAATGGAGGGAGAAGGAAAAAGTTTTTTACTTTCAGTTAGTTCAGAATTTTTTAATGGTATTTCCCATGTATTTATTCTTACATTACGTTTTACTCAGATTATAACCTATATATTTATGACTTGGAAAATTAATTCAGTTTTAATTTGTGGCTAAATTTGCAATATATTGTTGACAAGCAGCTATATTTTCAGTAAAGCTCAAAGAAAGACTTAAATTCCAAATCAGGAAACCAAAATAAAATAGCAGAATTAAATTGAGGAATATTGAGTAAATCACTAATAAAGATAAAAGCAGATATTCATAAATTAAGATCATATGACATTGATTTAATTAATGAATTGATGCCAGTTGCATTCTTTGAGAACTTCAATAAAATAGATCCAAATATTACAAAAACAAGAAGAAAGGAAAATAGAACCATAAAATTGGTGAAGAATATACTACATGGTAAGCACATTCATTATGAGGTAACTTAAAAATATAGCAGACTAATATATAGAAAATGGCACTGAATAATTTGAATATTTTTACAAATAAATACATTTTAGATTTTAAAGTGTTTAATATAAGAAGGAAGAGTTAACTATATGGATGGACCTAGAGGGTACTGTGCTGAGTGAGGTAAGTCAGCAAAGAAAGACATGCCATGTGATTTCACTTACATGTGGAATCTAAAAAACAAAATAAACAAAACAGAAACAAACTTATAGATAGATACAGAGAATATTTTGATGGTTACAGATGGAAGGGGGGTTAGGGGGGTAGAAAGGGAATGAAATAATATCATAACTATGTATGGTGTCAGATGGGTACAGATTTACTTGGATGATCACATTGTAAGTTATATAAATGTCTAAGCACCGTGTTGTGTACTTGAAACTAATATTGTATGCCTTTTGTAATTTAAAAAAATTATTAAAAAAATAGAGTGAATTTTTATAGTAACCAAAATTCTAGATGTAAAAATCACTACAGGACTAAATATATTTTGTTAATAAATTCTGTAAAACTGAGACTGTCTACAATAATTATGTTAAAAGAAAAGCTTCTAAATTCACTTTATGAAGCTAACATGATTCCGTTGAGGAAGGTCATCAAGAACCCTTGACTGCTGATTTGACCCACGAGCTAGACCTAGGCAATTGGAGATCCCCCTCTCCTTCCCCTGTCTTTAGAATGTGCACTCTGCTCACCTTCCCTGAGCTATAAAGTTGCCCAAGGACACAACCTTGAGACAGAAATGTAATGTTAAGACCATCTGGACTGAGTACATGACAACCCTGTCAGAGCCCCTGTGTATGTGATTGAACCCACTTAGGATTCAAGGACTTTGAATTATATGCTAATATGATGAAAAACTATTTGAATGTTTTAAGCAAGAAGATATCATGATCTAATTTACGTTTTAAAAGAGTATTGTGTGAAGAATGTATTATTAGGGGGACATGGGCAGTGGAGAAGCCATTGAGAAATGATGTCTAGACTAAAGTGGTAGTAAGAGAAACAGAATGAATGTTCATGAGGGTGAAATCTGAGACCCGCGTGATTTCCTTGTGGGAGGCCTCTTTCAATGTTGTTATTTGCTTTTAGTTTCTGGTTATTGTTATTTTTATTTGTAGAATTTTTTTTGTGGATTTTTTTTTATTTTTCCGGATACCTCTGGCATTGGGAACTACTTAAGTTGAATGGCTGATGAATAAATTCAGGATATGTATGAAATTGGGTTGAGCTGCTATGGGCACAACAAACTTGAGTATTTGAAGAGTTGCAGAACACAATAAAAACAGAAAGGAAGTGGATTTATGTGGCACAAGGAAAAGACCTTGATTCACTGATGGAAATACCAGGTTTTTAGATCTTAAAATAGTTATATGTAAGAAATTTATGACATAACTGTTTTATTGTTATCTATGTGGACTTCAAAATAAGGTGATAGAAGTGAAAAATTGAAAGGAATGTAAAACTACTCTCACATGAAAATAGGAACAGATATTCAACTCATTGAAAAAAAGCCAACTCTATAAGTATTAGTATGTACCATTTACAGATCATTCAGCTGGAGATTATGAAAGATTGTGCAATGCTTTTTAAACATTGAAATCATTAATTAAATTGAGTAAAACTAGAATAAGTAAAAGCTAAAGTTATTATCACTATACAAAAAATAGGAAGAGTGACATGCGAATTTCAGAAGAATTTATTGAATGAGAACAGATGCAAGCCTGGATGTAGCATTGGTGAGCAGGAGTACACAAAAGCGTTAACAAATTTTGATCTTTTCTATGTATAGTGTAAGAAAACAAAAAAAAAAAAAAAAACCCAAACAAAACACTGTTTTAAAGGCTATAATAGTTAGCGTATTGATTTAGATTTTTCTTTTTTTAATAAAAAGAAAGATTATTCGTGTCCTGAATCACCAGGAGACAACACTTGACCTAAATTAGAATTTTTAAAAGTTGGTTAAATCTACTTCTAGAGGCACAAGTTTATATTGATGCACAGCATAAATGAATTACTCTCAGGCCCTTGCAATAATTATAGCATAATGAGATAATGAAGAGACTCTGTCAGGCTTTTTTAGGCAGAGAGGCTTGAGGATACAAATATTTGAAAACAGAGAATACCAATTAGTTTTCACGCTACCCTATTAGTAGGACAGAGAGTCACATTTTGTCAATTCTGCAGTGAAATGAAGGCAGGAGGAAAACAAAATGCAGCTTACATTATGGTGCTTGTGTTAAACAAGTCATGGCCATTAAATGCTTGAAACAACAGAGTAATTAAAAATCAGATGTCCTTGCCAGCAAAAGGCCCCTCTGAACTGTGACATAAGTGATGTAAAGGACAACGTTGCTGCCTAATTCCTGCATTCTCTCTATTTGCTTGAAATTAGGATCCCAAATGTGATATTTATCAGTGCTTATGTAAAAAAAAAGTATCTTAGCATCAATTTAGGTTAATTGCCATTATATTTATTTCCTAGCTGTTTAATCTCTACCAGGCCTGGAAGGGTCGTTTAAACTGTATTTAAATTTATTCTGCTTTGTAGGTGTCCAGTAAAATGAACATTTATAAGTAGCTGTGCTCTAAGGTTAATTTGTTCTGTAAAATTACCCATATTTCTCCAGAGTATTCATTAGTGGAATAAAACAGAGAACTAATCTAGATGCTGAAGGATTATCTTTATTGCTGTACAGATAGCTTTGATAAAATTCCAATTGGGATTACCTCCCAGGGTGTGAATAAACTAAGTAGAATATGACAAAACTCAGCTCTCAAAAAGCACAGATAAAATTGCTGAGAATTGCAGGCCAATCAGAACATTAGTAAGCTATTTGCTGCAGTAATTTATTGAATAGTTTTTCAATGACATTTCAATGCTCAACAAGTAACACTACAAAGTGTTATTAAGACATAAATTAAGCTTAAAATTCCATTATACCACTGAGTAAATTTCAACAACTAAAATGCATTTCCAAGCAACTTTTGGCCTTTTGAGACTGAAAATAACTTAGAAGTTGATAGTTCCTATAAGAAAAAGGTATATTACATCTTTAACACATGTATAGACACACAGAGAAATAAGAGAAAAATTAAAATTATTTTAATATATATCCCTTTTGAAAATGGACATACCATAAATTTTCCTGTAATTTCCTATTTTCTTTAATTTTTGTTGTTGTGGGTATTTAAAAACTACTAACACTTTCAGATCATTTGTAGTTTTTCATTTAAATCGAGGTGAAAGAGAGAACTCTTTAAAGTCTCGAAATGATTTTGAGTGGTATTGGTTGATTAATGAAATGAAAACTTCTTAAATGTTTTGTTTTAAATGCTCCAGCTGATAAAATTTTCATGAGTACTGTTCATTAATGCTGATTTTCTCTTGGCCTCCAGACTTATGTCCATGGAACTGCTCTGGCTCTGTACACTGGTAATTACATTTTCTTTAGAAGCTTATTTATTTAGAATTTCTAGTGCCTGTTCAACTACACTGAAAGAAGAGATACCTCTAAAACATTGTATGAAAATTACATCAGCTGACTCTGCTGAGGATGTTGAGAAACCTTGTGTGGTCTACCAACCTTGATGAGAAAGGTTCATATTTGTATCATTTTCCCACCACATCAAACTTTACATTGTATTTAATTTGTGTTTCTCTATTAGTTAAGGTTCAGTGGTAGATTCCATTCATAGAGTAGAGATGGACTAACTCAAAGAAGAGAGGAAATGATTAGAGGAATACTTGTGTATCTTCTGTCACTGTCACTGGTGTTTTGAATAGTTTTTTTTTATTTTTCCTCATGTCTTTAAAGATATGAATCCATGTTCTCCCCCTTCTGTTTTACTAGCATTTTAAAGTGGGGAGAGGTAGGCTGGTGTAAGATGCGGCTGTCTGCTATAGCACCTTCTAGAGAGTGTGTATCTTGCTATGTTCTGCAGGCTTCTGACATGTAGTGAAGTAGGTACATTCATGCATTTCTGCTGGGATGGTTAATTTGTAGAAGCCTTTGCAAAAGATATTGGCATTATGTAAAAATAACCTTAACTGTGTTTGTAGCACTTGAAATGGTAACTCCACTTTTATAAACTTCCCTTAAGAAAACATTTACAATTTTGAAAAATAACACTTGTGTTCTATTATGACCAACACAGATTTATAATAGAGACCATGTTAAAATAACCTAACTTATATACTTAGTTTTAATAAAATATTATGAAGTCTTTTGACATAATTTTTAAAAGATGACATAATAATCTAAAAAAATACATTATATGAAATTAAGAATGCATGGGTAGTATGGTCACAGCTGTGAAAATATTGGATAATGTTAGGAGAAGATTCAGCAACATGCAATAATGTCTTTATGTAGGCATTATTAAAATGGTTGATTTAATTTATCCGCTTTTTAAAAATATTTTATATATATTTTTATATTAAGTATTCATTATTCTTTTTTCATTAAGTATTTATTATTTTAATGAAAATGTGCAGTAGATGTTATTCAACCTTAAATCCTCCCTAGAAGAAATGCAGGTTAAAAAATGCATTGTTAGACATTTTGATACATTAATAAGAATCAGGCCTCTGATACTAGGTATGGTTTTGAACCTTCTCACTTCAAACATTCTGAGACTTCGGGTAATTATTTTACCTACTGAATGTTAGTTTAGTCATCTAAAATACTTGCTATAATAATGTCTAATTTATAGGATTACTGAAAGGACTAAAGAGATAATGCATGTAAAGCAAAGAGCACAGTATTAAGTTGGCTCAGAAAAAAAAACACACAAAAAGTTAGTAATAAAGCAGTCAGTATGTCAATGATGTTAATAAATAATCATAATTATGCTTCCAATAGGATGAAAAACATAGTTAAATTTCCTGAATCCAATTTTTAGCCTATAGGTAAATAACTATAAAATTCCTTACATTTTTGACATATTGAAAAGAATATATAGATGAGTGAATGTTAATAGAAAATCTAAGTATCTATCTTGGTTAAAAAATGAATAATGGAATAATAATATTTGTAAATATCTCAAACTTTACTACTCTAGTTCAAGTAACTAACTGTATTGTGAAATGTAGCTCAACAAAACATACAATTCTTTTCCATACATTTCTAATTCTCTAATGCTGTTGCGTAAAACTGTGGTTTTTCCAAGTAAGATTTAATAGAGAAATTCAAGTTCTCTGAACTTTATTTTTACAGTTGTAACTTCATATATAGTCATTTAAGCATTTGTGCTTAAGAGTCCCTTGATCTGATTATCCCTACATGGGTAGATTTGCTCATGAATCATTGCAGTTGGTTCATTGTTCTTTCCTTATTGTGCAAAGAGGAACTCAAGGAAAGAAAAGGAAGAGAAAGGGTGGTGTATAAGGGATGGTGTATAAGGGATGGTGGACTGGACAGAAATCCAAGGATCCAGACAGAGCAACCTAGCTCCATTTTGTTTTTTATAAGTTGACCTTTCAAGTGAGAATTTCCTATGAAGAAATGTTCTTGTGTCAAAATTGCTTTAAAACAACTATTTTAAACCAATGGTCCCCATCCTGTGCACTAGGGGCCCCCACGAACAAGACCTTATTTATAGGAGTTTTAAATCCATGTTCACTAAATATTGTTTGAAGACTAAAAGAAAAATGTATGTGGTCTACATATGTATAATATATTTTTCACCTTTATCGAGTTAAAATTGACAGATAAAATAGTAAAATATTTAAAGTGTACATTGCGATGATTTGATGTACATATACTTAGTGAAAAAATTTCTCCCGTCTAGTTAACTAACACGACCACCACTTCTCATGTTTATATTTATATAGTATAAATATATATTGAAATATATATTTATTTGTAATACATATATGTGTATAAATATGTAAATATAATAAAATATAAATTTTTGTTGAGAATCTACTTTTCAAATATTCATAGATATGTTTAATAAAACATTTATGTAAATTTTGGTAAATAGATATTTTCTCAAAAGTAATATAATTGTAAAGGTTGTAAAACTTTAATTTTTTTTCTAGGGAAAAAGGTATATATAGAAATCAAAAAAAATCAAGAGCCTACTCTTCCAAAATTAGTAGATATAATAGGTTTTAATTTTAAGATCGTCTTCTCTGATAAAAAATTTTATTTCGGTGATGAGAAAAAGGCAAAGAGTTGGTATGTGACTAAACTGATAGAAATGAGAGGAATGACTATTTTCTAATTTGCCAGGTTTCAAATTGACTGAAGTTGGTATATATCCCCCTCCATCACTCCCTCTTCTATCACATACACAAAACATACATGTGTGCACGCACCAAACTCTCCCCCCAATTTCAGTACCTGTCAATGTACCTCCAATACATATGTGTTAAACACAGTGTTTATAATACATATTATACATATATGACATTTTAAAAAACGCTGATGAAGATCCACCAAAGTAGTTAGAAAACTTTGAACATTAAAATATTTTAAATTGGGTGAAAGGAGAATAAAGAAAGAACTTTTTATCTGATTTTGATTATAATCCAAGTTATGAGAAGCAGACATGGAGACAAGGACCAAAGGAAAAGTTCGTCTCTTGCTCTAGAAGGCTCACTTCCACTCTCTTGCCAGGCAGCCCTTTCTTGAGTATTGCTCATTTTGCTCTCTGCTGCAGTCACCTTTCATCTTGGTTACATCACAATATGGGCCATGTTTAAGATGATGAAAGTTTTCTGGCATTGGATAATTCCTCACGAATCTACTGCAGGATACACTGAAAATGGGACAAATGGCTGAATGGTTTTTTAGCCCGCAGATCATCCTAAATGTACATGTTTTATGATCTAGTTTTTAGCAGACATTGCCAGGGGATATTTTCGCATCTTCTGAGAGGTTGAGATCAGAGAGCCAGTTAAGCCAGTTTCTCTCTGGTAGGTAATTTCAGTTGTGAAACTTGGTAGAAGAACATACTTTTATTTTTCTGCCTGGTGTGATTATTTTAAAAAGCAACAATCAAACTCAATATTTTATTTAACTATGAAAGCTAGGAAATCCATCCTTCATTAATGTCAATGCTAGCAGTCCTCACAGACTTCTAGCTCTTTCAAATTAAGAATATAAATGATACTTGGTTGATTTTTCTGAGTTTTAAAATTTCAACCTGAATATACTTCAGGCATTTTTTATTAAAAAGTGAAGTTCAAGCAAGATAATTAGTTTTAGCTCACATTTCTCAAAACAAAATTCATTATAATGAACTCCAATTTTATTTTAAGCAGTTCTTCTAAAGTGACTTATTGAAAACCATTAGGAAATAAAATAATAAGATTTTAAAATAAATGAAAAGTGCTCCTAATTGATATATTAATTGATCGTACTGGTACACAATGTAAAACACTTTATTTTTCTTTCAGTATAACAATTATTTTATCAACCATGATTTCTGTTCTTTTATCTAATTATAATTCATCAGTAAAATACTGCTTATTCTTAACTCAACTGAAATAATAAAATACTAGGAAGAATACTTGAAAAAGCACTATCATCTAGAGGTAAACACATCGATGGCTTTGTGAAGATAATTGACTTATCATACTCAAATTTTTCAAATTATAAGTTTTTGGTGTATACTTTGGTACTTTAACAAATACTAGGGAAATAATTATTATACATCTGCTTTTAAGGAGAGTTAGTCCTTCATAAGTAGCATGATTTTTATCTCTACTTTTTTATACATGTGAAAACATTAAATATAGATATACTAGTTATTAAAATTCAAAAGTAGATAAATAAGGAATATGTTATTTTTTTAATAAGCCCAGTTATTTCTTAGAGTTAAAGCAAAAGGAAACTGTTAATTTTTAAAGACTAAATATATAAGAAAAAAGGAAAGTCAGAATCATTTAGGAATAAAATTGCTCGCCAGATAATAAAGTATTTGAATATACAGTGCTATCTTAAGATAGGTAAATTTTTAGGCAAATCTAACTTTCTGTAGAATTTTAAAATAATCTTCTGAGGATTTACTTGTGGAATGGTGGTGTGAGTTCTCCAGACAAATAACAATAACTTAAAAGTGTCTTATTGACAGTATTTAAAAATATTTAAAATATTTAAAAGCAACCATTCAGAGTTTCTGGAAATTTTCCTAAGACATACAGAAAATAAAGAGACATTTCTTAATGAAAATCTACTAAATATTAAGAAGGACAGTGAGTCTTCCTGTGGCATTTGCACCACAACCCACACCTGAGTTCCTCCTCTTTCCATGTCTGCATATCGGAAACTCCCTTTGTGATGGTAAAGCCAATGAGATAGGATTCCTCTCCCTCCAGTTTCTGAGATGCGGAGTCACCAGTGTTTTTCATACTTCCTGTACCCCCCACCCCCACCTCAACTCTCTATACCCAGGGCTAAATTTCAGGCACTTATGCTCAGTAGGTCAGGAGCTCCCTCTTTTTGCAGTCTCCACTCATAGTATGGAGGCTTTATCCCACGGACGGCAAACCAAGAACACTGGAAATCTTTCTAACTTGTAGTGAAACACTTTTCTTTTTAAATGTTTATGCATCCATTTAGCAAATATTTATTGCACTCCTATGATTTATGTATTCTTTCATTCAACAGATATTTATTGATCACCTACCATATGCTAAGTGTTGTGCTAGGCATAAAAGAGAAAGTAATAAAAAAAGACACTAGTTCATTCTGTATGTTTTTATTTTAAATAGACCTGTGGAATCATATAAGAAGGTCAAGATCAGTATGGTAAAATTGATCACCATAACTTAAAATTAAAGTAACTAAACTTAATCTTAAGGAGATAAGTGAAGTCATGTAAATGCACACTCAATAGTTGAGTCAGTGATACCATATCATTCCATATTGCATTAAGGACTTTATTCTGGACACAGGCTGTATGGGATTACACAGAAACTCTGTCATACACTGGTTATGATCTGGGAAATAATATTTAACCGCTGTTGCTCACTTTCTTCTTCAAGCGAATTAGCAATAGCATCTATTTTTCAGGTTGTTGCGAGGATAAAATGTGACGTGATACAGATATAGTGCCTAACAGATAGTTGCTGCTGTTTCTCTTGTAATTTTTATTCTTCTTGCTTTAAAGAAAACAATTCTAATGACATCATAGCCACCACTATTCTTTGTGCACAGGCATTTTCAGTCCTGAGGTATATTTGTTTCCGGTCCTGCTATAGAATTGCTTATGTCTGTGAAACTCATCTCCTGGGAAAGTCCCATCTTTTTTTTTCTTTTTTCAAGTAGAGAATTGTCCTTCATGGGTTTCGAGACTTAATCTATTATTGATAATCCTGAAACCTGTGACCCTACTGACATGATAAGAACCAGTATGGTCACTTGTACATGTAATTTTGTTCCCCAAACATTGATTGCATTTCCTCAGATAGTAAAAGTTCCAGATTTCGAGAAGCATTTGGTTTTGATATATATACACATTTTTCTATAGTAATAGTATATACCTATACTTTCAGGAAGGCTGAGTTGATTTTTGAAACAATTGTACCTTCAATTTGAGCTGAATCTTTTCCTTCTCTATCTTGCTAGAACTGTTTGTGTTTCTTCTCTTAAATTTTTCTTTTTTTTCTTTCTAAGCCATTTATTTGTCTAACATCCTGTTCTAGATTTTATCTAGATGATTCTCTCATGGTGAATTATATGAAATCTATGTTTGGAATCATGCGAACCCCTTCAGTTCTTACATTTAAGGGGGAAAAATACTGAGGCAAGACAGACACATGAGATTAAATATAACAACAGTATTTTAAAGTGAAAGTCTGAGCTAGCAAGGGAATAAAGATAACCTCAGGATTCTAAAACAAACCACAATTTGAATGAGCATAAAGGTGATAAGCTGAACAAAAAAAGGAGAAGTGATGAGATTTTTAGCCATACAAAGAAGAATTGGATCTGAGCCCAGTTATTTAGCCAGGCTAAGGTTCTACACTTTCACTGAAAGGATGAAACAAAAATAAAAATAAAAAATTGTCCACCAACAAAATGAGACAGCTAGGAATCTTGTCTGCCCCACGCTGGACCCTTGATGGAGCTGTCCGAGATGGAACATGTTCAGGCATTGCTGCTCTCTCCCTCCGTTGGACACTTCCGTCATCCCCGTCTTCATATTTGCACTGTCACCTCTTGCTGCTTCATTTCTGCCTCAGTTGCTTTGGCTCACATGCACATGCAATTTAGAGTTTATATTTTTATTGTCTCTGGACCTAGATCTAGTGACTTCATTCTCATCCTTCTGAATATATTCCTGGAGGAAAAGTGGCAAGAATCAGAACTAAGTTACTGACGTGCCTACCAGAATAGGAAGACCCTAAATGAGGATTTTCAAAGATAACTAGCCCAGTCTACTGCATATCCCCAAATCAAATACCTCTCTTATTTTATTTGCATTTTTCCTCTTGCCACTTTAACACCATCTCCTTCTTCAGACTGTCTGTATATATTTTTTTTTGCCTGGCTTTGTTGTTCCCCAAACACATCTTTAGGTTTCATTTAACTTTATACTCGGAAGCCACGTTAACATTTTGGACTGGTTTACAATAACAAAACCTATGCCAGAAGTCTGCACCCCACTTGTTGAAGAAATGATTTTGGGGACTAAATACTTAAAAAGCGATCAAAGGTTACTGCTTGGAATAGCTAAGAACAAATCATGCCACATGTACCTCATTTCCTTTATTAATAAAGGTAGTAGAATGTAATTTTTCAGTTCTACCTAATCTTTTCAGTTCAGGTAAAAATGACAGTAATCATGCAGCTGTGTCAGGATATACTGAAAGTTGAGTTGACCAGCATCTAGCACAGATATGTTCCTTGGGGGTACATTGAAAGTCCACAGAAAAATTTTGGAAACTTCTCCCACAGAAGAACAGACTCTGTAGTTCAATATGAATTTGTATGATATTAGTTACACAACAGATTGTTATAATTAATTAGTATATTCAAAACGTTTTGAATAAATAACTTAAGACCATGCTTTGAAACTTCTAACTTCAGCTTGGTCGTTTTCATTTCTATGAACGTGCAATCATGTGAGACAAAATAGATCTTTTGTAAGAATTTAGAGGTCAGGGTGACTTGGTCTCACAAAATAAAACAAAACAAAATTCCCGAGAATTGAACTGTGAAAATAATTTGTACTGAGAAAAAAGCAAGTTAGAATATAGATATGTAAATTATGCCATTCAGAATACATTTGCTAATCACCTATACTGGCAAGTCACTGCCTCATGGAATTTGCATGCTAATGAGAAAGAATAGAAGATGTTCAAATAAATGAGATGCACAGAAAATATTAAGTAATGATAACTACTTTGTACATAATATTCCTCAAAAATTGTTTTATGAAGTTGAGAACATTTTTCTATTTTCAGTATTAATGTTTCATAAGTCATTTTTTCTTTACTGTTAATTTTGAATTTTAACTGTGTCATCAATCGCTAAATGAGTTAATTCAACTTTATTTGACAATACTTGGAATGAGAGAAATTGTATTTCTATCTTATTACCAAAGAAGTAGTTATTTTTTCTGTTGTTCTGAAAGGTGTTTTATATTCTGTTTATTTTTCTTTTTAGTATTAGTTTTAGGTGTTTAAGTCCTATTTCTTGACTCTGTTTGCTAGGTACAACTATCTTATCTTTTGTATAGCTAATTCAGATAAGCAAAGAACCAATTTCCAGAGGTTTTTCCTGGACAAACCTTGAATTGACCCTTGAAAAATACATCTTATTTCATATAAGTTCCAGCTATCTTGAGAAAGAGAGTTGCATGCAACCAATTCTTGCAGCATTTCTAAACTGATCATATGCAAATATGGAAATGAGATTCACAGTGATTTGTTCTCTGTCAAGGAACTTGGCAATACAAGAAGCAAACCATGAAATATAGAATCGCATGTTGTTTTCACCTTCTAGAAGCAGGAAAGACCCAATTTCAACATGGTCTCCAATTCCAGCTATATGTCTGTATAAAGGAAAAACAAATATAAAACGTGATATCTTTAACAATGTAATAATTAAAAGACTCATGAAGAACTTAGAAGTATAGCTAGTTTGCAGACTATAGAATGATTCCCAAGCAACACGGAAAATGGGAATCTACTATGAAGAGCAGTTCTTTCAGCTCTAGTTCACTATGAAATACAGTTCACACACACATACACACACAATACACATATATACGTACAAGTGAATGCATGCTGAAATAAATATATATAGAGGAATGAAAAGAAAAAAATAAGTAATGAAAGGACAAATTTGCATGCTGAAAGAACATTTCTCTTAAATGTATTATTGTTTTTTAATGTTTTGAGTAGATTTTTTAGTTTTCTGATTATAAAATTGGTATATATTATAGAAATCTGAATAATTCAGAATACCTCACAGAAGAAAGTAAAACAGCCTTTAATCCAAACAGAGTTAATTTGAGGATTTGACTCAAGTATGTGTATGTACACATATATGAGCACATGAATACAAATGTAAATTAGAAATTGCCAAATTACCAACATATTATGGGTATTTTTTTCATGATTAAGTATCCCCCGCACTTTTATGTATGTTTAACTATCATCTAAATAAACCTATTTTATTTTAGCAATTTATCTATTTCCAAGGTTTTAATTCTTTCTAATACTTGTTCTATCTAAAATAGCTCTGTAGTAATTATGTTTATCTATTTTATGGTTACTATAAGAGAGAAAATTCCTAAATGTGGAATAGACACATATAATAGGGACAAAGAATCTATGTTTTAATTGCGTTTGATGTAAACTGCCAAGTTTGTTTCAGGGAATCTAGAAATATTATACTATTCTGCACTTGTAGCAGCAGCACTGGGAATTGTTGATTTCTTCTTGCACCTGCTATTATTGGGATTTAGGATTGTTTTAATTTTTACAAATTGGATTAGGGAAATATCTCTTGGCATCCGTACATCTACTTTCTAAATTCCCTGTTATTTTTTGCCCAAATTTATTGATTTCTTCATCTTTTCCTTAATGATTTATAATTCTCTTTGCTATCAGGTATATTAAGCAAGATGTGCATATATGAAGTAAATCCTCAATTTTTGTTTTCATTCACATTCTAACTTTATATACTCTTTTATAATGTGGATTTTAAGAAATGTCCCAGTGACATAAGATAAATGCACCCCTGTATTTTTGGCTAGTTTGCTAATTATGATATTCTCTACATTTAAAATATTTTTTGAAGAATCAATTTTTTACTTTATTTTATTTAACACAGAAAACCGACTGTCTACGTATCATTTGATCAGTGTTCTTCTACCTTTTCGTATAATCTTGAAACACGATCATTTGTGTGCAAGTGAGCAAACTCATATAGGCAGTTATGTACACACCCTTGCACACAATCTTTTAAGAAGCTTTTTGTTCTGGTTAAAAATCTGCTTATATATACTTCACAATGTAAAATATTTTAATATATTTTTATATCCAAATAATGCAAATCTCTCCTCATTACTATTCACTTTTACAATTTTCTTGACAATTCTAATGGAAATTATTTTCCTCACATGAGCTCACATATCATTTGCTTGGTTACAGCAGGATATTGGGACTTTTAATTAGACTATAATGAATTTAGATACTAATCTACGGACAACTCATAGAGGTTTCCCAGAACAGTTTACTACAGTGACTTATAAACCAGAAAAATTTAAATACGATGAGACTCTTTGGCATCTGTAAAGATAAGCTTTATTTTTTTCTCCTTCACTTTGGCATATTGATATAAGAATATTATTACTAATATTGACTAATACATATGTAATAGACAATCTAATATTTTGAAAAATAACATATAAAGTAATAGTATCAGCCATCTTAAAAAAAAAGAATGGATGTTGATCTCATATTTCTCTACTGACAGAGTTTAAGTTACAGCTTTATTTTTTATAGTATTTGTCTGAATAGGAGCCCCTGCCACCCCCACCCATCAGCTCCACAAAAGTGTCCTTCAAGATCTTATGAATAATACCAAGGGACAGATCTTTCCGAACCCAAATACCAATTTTATGTACTCATTGTAACCTCTTGGCAGCATTCCAGGGCAAAGTTTTTCCATTATACCCCACTTGATTTGACTTCAACCTCACTGGCTTTCCATCCTTGGTCTTCTCTTACTTTTTCTCTTCTTCAACTAGGACTCTAATCTTTGGAATGCTGAAAGTTTCTGGCCTCCCCCTTCTCTTTTCTGTTGTCAATGATCTTATACAGTGAAAAGGTTTCATATATTTATGTCTTTCTAGTTTTTTCCCAAACCCTGAACTTCACCCTAAATTTCAGAGGCATAAATGTTATATACTATTATTTTAAGTTATTAATGAGTTATACCTGTCACTTATATTATTTAGGGAGTTTTAAAAACTCTATATCCTCAATATTGGTCTCTGAGCCTTTCCATGCTATATTTAGCATGTGTGTTTTTGAGACTATGTTAATTTAATACATTTTTAAAATTTTGTCTAATGCTCTGTAACAATATAAGTAGTATGGAACTTACTTGTTAAATTAGGCTAATACATTTTTTAATAAAATAGATAACTCTCCAGAAAATATGATTTGGTAATATTTACTCAAGAAAAAGGAACAATATGAAAATAGCATTTAATTTTGAAATTAAAGTACTATCAAAAATTTTTTCTCAAAAAAAAATTTCTGGTCTCAAATAGAAAAATATTTTAATATTTAATTACAGTGTGTTAGCCTGCCTATATTATTTTTCACATTTGAATCTGTGATTGATTCGTAATAAATCTGGCAGGAGAAATAGGCATGGAAAAGATTACATTACAAAGGGCATTTTCGAGCAATGCCAAGATGAACCATTATCTTGATGGAACAAAGAGTCACTGAAAGTTATTAAGCATCAGAGCGATGGAACAGGCTTGTATTTTACAAAGTCTTCCCTACAAGGAGTTGGAGGGTGGGCTGATACAAAAGATAAGATTTTTTTCAGATGCCAGTAAGAATTGCTTTATACGTTGCTATTGAAGGAGAGTTCTAATTTCACAAATGATAATAGATACCATTTAATAAGAGTAACTGTGCCAGGCACTGTGCTAAGTGCTTTATGTGTATTGTCGCATTTAGTCCACCTGAGTTAGTGTTATTATTTCCATTTCCTAGATAAGCAGATTTTAGTACAGACATTTAGGTCACATTTTCCAGACCACATAGTTACTGAATAGTAGATATAGGATTCTAACCCAATAAGCTCACCCCAGAAAGCTCAGTTTGATGGCTGTAAATTCTAGTTCTCCAATATATCTTGGCAGGAGAAAAAAGAGAAGCAAGTGTGTAAGAAGAGAAGTAAGGAATTAGGTATAGTAGTGGGGAATGTTTAATTGTTCACAATTATTAATTGAGCACTTTGGTTATGCCTACATGCTAGAATTGCAAGCCTATACTTCTTGGAGGATGGTGGAACAAATCATCAAGATAGTGGAATTTAGTAGGAAAAGATTCATTGCATTTTCAGTTGTGAATGTTGAGTTATTCATGGGAAGAGTATCAACCAGGCTATTAGGTAAACTACTCTCATCTTAGGCGAGAGATACATCAAGAGGATGTAATTTACAAAGATATCATCATGTAAAGTAATAGTTAAAATTGTGGGCATCGATGAATTTTCTGTGAGAAAGAATTTAGGCTAATATGAAAAAATAGCCCCAAATAACATTTCTAGCAAACAGACATATAAAAGGAGTTGTAAGAATGTAACCTATTAGATACCATAGTATGAAGTAACTGAAAGATGTTGATAAGATAAAGAAATAACTAAGAAGAAAGATATGAAAGAATACAGAATATTCCTCTCATGTCTGAAAGGAGTATTCTAAGACTGTAATAAAAAGTGAACATTAAATGTAGAAAATAGGAAAGATATTCTGAATGACTTTTTGCAAGATTATTTAAGAGGAGTTGCTTCAGAAAGCTAAAGCCACATTAATTAGTGTAAAAAGGGAATTGCACTGAGAAAAGAAATCTAATTGTCCATTTGCAGATGATGCGATTTTATATAGAGAAAACACTAAAGACTCCATAGAAAAACTGTTAGAACTAATAATCAAACAAGGTAAAATTGCAAGATACAAAATCAACATAAAAAATCAGTTGTGTTTCTATACACTAACAACAAACTCTTTGAAAAGGAAATTAAGAAGACAATTCTAGTAGAAGGATAAACAACATAGAAATAGAGATAAATAGAATGACAAGTAAATATAGGAGCCATGATGAAAACATAAGAAGGCCAAAATATACAGAGTGATGGGGGCATATTTTATTGAGGATTTAAGGGTAGGTGACCATAGGAATGGGAGCTGTCTATAATAAATAAAGAGTCACTAAGGGCAAGAATCAGAGGGGCTCAGAAAAAAGGCCAGGATGAGTGTGACTTGAGTGTGTGAGACAGTCGAGGATTTATGAGCATTGAAGAGGAAAGGCTAGGCAGAGACCATTCCATGCAAAGCCTCACAGGTAAGAAATTTGTCTTTTATTCTAGTTGCAATTGAATATAAAATAGTGTAAAACAGAGGACTTTGTAATTACATATTTGATTCTGTGGTTTCTAAAGATGTATATTAGATGTCTGACTATTTAATATTTATAATTTTGCCTTCTTATAAAAGAGAATGTTAACAAAAGGAGTATTATCAGAACAAATAATAATTTAAAACCTAATTTATTTTTTGTTATCTTACGGAAATTGAAATAGAGTTGTAATAATTTGAGTAGAAATAAGGAGCTCTCTTACTTTACGTATTTACCACTCTGCTACTACATCAGCCATTTATTCAGATCATCCAAGTAAGAGATTAGGGTCAACTCTTAATGAAATTAGAGTCATCTACAGCACAACCAGAGCTCAAATGCTTTAAATACTGTCATTGGAAATAGTTTTCCAAAAGAATATTCAGAGGACTAAGAAGGGTTATTTGCTATCTTTTTTCCTCTTTAATCTTAATAAAACTGTAATAACTAAAGAATAGCACTAAACTTATAAGAAATATAAAAAAAAATATTGGATTTAACAAGGTAAATGTCTCCTATAGACCCTAAAACCTTGTAAAGGTTTCCTTATTTTTTACTTTGGGGTGTGTGTGGGGGTGTGGGGAAGGGCTGCATTAGGGTACAGAATTGTCCAGTACTGGATTCTTATCACACTAGAAAATTTCTCCTTTTTTTTTTTTTTTTTTGCTTGGGACTGACACTCTTTGCAAAGCATGTTATGATACACGATGTGTGTGTTGCTATATAAAAATAAATGGCTTTGCATCATAGGCACTTTTCCTTTTGAAGTATTTTTATGGAACTTTCAAGATGTTCTAACGAATAGCAGATGAGGTATGTCTCACAACAAATATGTTAGGGTATATTCTCTCCTTGAACTGAATATGTAGTGCCTATTAATGTGAATTAATGTTTACAATTTAAACTTTTAAAATATATCAGTTACTGTAAAATAATATGCAACAAAAATGAGCATCTTATGAGGAAAGTATTTGGGGTAATATAAGAGATAAGAAATGGGAATGGATACATAGTAATTTCATGCCAAAATATTTCTAATAGTTTTTCTTGAGCAAAGCTCTCCTTTAAAACTATTTAAAGATTAAAGTAAGGATTTGTATGTGTGCGTATGTTTGTATGTGTGTGCATGTATGGCTGTTCTAAAAAGCTGACGTTATACCTGAATTATTTTCTTTAAAGAACAGCAGAAGCCACATTAATAATTTATTATTCTTTCCAATTTATCACAAATATACTAGTCATATAAATAGCTTTGAACAGATTTGGGACTTAACAGATGTTCTCGTCCACTTTAACGTCTTAGAAAGATGTAAGTAAATTTTTTTTTTTTTTCACTAACATTATCTGATGTACTTTTCATGTCATAGATTCTTACTTGGATATGGAAGTGCCTGCTTGGACCAATTTATTTTCTCTACTGGCTTATCATATTATCTCAAATTCTCTTTATTAAAATCCCTTTTTAAAAATCAAACCATTGTGCTTCTAGAAAGATCCTTAAAGCAGGATTAATGTAAAATCTAAAGTCATTATTTTGTCTCATACTACATTGCATATGAAAATAAGAAACAGAAATTAAAAATCTTCACACCTATCCCCTAGGCAGTGGAACTAATAAAAATTGTCTTGTGATATGAGAAGAAAGGTTAGATCATGAAGGAGAAAGCAGGGAAAGGAAAGAAGTAAATGTGCGAGGAGGTGTAGGTCCAGGTGAGACACTGCAATCACATTCTTAGGCAACAAAAACTAACCTTTTTGTTTTTGTATTTTCACTTTGGGCGAAGCATCATTACTCTGAGTATGTGTCGCATTTGGTATATCTGAGGATATGTGGGTGAGAATATAAGGGTGGTGCCAAACTTTCCCCATCCTGTATCACTCTACCTTTTCCATCTGAAGAAATGAAGTTTAGCCATGCAAATATTTGTTGTTTGTTTGTTTGTTTGTTTGTTTTTTTACCCTCAAATAGAAGTTAATGAATCGTTGAAACTGAAAATGGAAAAGGGGCCCCAGCTGTCTTCCAAATGGGATTTCTGGACCCCTGAGCATATGTGAAAGTCTCTCAAGAGCAAAGATTATTTTAGAATAGGGCTTTTTCGTCTCAGGCCTATTGACATTTGGGGCTATGTTATTATTTGCTATAGGGTGAAGGGGTTCAGAATAGTTCTCCCCAAGATGTACCACTTTGGCATGTGGATTATTTTGAGCTGAAGGCAATTGAGAACTTGTAGGCTCAGGAGAAACTTCTTTCTGCCCTTTCCTTAACTATTTAGAAGAATCTAAATTGGGGATCTTACCTATAATAAGAGTTATAACTTTTATAACAAACAAATTTTTAGACCTTTTTATATGGCAGGGCAAACATCTAATTGCTGAACGTATGCTCTTCGTACTGTCCTGCAAACTACCTCTGAAGTCTCCGGCTCTTACCTCATTTCTTAGTTCAGAATGTCATGTATACCTCATTTTACCTTTCTGTCCCTGACCCTCTCCTTTGTAGGGTGTCTGACTCTCTTATGTATATGAGGGTTTCCATACTTATGTATGTAATTCAATTTTGTGATTTTTCATTGTTAATGAGTCTCATGTCAATTTAATTATTAGACCTGCTAAAAGAACATTGATCCTTATGGGGTCTGCTGATCTCCAAGTTTGAGCTACTGGTTCCTGCATAACTGTGGATTTAATGATAAATCAGACCTGTGTGTGCTGTCAGGGAGCTTTCAGTCTAGTTAGTAAATCCAAAAGCTCGAAACCAGATCTTGATTACGGGTTGTAAGAATTATGACAAACTAGCTTTTAAAAAATCACAGGACGAAGAAATTACTTTTATAAGAAAGAAAAGAAGAATTGGGCAGGAAAAAACTGTAGAGTGGGCTGAATTTAAACTGGATTTAGAGGTGAATGGGGGTAGTTTGTAATAAAAGACAGAAAAAAGGATAAGAACCACACCAAGCAATAGCATGAACAACTAAATGATAAGAGGAAATTACCATCATATACTTGAAAGAGGAGCTAAGTTAAGAAAAATGTTATTAAAATATATATTAAAATGATAATACTATAGGCACACAGTTATAATTGGCCAAATAATTGGCCAAAAAATAGTGCCTATTGCGTAGTTGAGAATAACTTTACATCTTCTTATTTTCCATTTATTAAAAAGAAAATCATATGTTTTTATTAATAATCTTTGGGTCAGGCCATATTAGAAAGCCTTATTAAATATCAGATTTAATTTGTCTATGAATACAGAAACATTCATGTGGCATATATAATTTAATACACTAAAGAATAAAGCAGTTTATCATTAGTACCTCAAGTTATCTCCTGTCCTCCAAATGTCTGTTTCATACTTGTTAGCCTAAAGAACATTGAGATAAATTTTTATTCCTTTAAGAAAATAAACAGATAATGAGATTATTATGAATTTATTAATTTTTAGGAGATCATAATGAATTTGTCTTAAGGGTTTAATTTTTTTAATAATATATAAAAATTTTTAGAGATTGTTCAGTCTTTCACTTGCTGTTTAGCATGTAGTTGCCTGCCACAGTAGTTCATAAATAAAATATTTCAATAAACTCTTCATAAAAGGGTATTTCTGCATTAATATGTGAGCTCAGGATGGAGCTTTGTTTTAATACTCATTCATTGTTGAAAAGGCACTGACTCATAATGCATTTCTTTGACACATAGTAGTAGATAGAACTCTTTTATCTTGGGTATGTTAGTAACTAGTGAGCTCTCCCTTTCAAAATAGTCCCGGGAGAAAGACAAAACATGTGAGAGATCTTATATAATTTGTAAGTGGGCTCTGAAAAAAAGAAAAAAAAATATATATATATTTTGCTGATATTACTGCTTACTAATTTGGGAGCTTTTTCAGATTAACTGTTAAAAAAACACATAAATAATTCAGTTTTTATGATCTTCGTTGTGTCCATCAAGATGAGACAAGTTCTTTATTATTATGCATACATATATACAAGATCATATATTTATATTTCTACACCATAAGCGAGCTTTAGATACTTCAGAAATTCAAAGAGGGAATATTAAGCCCAAGATTAAAGTATTAAAATCTAATAAAATGAATCTGTTCACATTTTATATATGCATAGAATATTTTGAATACTTAAAGCCTAAGTACATTAATCTGACCAGGGTGGATTACTGTATCAGTTTATATTTTTGAATATTGAATATTGAATTCGGTTGAGAAATAGAGCTGTATTAGTGAAATAAAATATCGTTATCTCAGATAAAGGAGATTGGTAATCACATGGCACTATATGTTTATGATCATTATGACCTCCATTACATGAAGTTGCTAGATGACAAATGGCATGTATCTATGATCTCCTTTATTTACTTATTCAATCTTTTAAATATAAATAGATAGCCCAAATGTGCAGATTAATGTTTGTGTGTCTTTTTATTAAACTCTAGACTCCTAAAGGACACAGACCATGGCTTTAACCTTCATACTAAGAGTCTTTTTAGAATGCTTGTGACATAACAAGTACTAGATAAAAGAGTTGCTCTAAATAATTTATATCAGAGAATAAAGAGTAAAATGCAGTATTGGAATAAGATACTACAGCAGTTCCCCTTATCGGCGGTTTTTCTTTCCATGGTATCAGTTACCAGTGGTCAACTATGGTCCGAAAATAATAAATGAAAAATTTTAACCAATAAACAATGAATAAATTTTTAATTGTGCATTGTTTTGAGTATCTCCTTTCATCTCATAGTCATTGTATCATCTCACATAATCACAAGAAAAAGAAGGCTGAGAACAGCACAATAAGATATTTTGAGAGACAACACTCACATAACTTTTATTATACAGTATGTTGTTATAATTGTTCCAAAACAATTATAAAAGTCCAAAAGAGAAAGTCCAAAGAGAAAAAGCAATTAACAAAACCAGAAAGGTATAATAAAAATGTTGTGATGATCGGACAGAATTTAATTATAATTGTTGTTATAATTGTTCTATTTTATTATCAATTATTATTGTTAATCTCTTTTCCTAATTTATAAGTTAAACTTTTTCATGAGTATGTATATATAGGAAAAAAACATAGTATATTTAGGGTTTTGTACTACCTACGGTTTTAGGCCATCCACCAAGGATCTTGGGATATATCCCCTTCATATTAAGAAGGGGAAATACTGTACACTTTCTAAATACACAATTTACCAAATAGATATATACATCTTAAGTTGAATATACTTAAAATATGTGTATAAAATTATAAGGGATAATGACACATAAAATAGGTATAGCAGGGAATGATCAACTCATAATAATTGATCAACCATAATTTTAAAAGTATGAGCATATGTGTTTTGAAATACATGGTTCTCATATCAAATCTAAAAATCAATTGTAGAACTTAATATCCCATAATTAACACAAATGCTTTAAAAGTCTTGGAATAATTATATATTTCATCAAATTCTACACTCCAGTGAGGTCTCAAAACATATCAAAAATCCAAAATCAAATACTCTGATCTAAATGCAACTAAATTTAAAGGTGTTCACAGAGATTTATCTAAAATATAGTGGACAAAATATTTGGAGACATAGTGGAGATAAATTTACTAGAAATAAGAGTGAAAGATCTTAAGTTGAAAGAGTACATAGTGTGCTAAAGAGGAGATTTAAAAAACTTAGATCTAGATATGGTATTTTTAAATATGCAAGAAAAGAGTAAAATAATTTTAAAATAAAATTTCTCCAAAAATATATACTATCATTTATAAAGGAACAAGGATAAGATTTTTTTTAGCTTACCAGTGGATATAAGAAGATAATGGATCAATATTTTTTTCAAATATTAAATAGTACTTAGAATTTTTTCTAGCTAGACAATCAAATCCAATAGTTTTTAAAAAGAAAATTTTACAACCATATTGTTTTTATTCTATATATACAAAAAAGAAATTTATAGATTTAATTCTCACATTAGCAAAAGAAAAATACTACGTGATTGTTTAAATAAATGAAAGAAACATAAAATAGGACAAAGGAAAGTAGTTTTAGGCTTTCAAGGTTGAAAAATGTGGGAAGATAAATATATGGCAGGAAACTAATGGAGTAAGTGTGTGTTTGTAGATTCTTCTGGTGCCACCTCTGTTAAAGAGGAATTTATGTCCTGCCTTTAGGTTGAAAAAGGGTAGAGAGAGCTTTTCCTATATTTGTTACTTCTTAATTGCCTTGAACTCAAAATAATTTTTATATTAGAGGCATATTTTGAGGTAACTGTGATTTCCTTCAGTTCTTTAATACCTTTCCTGTCTTTATGCAGATTCAAATTTCTGACATTTCATTTCCCTCTCCCTCAAGAACTTTTAACATTTTTTGAAGGACAGGTTTGCCAATGGTGAATTTCCTCGATTCCTCTTTGTCTAAGAAACTCTTTATTTCTCCTTTACATTTGAAAGATAATTTTGCTGGATATAGAATTCTAGTTTGGTGAATTCTAGTTTGATGAATTCTTATTTCAACACTAAACACTCCACTCTCCTTCCATGTTTTTTGATCGGAACTTCAACATAATTATTATCCTTTTTACCCCATAGGTAAGAGGCCCTGACACCCAGCTTTTTTTATAATTTTCTCATAGTCTTGGGTTTTCTGCAGTTTGAATATGATATACTTCATTTTTTAAATTTGTTTTTGTTTTGTGTTTGTTTGGGGGTGATATTTATTTTGCTTGGCAGTCTCTGAGCTTTCTGGATATGTGGTTTGGCATCTATCATTAGTCTCAGAATACACTCAGTTATCATTACTTCAAATATTTCTTCTATTCTCACTTTATTCTTTTTCTGGTATTGCAAAGCTACATGTTCGAACTTCTGAAATTGTCCCATTGTTTTTAGATGTTTATTTTCTTTTTCTGTCAACCTATCTTCAGGCTCACTAATTTTTCCCTCTACATGTTAAGTCTCATAATAAGCCCATCATGGCAGTCTTCGTTTCTCTTTCAGTGTTTTTGATTTCACGCATTTACTTTTAATTCTTAAAGTTTCCATCTTTCTATTTACATTGCCATGTGTTTCTGCATGCTGTCTACTTTTACCATTAACATTTTGTGGATGACAAAGGGGTGCTGTAATAAATCTAACTGAAAGTAAACTCACAGGGTGCTCTGATCATAAATTCCTAACTGGGCAGGTCATGGATGGTGGTGTCACACCCCAGGCATAACATTTCTTTGCCTTAAGCAAGCCCATTCCATTGTATTTGTGCATCTAGGTTAACACGTCTTCAAAATGCCTCTTTTTTTGACCCCTTGGAAGGATAACCACCCTCAGGATAGCACATAATCTTTTTAACTATGCTGTAATTCAGTCCCTACCTTGCTTTCTCCCACCTTCATGTAATCTTTATGTTTTTTCTTTAGTTCCAAATGCATTTTAAAAAACCTGAAAAACTGTCATTCTCAGAAGTATTTAAGGCCTTCCTTCCTAGTATTGTCAATTTGGTTCAAATAAACACATAAAACTTCTCTGCAGTTTTGGACTTTTTTTTTTTTTATGTCAACAGTGTTAACTGTTTTAAATTCTGTCCGATCATCACAACATTTTTATTATACCTTTCTGGTTTTGTTAATTGCTTTTTCTCTTTGGACTTTTATTTTTTGACTTTTGTCATGCCCTATGATATTGGGTAAAAGTCAGACATGTTGTATTAGGTAATAGGACCTGAGGTAAATAGATCCTTAGTGTGAGGATTTATGTTATAATTTGACTATAAATTGTGATGCTTAACATTTGTTGTAAATATAGGCACCGGAGGCTTCGAATTGTAGCATCCTTGCCTTTGTCTCCCCTTCTAACTTCGGGCTTCCCTTAGTACATCTTAGGGAAATGCTGTGTCTTGTCACTTTTAGCCAAAACCCATAATTAGCATCCTGGAGTTCTGTTGGTATAGTGGTAAGATGCGAGAAATAAGGAGCATTCTATAATTTTTTTAAAAACATAAATCTCAGACATTAGTGGGACTGTATCTCAGAGGTACTTTTTCACAAGCATTTTGCTAACACTGTAGCTTTTTCTCCCTGCTCTCTATTGCTATACCTGATTCCACCATTCTAAATGTTTCCTGGATGTTTATACCCCTTATTACTATGCCCCCCAACCCCTTAGATAAAACAGGAAATGTACAGGGGGGTGGAATGGAAGGGAACTCTTCCATTCTGCAAAATGTTTTCTTCTGTAGAGTAGGTCTTTGTTATGGAAAATGTTCTGGGTGTATTTCACAACGATTGGGCACTGAGGGGAGCTGAAGTCCTATTTTCTTGTTCATACTCTCCTGGAGTGGAGCTTAATTAAAGTTGAACTGGAGGCAGGAAGAGTAGAAGTGGATCACTGGTCAAATGCCAAAGACTCACGGCGTTCTTACCATGCTTTAGTAAATTTTCTTAAACTATTCTTCATTTGCTGCATGCATAAATCAGAGTCTTTGAATGATTTTTAAATTTCACCAATTTTGCTATAAAGTGGTTTGAGAGCTCCTCATGCTTCAGTTCTAAAAGCAGAACTTCTAAAATTATTTCTATATCATTCGTATTGAGTAGAATAAGTATACATTACTATAGGTGGAAGACTGGTGAAAGTATGAAATAGAGAGATGAGCACTGTCTTTGAAGGCGCACACAATTGGATTTGACACACTACTCTTCTGTCTGCCACCTAAGCAGCCCAAAGCCAATTACGTGTTAGGCCCAATTTTGCAAAACTGGCACAGAGACTTTTAAAGATTTTATCTAATAGTCCCATTTTAAAATGCTTGTATTATTGGCATTTAACAATTTCTATTTTTCATTGAAATGTTTCAAAGTTTTTAGTTAAAACAATTAATGTTAAAAACAAAATAAAACAAAGCACTGCCCTGCACCATGTTTACCTACTTACAAATGCACTGGCATACAGTCTTCAAAATGAGGAATTGCTTATGTGATAAGAGTAACCATGGAGTCTGTTGTTATAAATGAAGTGACTTTTGGACCCCATCCAAGGGCTCTGGCTGGTTGCCAGTAGGAGCCAACCATATTTCAGTTGTTTAACATGGACTCATCCTCCAGATTTCAACTTTAGAACACTTTCCTTAGAAAGCTCCCATTTCCTATCTAAGACTGAATTAGTTCCTTAGTGGGTGGCTTTAGTAGCACTATCTACTCTATCATAGCATAGAGTTTATGTGCCTTTTTCATAGCATTTATGTGCCTTTTGTTTGTCATCTCTACTAGATCATTAGGAACAGATACTGCAAGTTATAGCAAGTTGCCTGACATATGAAAGATGCTCAGGGTGGTTAGGATTAGGGTTAGGGTTAGGGTTAGGGTTAGGTTTAGGGTTAGGTTTTGTATTTTCATTTCGCTTCATACAGCAACTATGTGTGGTACATTTTACTCACCAATGATTACAGAAGCTAAGGCATTTGCCCCAAATTACTCAATCAGTTGGTAGTGGGGGAAGGCTCTGAAAACAGACCTGATGCTTCTAAATAGAGGAGCTTGCCTCCTGTTCAGGCACGAATCTGTCCCCCACTCTCTTAATAAAATGACCCTATATATGCATTGAAATGCTGGCCCTAGGATTCCAGTTTGCAAGAGTTTTTACTCCATTTCTTTTTCATTGAGGTTTAGTTGATTTTTAATTGCATGTTTTCTCTATGCAAACTAGCTGATATATTTTTGTTTTATGGAGTTTTGGGCATGTAGGTGCCTAGGATTGAGGTCATCATATTCCTAAATCCATGCCTAATTATCATCATTGATTCATACAATGTTATCCTTTATTTATGTATTCCTTTTAATACCTCAATTTATTTTTCTCTTCCTTCCCCATAAGCAATCATCTTAATATATTTGGTATATTTGCATTATTATAAATTTATGATTTGGTTTATGTTAATATGTTGTATATAAGTAGTATGTTCTACATTATAGGTATCATATATTGCTTACTTTTTTCACTCATCAAAATGGGTTTAGTTCTATCCATTTAGTTTATATATATCAATTCTTTTCTAACTGTTGCATAGAACTCCATGATATGATTCTACCATTTTTTATGGTTTAATCCCTTCTTTTACTCTTATATTTCACCATTGCTTATATCAATGGTGACACAAGCCTCTGATTTTCTTTGATAGCCAATAATACTGAAATTAACATCATCGAACTATCACTTAAGGATATGTTCCCAGAGGCAGAACTTTTAGATCATAGGTGTGCACTTACTAAATTTAACTAAGTGGTAGTCAGGTTTCTGTAACATTTTACAATCCCAAGTACAGAATAATTACAATATATTCTGCTATTTGTAAAATGAAAGAGAGGTATAAATTTGTCCACAGAAACTCAGATACTATGGGCAGATGTTGCAAAAGCCCAGCTATACAGAGAAGGGGAATAATGCTTAATTAGACCCTGGTTCTTCTGCTCCTTGAGAGAAGCATCCATCCCATTGATCTCCTTAGCCTTCTTCTGAGAGGTTTTTCCATATTCATTATCCTACTGAGAAAATATCTGATTAAGGCAATGTTTGGCAGCCCATTTTTATTCCTTATAGTGAACTTTTTAAAATCATTAACTCACAAATTTTTATGCTTAGAGTTATGGATTTTTTCGTAATACAAATCTCTTGTAAACTTAGTTGGCTTCTTTGTATTTGTTTCCTGTGAGCTCCATGTGCAAACATCCATGTCTGCAGTTCTTAATCCAGACATTCTTCTTAGATTTGTTACATTTCTTTGTTTCCTTGCCTTCAGGCTTCTGTTCTCTCCCCACCAAATCATGGATAACTTGGCTCATTTATGGAGGAATGCAGCTACACTACTACTCTGCTTTTCCTGAGCTGTTTCATTTAATTGGGAGGATCTACTGAATACTAACGGTTCAAAGGGTTTTATCAATAGCTGTACAAGCCATACTTTATATCTAATCTTTGATTAGAGACCAATTTTAATTTTTTTAATGTCACAAATTATTTTGGTTTACCTTTTATTGTTTGGGGTAAAGAAACAATTGTCTTTCTAACCCCAAAGTTTCCAAAATTCATGAATTATACTTTCTTTTTTGTTTGCTTCAAAACAGCTAGTTCTTTTCTGAGCTCAGTTTCTAATAATACAGTTTTCCCTTGAACAATGTGGGCTTGAACTTCATGAGTCCATTTATATACACATTTTTTTTCAATTCGCCCACACAATTCAAACCTGCCCTGTTCAAGGGTCAACTGTACTTGCAACATGCAGACTACAGTAAACATCACGTCAGTCCAACATTCTGTTTTGCAGCCTTTCCTTCAATATATAATTTCATTAAGGTGGCAATTTTACCAGGTATTTCACCATTATAGAAGTTTTGTCAGCATCCTTTCAGATTCTGATAACAGTGTCCTTTCCTCCTCCTGTTCCCTAAGCTAGTTCCACATATCTTAGTATTTGCATTAGAGTGGTACCCTGGTTCTAATGTCAATTTCTATACTAATCAGAATGGCCTTGGTTATGCTCAAGTAAAAAGTCATCATCAATGACAGTGGCTAAAAAAACAACAGATATATGTTTATTGAGTATGTTACATATCCATGGTTAATCTGCTAGAAACCATTCTGTTTCCTTATTCCACATCTCAGATGGAAAGATCAGTCACTGCTTGGAATATTGCTAATGGTGGCAGCAGAAGGAAAAAATCTAAGGTCTCGAGCCAGCAATTTAATGTCTGGTCTGAAGTGACACTTCCCATCTGCCCACAATGTATTGGCTAGAATGAGTTTTATGGCCCCACCTAAACAGAGGACCCCGAAGTGAAATTAATACAGGCATTCAAAATGTGGAGAATTTTGACGAAATAACTGGTGAACGGTTGCAAAGTAGGGTCTATCTCATGAGCGTAAAGATGGTTTAGCTGTTCAAAATATTTAGTAGGGTATCAGTCAAGTTTCTGTATAGAACACAAGCTGCTCTGCATACTAAATGTAAAACGTTTTAATACTGGAAATTGGAAGTTTGCACAGTTAATAGAAGGGCTGATAGAACAAAGGTTAGAGAAAGCTTCACAAAAAATCAGCCAAAACTATTGAATCAGGTGGTTTTTAAGAACTTACCGATGACCTCCTGTTTAATCTGAAGAACCATTGAGAAGCTCTTCTAGTTTAACTCAAGATGCATTAACAAAATAATTCTCAAGAATCTCACCTGAAAGCTACTTCAAACACCACATCTGAGCATGTGTGTGTCTGCAAATACTTACTCAGAATAATGGTCTCTCCTCTTATACCTTTCAAATCTCTTATGAGGTCCTTTCACTGTCAGTTTATAATCTAGAACAAGTTAGATGAAGAAGATTATGAGAAATGATAGTTTATATCTCTCTTTTGTGAGGCAAAAGGGATTTTAAGAGATGATTGTGATACTTAGTTGACAACGAGCAATTCAGCTTGTAAATAAATCTAAATGATCATATTATTTGATACAGAAAGAGTATTTGATAAATAACATTCATTCATAATGTAAAAAAAAAAGCCTCAGGCAAGAGGAAAAGATACTTCATAGATAAAGTCTATTTATTAGAATTTTTAGCAGACATCATTCTGCATGGTGAAAAGGTGGAAGCATTTACTTTAAACAAGAAACAAGACTGGGATACCTATTATCAAAATAACAATTTAACATTTGCCCTAAGGGCCTTAAACATAAATGTCATCATGGACCAGTGATCCAATCTAAATACCTGTGAATTTCAGAAGTTGTTAGCCTGCTTAATATTTTCACTTGGATGGTTAATGGCCATCTGGCATTTAACACGTGAAAGTTAAACATTTCTTTCTAACCCTGTTTCTCCCTCTTCTCTGGTTCTCTATTGCTTTATAACAAGCCATGCTAATACTTAAAAGCTTAAAATAACACTTAATTATAATTTCCTATGATAATTATTATTATTGTTATTATTATTTCATGTCTTTGTGAATCGACTAGGCTCAGCTATGTGTTTTCATACATGAACTCTTGTGGGTTTCAGTCACATGGTGTCTGGGGAGGAGACATTTGAAGGTTTCTTCATTCATATGTCTGGCACCTGAGTTGAAATAGTTGGCACATCTATGGTTTCCTTGGCTTCTCTATTTCCTTATGTCCTCTCAATATGATTTTTTCATATTAAAAAGGTCTCTTGTATGATGACTGGATTCCCAGAATAAGTGTTCCAAGAGGCTTATGTGGAAGCTGCAGGGCTTCTTAATACCTAACTTTAGAATTCCCAGACACCACTTCCATCATACTTTAATATTCAATCAAGTATCAAAGACTTGCCCAAACTCAAGAAAAGGAGACTTACATTTCACCTCTCAGGGGGAATAAAAACAAAGTATTCGTGCCATATTGCATCTATTTCACCCACAGTCTTTTCCATTTTAGTATGTGGCAACTCCAAATAAGTCTATATATACTTTATCATTTTCCTCATACACTTTACTTTGAATCCACCAAATAGAAATTTTGCATCTACCTTTGAAATAGATCCACTGTGACCATTGTCAGCTCTTCTACTACTGTACCATGGTCCAAGCCATCATCATATTTTGCCTACATTATAATAGTCTAAATGTGGATTGTCATTATGTAGTCTATTGTTCACCCAACAGAAATTTGAAATTTAATTATGTCTAGCACCCAAGCAACTTCGGTGACTTACCATCTTACTCAGAGAAAATCCATCTTATAACTAGTTATAAGATCCTAAATTATCTAGCTACTTGTTAGTTTTCTAAACATATTTTTCCACTGTTTCCTTTGCTTACACGACTTTACCCACACATGACTCTGCATTTCCTAAAACACGCCAATCCATTTTCAACTTAGATACTTTCATTTGCTGTTGTCTCTGCCCTAGTCTTGTCCCGGATGTCTTTTCACTTTTCAAGTCTTTATCTCTCCTTTTATTGTACTTTAGTCTTCTTATTGCCTGGAGCAAAGCCTAGCACATATTGAACATTGTATATATTAAAGAGTCCTTACTCTGAATAAAAACATTCATATTCAATATTTTTAAATACGATTAGTTGACTTATTTATTTCAAAGATATGCTTGCTGAGTGACACTGATAAAGATTATTCTTTCTCATTTTGAACTTCTTATCTTGTATTTTAATATTTTACTAAAGCACACTCATTATTTTTGAAACAATTATTTCGAAATGTTTTTAAATTCTCAAGTGATCAGTTTTAAATGTACTTAAAATAATATATAGTTTTTGTGCATTACTATCAGAGAATTTGAACTTTATAAATACATCCTTTTGAATCATATGTTAATATATATTTACTAGGTACTGATGTTTTATGAACACTTGAACAGTTTTATTTTTTAAATATATAACTCAATATAGAATATAAATATCACTTTAGGTATAGTAGTAAAGTTATGGCCATCTTAATGTTACACGATTAGATAAATCTCATAATTGTAAGTTAGCTGAATTTATTGCAATTATAATTGACAATTTATTCTAAAGTTCTAAAAATATCGATTTTTGTATAATCATTAACCATCTTATCCATAAATGAGTAATTAGTTTGAATGTACTTTGTTCAGTATAACAATAAAAATAGTAAATTCCACTTTGTACTATATTAATATCATATTCATATTTCATTTGTCTCAAGATAATTTTTTTCTTAACATATTCATAAAGTGAGAGAAAACATATTTTTTAATGTGTATTATTTTTCCAAATATAATTAATATATTTAATGTACAATCTTTTTAAACTGCAGAAATGAGCAAAAAGAAAGTCATCCATTATCACAGGACATATTAATGTAAAGTATTAATTTTCAGCATATTTTCGCTAGGATTATGTGTTCATATGTGTCTGTATAGATGCATAATTAAAGGATATGTATTTGATAGTTTCTAGTATGTATTTTCATGAATTTTATAACATTTTTAGTAGATAAAATATGTAGTGAGGAATGCATAATATTGTGTAATATTATTGGGTTCTCTTATTTTATAGTAATTTATTCAGTTCTTCGTCCAATATTGGACATTCTTCTTGGTCCCAGAGTTTTGCTACCATATTAAATAATGCTGCAATACACATTCTTATGAATAATTCATTGCGTATATCTCTGATTATTTCTTTAGGATATATTCCTAAAATGGAATAATTGGGTCAAAGAGTATGAGCATTTTAATGATTTCGATAAATGTTGCCAAATTGCCCTCCCGAAAGTTTCCATACATTTGTATTCCCACAAGCAGCATATTAGAATACCATTTGCATTTCTTTAATTATAATTCATGTTGAGTATTTTAATGTGTTCATTAACTATTTGCAGTTTTTGAGGTTGCTTGCATGGGTGGAGTTACACAAACTTTATTAATTTTTATTTTTCTTATATATTGTGTTAAAAATTCTATGAGTGATATATATAGCAAACTATTTTCCAATTTGCCATTTTTACAGTTAATTATTCATATTTTTAAGATACACATATTTAGTAACATATATATGCTCAAACATTTCTCATTTTTTCTTTTTTTCTTTTAACTTTCTATGGTTAATAAGTATTTCCATATCATGATTACATATCTGTTTTTTCTTTTTGTTAATTTCCATTTTATGGTTTTAATTTCACCAAGTTAACATATTTTAATTTTCTATATAACCTACTATTTATGCTTTCTGATATAACTCTTCTTTCAAAGATGCATTTATTTTATTGATGGAATTTATGGAGATATTAAGGCTTATGTTATGGATCCTTACCAGAATATGGTATCTTCTCACATTTATGATTGTGTCTCTGTCAGAGAATAAACAAGAGAGGAACAAAATAAGATATAGTTTTATAGATTCAAAGATATGACCTCAGTTATTCAACAACTATTTCTAAACTGTCAGTCTCCATTTTTGTTCAAGAAACTACTCATTAGAAGTCAGACTGAATGTTGTTACCATTTTTGAAGTATTACCATTTCTCAAAAGATTACTGATTTTTTTTTGTAGCAGATAAAATTGAGTCTTACAAATAAGTGATCATGGTAAACATCTCCACATTAGAAGACTCAATAATTTGCGTGCAGAATGCTGTGATTTTACTCCATTATCAGTATTTCCTATAATGTTAATGTTTCAATGTCTAAATGAATCACACTACATTTTGTCCTCCTCTGCAACTATGTATCAACCAACTTAATTTCAACCTTTTTTCCTTTACATCTTACAGAAAATTCTTTAAGCATGATTATTGTTTAGCAATGGGTTTAATCTATTATTGATTAATAAAACAACTGAGAGATTAATGTGAGAGAAACAATCACAATGAACTGACCTTATTTTATGTTAAATTTGAAAAGTATTTTGAAAGCATAACCTATGAAAGCTTCCATACTTTCGATCCATCATTTTCATTGTTTTACTATGGTCTGTGCATTTCTAGCATTAGCAACAAAGTCCCATATATTAATGTTATTTTTTTCAAAAGGCACCTGTATATTTACATATTTATAGTAGGTCCCTAATAATCTGTCCATGCCAGTGAGACAAAAATTAAGCAGAATTTATCTAAACTGCATCTTGCTCCATCCCTTATAATTTTTCTGATACCTTGATATTAACAGTACATTCCAACCCTCTTTTAATTTTGAGTTTTGGTTTTCCCCTGAATTGTGTGTACCTCTTATAATGCTTGCTGTCTGTTCATCATTCTGCTTTCTAATTTTCAGTCATTTGATTCTTAACAGTGAAATTGTAATATGCTTATCTGGGATGACTCTGAATTTCATCTTGAATCTCTTTATGCCAGAATGCTAGAAACACATTCTTATTAGTGTCTCTGATAAGAAATACAGGTAAAATCACAACATATTCAGGGCCTGACTCTTACTGAAGATTTAATTTATTAGATGGTTTATTAGTTCTTTGCTGAGCACAGACACTTGAGATAATTACCTATCGAGGGTTAAATTTTCATAAATTAGTGAAGGGATGAAGCAAAGTATGTGATCTTGGCTCTGTCAGACATCCTTTGCATATAATTTTTATAGGGCAGAGAATGATATGAAGAAGAAAGAGAGTGAAACTCCATGAGATTACGCTTTCTTCATTTTTAAAAGGAAGAAATTGAATTAATGATTCTGGGATAATTTCTGTTTAGCCTCTTTATGAGTATATAACAGAGTTGGTGATAAACATCCCTTTACTTCAAAGATAGTTTTTCTATATCTCACCTCTATTAAGACTGGATATAGTGGTTTTTAATTCAGGTGAAACTTTCACTGTAACCTAAAGCTTGAGATTCTTTTACTTTATGTCTGCACATCTTCAAAACCTAAAAAAAATAATAAATAAATAATAATAATAATTTAAGATGTATTTTATTTAGAACAGATTTAAGATATGAGATATGATGGCTCATGTTATACTGCATAATTCCAAAGGGAAGAATGATCTTTCTCCTACATTGATAAAGCAATCCATGTTGTAAGTGTCCAAATTTGTCTAAGCATCTGGTATATAACAAACTTTCAGATCAACTTTGAACATTTTCCCACGTATACAATTACTTTGTGTTAAATCACCATGCTAAAAAGCAGGCTTAGGGTGCGCCCTCTTTTTCTATAGATCTTCAAAATGTCATCAAGGCTTCTCTTATTCATCAAGATGCATAATTTGGCAGGTAGCTCACTAATTGGTCTTTCTAGAGATTATTTGAAGCTGCTAGCTAATTGTGCTATTTCTCCAATGTAATGAGAATGTAACAGCATTCGCAATTAACTGCCAACTTTCAGATAACTCTGTGGACTCTGAAGCTGACATCTATCTAAGGCAATCTGGACATAAACATCTAATATTATATGGAAATAATACTCAAAAGTTTATCATTGTTTATTTTTTAATAACTAGCAGAGATAAAAAAATTATACTTGCCTCATAGGCACATTATGAAAAAAGATTAACTGTAGAAAGACACATAGATCTCAGAAGTTAATTAAATTTGGGTTTGTGAAATTATTTTAATGTCTGGATACCACTATCTTCCATAGTTTTCAGAGTTCACACTTTTATTAATAAATGTAAACTTGTCTGAATCAAGTACTCTATTTCGTAGATTTGAAGGGTCTATGAGACTTTATAAAATCTGTGCACGTGCCACAAAAAAAAAGATATCTTTATGATGATTATGTCAAAATCCATTTTTTTGTGTGTGAAACATTGTGTGGAGCTAGCTCTAGCTTTGTAAACTATTAAAAGTCATCACTTAGGATATTAATTCTCAGTTTTATTGGTCTGATTTCCTCTTTAAAAATCATTAGAGAAAAGAAGAGCTATGGAAATAAGCATTTCACCTTTTTAAATGATGTATATTACTAATTTAACATAAATCACTTATTTAAAGCTTAATCCCATGAGGAATAAAGACAAAATGTACAGCAAAGAAGCCAATTGTTAAAGCTAAAATAAACCTAGAAAAGATTTTTTCACCCTTTCATTTTAAAAACTAAGCCATCAAACTAATTGTACCCCATTTGACTTAGGGGTTATTTAGAAACGTATTATCGAATTTTTAAATATTTATCAAATAATTTGTAATTAAATGTTTATTATTGATTTTTAATTAAATCTTGCGTCAGAGGTCATAACCTAATAATTTCATTTTTTTGAAAATGTTTGATACATACTTTATGACAGTGTGAGTCAGGTTTTCAAATGTACAGTTTTAAAAATTTCAGCTGTTACTAGGTACAGTCATTTAATCCTCCTGCCAATCCAGTGAGGAAGTTATTATTATAATTATACTATTGTTCCCATTTTACAGGAGAGACAATTGAGACAGAGGGGTTAATTTGCCCAAATTCGCATAGCTTGTGAGCAGCGAATATACTTGAGAATTACAGAGTATGTCCTCTTAAACCTAAGCTATGTTGTTATATTTGTTGTATAATTGTGGTACAAATATCACATTAAAAAATGAAGTATAAATAAAATTAAACATCTAGGTTAAGTAATAGGAAGACTTAGTGGTGAAATATTTAATCATGTGAAATAATTAGGTATTTTCCTGTGTGACACCAAGGACTGTGCTGGGAGTAGTAAAGGTAACTTGCAAAAAAACAAAAAGAAATCACACTAAAAACAACTTCCAAAATATAGTCTCCAGAAAAAATAGACTTCTTTAAGAATCATGCAACTCTCCTAACCTAAAACTTTCAAACGAGCTAAAGGACCACTAAGTATTAGTAAAGAGAATATCAAGAGCAACTGCGCTTACAGACCACATACGTTTTAGCTACTCTTAGTAATATCTCTCCAGTCAGGAGATTGTTTGACTATCAATACTGGCACATTACTAACATTTCATATTCTTACTGATCCCTTACATTGCCCTTGAAATATTGGTTTTCCTGGAGAAATAACATTTTAGTTGATAGCATTATGGTAGATCATCAAACACTGCATTTTTGTCAAATGTTAAGTACAAGAAATATTGTGTTTATGTGTTCTGCCTTTTAGTCAATAATGAAAGCAATAAAAATGATTAAACCTTAGGAAAAATAGAGCCCCCGAAGAAAGTTGAAAAACAACATATATCTAAGGTAAGAACAAGCTGAGGAGAATCATGAGAGAAGCATTAAATATTAAAAAATAAAACAACTCATAGAAAATACTAAAATATTTCCTTTTTCTGCTTATGTACCCCTGCCCTTAGTCACAGGTAATTCGGGTTGCACCTTGATTTAAAAATAGAGACCCGATGTCTGAAAAGATTGGCAAGCATCTGACAAGGGGAAAATTTAAGGAGAATTATGTACTTGAATAGCTGATACCAAGAGAAGATTAAGGATTTACAGGAAAACCAAACTAATATGCCTTGTAAAAATGAGAAAATCATCTATAACAGATCAGAAGTAGCTATTAACTTTATGTATAACTCTTTTAATTTACCAACATCCTGTCTCAAAAGGGACAGTCGAAAATTATGTGGGTGTTTTGTGGGGCGAGGTGGTTGTGGTGGCTGAGACTCAGAAGGGTGTTACAATCCACCCAGAACTGAGGAGTCATGGAAGTACAGGATTAATCCATGTACCGTCCATTGTTCATCCTGCCCAGTCTCTTCTGATCTGGCCAGTTACACCAGCTCAATTGATCAGGAGATACCTGGGATCACTGACACTGTCCTCAATATTACAGCCAGACACAGATCCATTGACTTAAACAGAAGCAGATGATTGCCACCCAGAGGTGCCAAACTATAGCCAAAACATGGTTGTGTATAGATAGCTCAGATGGCCCTCTGGCTAGCAAGCTGGGAAGGCTTGACCTAGCCATTTTACAAAGCTAATTTTTTTGTGATTGAAAATTCGGAGACTACTAGTCATGTTGGGATGGAGTTGCTAAACTATAACTAAAACTTGAGTTCTGAAATTGATGTCTCAAGCATGATCTTACATGTCTTTTCCCCTCTAAATATACATATTTAAAATTTGGTACCCAGACACCAAAGGAGAGAGAGCACTGAGAGTGAAAAATGATATTGGTCAACAATAATTGTACTTTTTATCTTTTCATTTATTTCATTGATATTTTCAGTTCTGGGGGCAAAGAGGCTATTCAATGGCTTTTTCTGTGAAGAGTTAAAAAATTACATGGTGATTGTGAATTAATGTTAATATAATTCAAGAGTGTGCCAATAGAATTGCAAAATATTAAAACCTCATACTACATTATTAAGATATATTTTCTTGAGATATTAAAATAACAGTCTCACTTTATCCTAAGTACTCTTTTGGTAAAGAGCACCTTGTGTTACAGAGGACTGTGAGAAACTTAAAAATCTCTAGCAGGTTAATAAGCAAAGCAAGGACCTAAAATGTAATAGCTTATAAGATTCAATGGAGAAATTTAAGGAACTTTCAAAACGTACTAAGTGATTTCAAATCACGGAAGTTCTGTTCTGCTCAGGAATGAATTTTGTGTTAGTTCCAACTGGAAAAGCCATGATCAGTAGGCAGATATTCCAGGACGCAAAATTTTGGTTCAAAATAAGGAAGAACTAAATATTAGAACGCACTGAAAATGTGAGTCACCAGAAGCTGAAGTTTAATGGCAGCTTATTAGAGTAGATGCAGTTATGCTGCTGTGAGTTTCAGATTGAACCAGCTTTTTACTATCATGCTGTTTAACTCCACATTTGTGCTACTTTCTGAGTGATGTTTCATAATGGGACTGGAATTAAAGTAGCTAAATCTACTCAAAGTACAACTGGGGAGTATATAAACAGCATTTCGCTTTTCCCTGAAGTCAACACAAAAGTTAAAAAAAAAAAAATTCTATGATAGCTTTGTTTAAAAAAAAAACAAACACTATATGAAGTCACAAGACTTGCATTAAGGAAGTTAAATTTGATTCTTTCAAAGTCTCATAGAACTGCAAAAATCTATAAAATGCTTTGACAGTTACGTTAACAATGTCAGCATTGGCTCAGTTCATACAAGAGGAACATGAAAATTGCATGGGTGCAGAAATCAGTTTTTGTATTGGGGTTGGGAGAATGCTCAACTTGTTGCAAAGTTTTTTGCACCGTAGGAGTTAAATTTGAATTTTGAGGCCCTGAATTACCATGTTGTACTGAGGATATATTTATGCAGATGAAGAGATCTTGTGAAAATTACTGAATTTCATGGTTGGTTATTCTTCAGATAACTGCCTAGGATTGCTAACTTTCTGCCACATGTCAGATGAAAAAGTAATTCTTCAGTTAGTAATTAGAACAATTAGAGAATCAAAGGATATTGGTTCGAACTGCAACTTCAGCAAAATTCTACAGGTAATATTTTGGGAAAATTAATTTATTTTAATTTCCATTTATTACTTTGGAAAATTCACATAATAATAAGCCCTGTCTACCATGAATTCTTGTAAATACTATATGAGATAATTCAAATAAACATACAATGTTTATTAATCACCTTCATTGTTATTAGTGTAACTACTCTGAATACTAGATATTTATAAAATAAATCAGTATTGACTAACAATTTCCTCATGGTATCACTTGAATATCTGCCATATCTTTCAATGTTCAAATGACTCCAGTAATGACAACATAGGTAAAAATTTGGTAGCTGAAATGGAAAACAGCAAGTCAATTCCCCACCCTCTTTCTCCCTTTCCCTCCCTCTCTCTCTCTCTCTGAACCCACCAGAAACTCAACTATAGTAGTTACTTGATAAATATTTATCACATGAACATTGAATAAAAATGAATTCAGTTTTCTTTGCAGCTGTGCTTTAAATAAATAAACTATGGGATGATTGGGCAAATAATCTGAGGAAAAAAAAATCTAAATTATATATTTTAAGTCAGATAACTCATTTTAGTTTTCAAATAGCCCATCATACACTTCTAAGCCATAACAATTTTCAGTACAATTTTATAGCGTAATCAATGTTCTGTGACAATGAAAGGATGTTTAGGGTTTTCTGGAATTCTTTTGATTGTTGGTGGTGGTGATTTTATTGTGGGATACCCTTTTCATCAATTTTTGCTTAAATAATCCTGCCAAAATCTCACTGGCTTACAACAGCATACATTCATTTCTCATCCTCAGACCTGTAGATGAGAAGCAGAAGCTGTGCTCCAGGCTGCAGGTTGGCTCAGGTCTGTTCATACATCCTCATTTACGAATCCAGGAGGAAAGACAGCTGCTGCATGGAGTGTGCTTTCCTTACTGTAGGTGAGAGCGGCCAAGAAGCTAAGAAATACTGAGCAATAGCCCATTTGATATATGTCATGCAACTCACATTTCACTTGTTCAAAGCAAGTTACAAGGCCAAGTACAACTCTCATAGGGTGAGAAAGCATATTTCTCCCATGGGTATCAGAAGGCAGGTGAATGAATATATGCTTCTCATTAATACTGTCTATCAGAGTTACATTTTATAGGCTTTCTGTGCTATCCCAATAATGCGATACTTCACATATATTGAAAAAATGTTTTTAAATGATAGGAGTAGACAAAATTCTTGGCATCAATCTATTGTGATAATGGGACTTATTCAGATTATATTTTACATTATAATTTTACATTGTCATATTTGCTAACCAGTGGGAAAAACTAACATTATAGAACTAACATTATATTATAACATGAAATTTAAATATTTCTTTTTATATTGTAAGCCAAAACTCATTTAGCATGAGAATTGTACTGTAAGCTTTTATATTTCAAATTTTTAAAAAATTTAGATTAAATGATAGTGAAAAATTTTGATCATCAGTTTTCAAACTTTGCAGTATTTAGCTTAATAATTCAGAATAAAATGTTTAGGATAGTAGGTTGCATGAGGTTAAGAATATTAACTAGGAAGTTAACCGCCTGCTGTGTCATCTTGTCTCTGAATCACCATGATGAATTCTAGGTGACATTTATGCAATAGACTCCAAAAAGTAACAAGTAGGAACATGAATACACCATAATATTAATAATTTCTTCAATATCATTAAGCTTTGGCTACCTTAAAGTATATCAATATAAATTTTAGAATTATTTAGATTTTCTTTTTTAAATTTTTATTTTTTCAATTAAAGTTGACATTCAATAAATATATTAGTTTTAGGAGTATAGCGTAATGGTTAGACATTTATATAACTTACAAAGTGATCCCTCAGATAGGTCTAATACCCATCTGGTATTGTGCATACTTACTACAATATTGTTATTCCCTATACTGTACTAGAATTATATTGATTTTCAATTTGTAATCTTTATAGTGATATTATGTACATATTCATTATATTATACCTGTGCTATTTATAACATTATTCATCTGGATATCTAAATATATACCTACCAGATATATATTTAACAGTTTGTCTTAGGATAATTTATTTCAAATTTCATCTATGACAATATTTTAAATTGTGTTCAAGAATGTACATTTACTTTTATATATTTTTTATGAGTGTGTGTGTGTAGAGAGAGAGAACATTTATAGTCACACTGAATGTTTTCTTAGGAAATACATGAGTTTTTAATTATCTCCTAAATTAAACAGGACTCACATTGCCACTCTACAAATTATTTTTATGAATGATTTTAGTAGTTTCACATTTTGCGTATCAAATTGCATATTAAATCTGAGTTCTTTACAGATTCCTAAATAAATAACATTTTTTTCCAAGATCTTTATATCAGTGGACAATAGAGTCTTAACAGCTCTTATAATTTGCAAATATATTTACATATAATGGTATTGGCATGAATATTTAAAATTAGCATGGATTCATAATCTTTCTCCATCAATTAGCATTAGATCATGGACAGATTATTTATAATTATTTCTTTTTTGAGATATATAGATATCTTCATATGTAAAATGTTTAGTTGACTTACCTGTTTCTCATAATACTGAGTTTAGAATCAGTCTATATTTTCTGTGTGAAAAAATGGAATAAAGGCTTTATTAATTATAAATATTGTATACAATTTTAAACATACTCTTTGTTTATAATAAAATAATTGAAAACTTTCAGTAGTTTTTTAATCAATCACAAATAATATTAATTTGATTTTTCCAGTATTATGAGAATTCAAGTTAATACTTTATTTGAAAATATGAACATTAATGGTTTGTTATTTTTAATGGAGATATTAAGAACATCATTTCCAGAATAATTAATTAATGAAAATTATAGAAGAGAGAAGTTCTATGAAATAATATTAAAGGAACATTTCAAAAGCATGCCTGTCATAACTGAAAATATGCTTCAGGAATGGATTTAATGATTTTTAGAATTTTCTCTAATTTCACCTTTTGTTTTATTTTTAATACTTGATCTGTTGAAAGAGAAGTTGGTGATCTTGGGATTCAGAAATATAAGATCAAGTTCTCAGGCATAATATTGCCTTTGGTAAAACTGAATGAATGAATTCTTTCTTAACCACTGAATGACATTTAAGAGATGAGAGTGCATTCAGGGTACTAGAGTTATGGTGTATAAATGGAAATAGGATTGATATAAAAATGCAGTCATGGTGGAATTTGACATCAAGGCCATACATGCCTAGACAATCAAAAATTATTGCACGACAGCCTTGATTATGCTATTCCTGCCATTTTAATAGTCCATTTGACTTTCTGTGATAATCAAATAAAGCAATATCACAGTATGAACTATGGTATGTGAACTGACATAACTGAAAACTAGTTCTGACTTTAAAATGTTCAGGGAAGACTTCATAACTCTTGATGGCTTGAGAGCATTTAATACACCCTTTTTTCTTTCTAATTTCAGTTTTTGTTGCATGATCTTATTCTAGGTTTTGTTCCAACTGATTTCTGTTGACATAAGAATTCAGTCGTGTAGGCAGAGCTATTTGATTATGGGCAAGTTTAGCACTGAAAAGAATACCTCAAAATTACAATTGTTAAAATTATTGTTAAGGGATATTCACATGTGTCAGGAAAATAAGAAGGAGGAAACATGCAAAAATAAAATAAAATTAAAATGCAATTGAGTACCAAATGTAACACTTAACTATCAGTAAATCCTTATGGATGTTTTTGTTTCTATGTAATCCATTTCTAGATTTTAATTGCTAAAAGTATACCCATGTAAGTATCCTATCAGTAGTACTATATTTCTTATGAGAACACTAGTATGCAATTTGCTTATATACATTATTGGTTCAGAAAACAATTTATCTGGGTTATGCTCTATTTTTCTTTTACTGTTAGTTTTATTTTCAGTGTTTGGACAGACACTCTGATTTTTTTGGCATTTTACCACATTGAAGTGGTGAGAAAAAAAACTTTTCTCTGTGGCTTTTATATACATATTACAAAAAAGTGGCAATAATGATGGTTACCAATTTGCCCAAATATTTACCTCTTATTTCTATTATCAAGTTGTATTTCCCTACCCCATTGATATCAAATTGCTCATGTAATTTGTTTGGTCAGTAGATTGTGAGAAAAAGCAACGTGTGGCTCTTTCTCATGGAAGCTTTTGTAGCCATTATTCATTTACTCATTTCTTTTTTCCATTGGTCATAATAAAAGCATGGTCCAAAGAGAGATTACTTTTTCAGCTTAGGTCCTAGTATGAAGGGGACACACAGAGCAAGACTTTAGCCAGTGATTGGCATAAGCAAGACATAAGCATTTGTTATTATTAATCAGAGAGATTTGGGGATTCTTTGTTATCACAACATAACTTAGTAAGAGAAGGTTGATGCATGAGAACATTTGAGATCTTGCTGCTCAGCATAGGTAAGTTTAACTCAAATAAATTCTTATAAAATTTTTTTTAAAGGTTGATACAGAGGCACAGAAGTTTTAAATATGAGATTTTAAAATAATTTTAGATTCACCTTCATCCCAGAAATGAATATTCAGCAATTTTTAGGAGATTTTCAGATTTCATATAATTTCTAGTCCAAGATGGTGACATTTCTTCCCATGGACATACAGAATCTACAGCTACAAATGAAGCAAATTCCAGAAACTAGTTGAGAAACTCCTCCACATCTGGAGAATGGCAAAATACCCACATTGAAATGAGTCTTGGTAAAACTTTAACTACTGGGAACCAATTAGAGCAAAGAAGATAGCTTGGAGATGAAGATCAGCGGTTTACCTGACAAAGAGTTCACAGTAATAGTCATGACACTCATCGATGTTAAGAAAACAATGGATGAACAAAAGTGAAAATAACAGAGAAAATATAAGAACTTACGAAACAGAAACGAGAGCTGAAGAATATAATTGTACTGAAAAATTCAATAGAGGGTTTCAATAGTGGGCTTCAGATTAGATCAAGCAGAATAAAGGATCAATGATCTCAAGATAGGGCAGTAGAATTTATCCAACCAGAGGAGCAACAAGAAAGAAATATATAAATAAAAGAGTTACTTTACGGGGACTTTTGGAACACCATCGAGCAGACCAATATTCATATTACAGGGATCCCAGAAGGAGATGAGAGAGAGAAAGGAGTAGAAGTCTTATTCAAAGAAAAAATGGCTGAAAACTTTCCTACACTGGCAAAAGAAACAGTTATCCAGATCCAGGGAGACCAGAGAGTTCTAAATAAGATTATTCCAAAGAGACTCACACTGAGACACATTATAATTAAATTTTCAAAAGGTGAAAACAGAGAAATTTAGGAGCAGCAAGAGAAAAACAATTTGTTACTTACAAGTAAACTCCCATAGGGCTATCAATAGGTATTTCATCACAGACTTTGCAGGCCAGAGGGAATGAATATCTTCAAAATGCTGAAAATTAAAAACTGCCTACCAAGAACACTGTACCCCTGCCAAACGAAGTTATCCTTTCAGAATTGAAGGAGAAAGTTTTTAAAGCAAAAGCTGAAAGAGTTCATCACCATTAAACCAGTCTTACAAGAATCATTAAAGGGGCTTTTTTGAGCTGAAATAAAAGGATTCTAAGTAGTAATGGGAAAACATATGAAAGTATAAATCTTACTGGTAATGGTAAGTATATATTAAATTCACATAATGTTGTAATGATTATGGATAAAATACTTGCAAAGTTAGTATGAAGTTTCAAAGACAAAAGTATGAAAACTTTACAATGATTTGTTAATGGATACACAAGGTAAAAGAATAAGTTGTGATATCAAAAACATAAAATGTGATGGGGAGAGAGTAAAAATGTAGAGACTTAATATGTGTTTGAAGTTATCAGCTTAAGATAGACTGGTAAATGTAAGTTGTTTTATGTAAGCCTCATGGTAACTACAAAACAAAAACCTATAGTAGATACACAAAAGATAAAAAGAATGGAATCTAAGCAAACTGTTGCAGAAAATCATCAAATCACAAAGGAAGAGAAAAAAACAAAAAAATACCAAGCAGCCAGAAAATTATTAACAAAATGGCAATATTAATTCCATACTTGTCAACAATAACTTTAAATGTAAATGGAATAAATTCTCCAATCAGAAGACAGAGTGGCTGGATGAATTAAACAAAACAAAAACAAAATCATGACTTAACCATATGCTGCCTACAACAGAGTTACTTTGGCCTTAAGGATGCACAGATTAAAAGGGAAGGAATGAAAAAATATTTCAAATCAAAAATAGTTATCTTACCAAGTATAAACATAACTGCACAAAATCCATAAACAAAAATAAGCAGAAGACAGTTAAAAGACTAAACTACATATGAAAAAGAGATTTTACTGTTAATATATAAAGTGATTTAATCAATAGGGAACATATATCCTACTATCTTAATAGATAATGGACAAAGCACTTAAATAGAATTCATTAATGTAATATGAAGAATTAGAAAGAGAAGAGTTAGAAAGAGAAGATAAACATAAAAATGTCAACTTTACTAACTATATATATGTATATGTGTATATATATATGTATATGCGTATATATGTAATTTTTAAATGGCAGCATTTACCTTCCCAATTGACGAATTATTAAAACAATAATGTACAAATCTGGAGTCTAGTAAATTGAACAATTTTATTAAGATGTTAGGAATATAAAAAGATTGCAATTGTAAAAGTGTTATCAAAGATTATATAAGTCGTCTACCGTAGTATTTTTGTTTGCTTGTTTTTAAATTTCTTGACTTTATTTTTTAGAGCAGTTTTAGATTCACAGCAAAATTGAGCAGAAGATACAGAGGTTTCCCATGTACTCCCTGGCCCCACATGTTTAGCCTCCCCGATTATCAACCTCCCCCACAAGACTAGTACATTTGTTACAATTAAAGAACCTATTATACTGAGGTACTATAATCACCCAAAATAGTTTAAATTACAGCTCACTCTTGGTATTGTACAGTCTATGGATTTGGACAAATGTATAACATGTATTCATTATCACTATAGAGAGAAATTTTATTTTCCTAAAATTCCTTGTTTTCTACCTATTTATTCCTCTACCAACATTTTTTACTGTTTCCATATAGTTTTGTCATTTCCAGAATGTCATATACTTGTGATCATATAACATATAAACTTTTCAGTTGTCTACTCTCACTTAGTAATATTCATTTAAGTTTCCTCCATGTCTTTTTATGGCTTAATATTTTATTTTTTAAGCTGAATAATTGTCTGAATTATTCAGCTTAAAAAATTTGTCTGAATTCCATTGTCTGAATGTACCACAGTTTACTCATTCACTTACTGACTGATACCTTGGTTGCTTTTAAATTTTGGTAATTATGAATAAAACTATTATAAATGTCCATGAGCAAGATTTTGTATAGACATAAATTTTTCAATACCGTTGAATAAATACCTGGGAGTATAAGTACCAGGTTGTATGATATGAGTTAATTTTGTAAGAAACCAAACTGTTTTCCAATGTAGCTGCACCATTTTATATTCCCATCAGCAATAAATAAGAGCTCCTGCAGTTTCACATCCTCGTCAGCATCAAGTGTTGTCACTATTTTGGAATTTGGCCACTCTAATAGATGTGTAGCAATATCTCATCATTGGTTTGATTGGCATTTCCCCGATAAATACGTCATAAGCATCTTTTCACATGCATATTTGCCATCTGTATATCTTCACTGGTGGGGTTTATGTTAAGGTCTTTTTTCTCTTTTTTAAATTGGATTATTTTCTTACTGTTGAGCTTTAAGTGTTCTTTGTATATTTTGCATAACCTTTATCAGATGTGTCTTCTGATAGTATTTTCTCTCAATCTAAAGCTTGTCTTATTTTGTTGACATTGTTTTTCATTGAGAAGAGATTTTAATTTAATAAAGTTCAGCCTATTTATTTTTTTCATAGATTGTACCTTTGGTGTTGTATCTAAAAAGTCATCTCCCGATCCAAGATTATCTAGGATTTCTTCTTTGTTATCTTCCAGGACTTTTATAGTTTTATATTTAGGCCTATGATTAATTTTTAGTTAATTTTTGTGAAAAGTGTAAGATCTGTGTTTAGATGAGTTTTTTCCTTTTGTTTTTGTGTGTAGATCTTCAGTTGTTCCAGTACCATTTGTTGAAGGGATACCTTTGCTCCTTTGTATTGCCTTTGCTTCTCCATCAAAGTTCCGTTGGGGGTCTATTTATATTTATGGAGTCTATTTTTGGTCTCTCTGCTCTGTTCCATTGATCTGTTTTCCTGTTTCTTTGCCAGTACCACATTATCTTAATTACTGTAACTTTATAGTAAGTTCAACTTGGGTAGTGTTGGTTCTCCAACTTTGACCTTGCCTTTTAACATTGTGTTACTATTCTGGGTCTTTGGCCTTTCTATATAACGTCAGAATCATTTTGTTGGTAGCCACAAAGTACGTTGCTATGATTTTGATTAGGATTATGTTGAATCTATAGATTAATTTGGGAAGAACTGACAATTTGAAAATACTGAGTCTTCCTATCCATAAACATGGAATTTTCTCCATTTTTGTAGTTCTTCAATTGTATTCATCAGAGTTTTGTAGTTTTTTAAATAGAAATTTTACATTTTTTTAAAAGATTTATACTTAAGTATTTTATTTTGCAAGTGTTAATTAAAGGGTATTTCATTTTTAATTTCATATTCCACTTATTCACTGCTGGTATATAGGAGAGCTAATGACTTTTGTATATTAACCTTGTATTCTGTAACCTTCCTATAATTGCTTATTAATTCCAAGAGGTATTTTGGAATTTCTACATAGGCAGTCATGCCATCTGCAAACAAAAAAAGGATTTTTTTCTTTCCAATCTGTATACCTTTTAAATCTTTTACTTGTCTTATTGCATTAGCAAGTCCTTCAGTGTGATTTTGAGTGGTCAGAGGATACGTCGTTTCCTTGTTCCTGATCTCAGTTGTAAAGCTTCCGGTTTTTTACTATTAATGTTAGACGTAGTTTCTTGTAGATCTTCTTTATCAAGAAGAAGATATTTTTTATTTGAGGAAGTTCATCTCTGTTCCTAGTTTACTGATAATTTCATCATAAATATGTATTGGATTTTGTTAGATGCTTTTCATGCCCTTGTTGATATGATCATGTGATTTTTTTAGCCTATTGATGTAATGGAGTACATGAATTGATTTTCAAATGTTGAACCAAGCTTACCCAAATGGTATACATCCCACTTAGTTTTGGTGTATAATTATTTTTATACATAATTGGGTTCAATTTTTCTAATAATTTGTTGAGGTATTTTGGATCTATGTTTATGAGAGATATTAGTCTGTTGTCTACTTTTCTTATAAAGTCTTTGTCTGGTTTTAGTGTTAGAGTAAAGTAGCCTCATAGAATGAGTTAATTGGCAATCCCTCCGAAATAGAATTTAGAGAACTGGTATAATTCCTTCCTTAAATGTTTGATGAATTCAGCAGTGAACCCACATAGAACCAATGCTTTCTGTTTTAGAAGGTTGTTAATTATTGATTACAGTTCTCTAACAGATAAAGGGCTAAAAAGATTGTCAACTTTTTCTTGTGTAATGGTAAGTTGTATCTTTCAAGGAATAGATCCATTTTATCTAGATTATCAAATGTGTGGCCATAGAGTTGTTCATAATATTCCTTTATTATCCATTAAGGTCTGTAAGATCTGTAGTGATGACTCCTTTTTCATTTCTAATATTAGTAATCTGTGATCTCCCTCTTTTTCTCTTAGTTACCTTGACTACCGGCTTATCAATTATATTGATCTTTTCAAAGAACCAGCTTTTAATTTCATTTATTTTCTCTATTGATATCTTGTTTTCAATTTTACTATTTTCTGCTTGAATTCTTATTTTTTTTTCTTCTGTTTATTTTGGATTTAATTTTCTCTCTTTTTTAGTTTTCTAAGATGGAAACTGTTCATTTTAGGGTTTAATTTGACAGAGGCAAACATACATGGAGGAAAGGTAATGTGAATACACACAAGAGAATGCCATGTGAAAATGTAAGATCGGACTGATATATCTGCAAGCCAACAAACACTAAAGATTGTCAACAAACTACCAGAAACTAAAAAGAGGCAAGAAAGGATTCACCTATAGATTTCACAGGGAACATGGCACTGCTGACACCTTGACTTTAGACTACTAGCCTCCAAAACTGTGAGAAAATGAATTTCTGTTGTTTTAAGCCACGTAGTTTATGGTACTTTGTTATGGCAGTTTTAGGAAGCCAACATAGTAATGAATACTATTGGAAAATAATGACTGAAAAAGTTACTATCCAAAACACACAAGCAATTGTTTTTTCAAAGCCACAGTGTGCCTACAAGTTTCAGAATTTAAAAGAACACTGGGTTATTAGACATTTTTTCTTCTAAGACATTTACTGTAATTTTTCTTAGCCCCTCTACTTACTTATACATATTCCCCAAAGTAATAATAATATAATATTATATGATAATTTCTCTCTGTGAATATTATTCTTTTTGCTGCTATTTTTATTGCTTTTTTAAAAAATCAAACCCCGCCCCTCTCTCTCTCGTAATTTTTAGACAGTCCGAATCGTAGAGACTAACTTAAGTTTGCTTTTCTAATAACCCATTTTTGGATTTCAAAGTACTAACCAAAATCTTTTCTGAGAAAATATATATTCATCCATTTTCTATCCAAATATTTTAGTTGTGAAATTCACTCCTCTTATGTCTCACTCTGTGTTGGTTGATTCCTTTAAAAAAACTCAATCCAAACTACTAGAGACCTCATGCTTATATAAATACTAATGAAAGAAAGTCAGGAAGTTTGAAAGTAATTCACCAAAGTTTTTCAGTTCATTTCATCATAATATGGTTTCAAATATATACTTCTAAATAACCAGATAAGTTTGTACCAGAAAAATAGTAAAGCAAATAAATTGTGAGTTTGAAGTGATTGGTATTCTATGGAGATTGTGTAGATGATAAATTTCTTACATCTAAAAAGTTATTTTATGGAGCCATATAATTTTAGAATTTGAGATATGGGATAATTTGGATCAATATTTACATTTGTATAAACTGAGCCACAAAAATTTTAACAGATGTAGCCAAAATCATCCAGGTGCATCTTATATTGGTATGGAATCATTGTATGTGAGAAATTGTTTCTAACATATTACTTACATTTTAGAAGAAAGTAGATTAAACATTGTTAGAATTTAATTTAGATTTTTGATCTGTTTTCATATGACTTTCTTTTTATAAATTCTGATGAAATTCCTATCTTTGTTTATGTATTCATATATTTTATGTTATAAATATTTTACTTAAAGTTTTATTTAAAAGATATATCACCTAAATTTGATAAACAAATTGGCAAACAAATATCTCAACTTTAGTAAATTCTATCAGAATGAAATAAAATATAGAAAGGTAGTATAAAAGATTAAAGTATTCTTTCTATTCTTATTTTTTTGGTTTGGCTTTTTTTTTTAAATAATATAGAACATTCTAACTTACTGATGCAAATAAATGTAATCACAAAGAAATAATACTCATTTTTCCTTTTTGTTTTCATTCTTGAATTTTGCTTCATAGATATTATATATATTTCATAATTCTATCCAAACAAGAATATTCATGATTGATTACTATGTTTTCTTTTTTTTCACCCACTATAAAATTGCCTTCTGACATAAAGTTCAATTAAAGGAATCCTGTCTGGGGAGTTAAGAAACCTGAGTTTAATTCCAGCTGTGACTTTGGAAAAGCAAATTAACCTGTGAATCTGTGTTTCTCGTGTATAGAAAAACATTATAGCATGTATATTTTCCGCAAATGTTCAGAGCAAATAAAAGGACTTTAAAAATGTAAGATTATTAATAGAAACATATTCAAAATTCAATCTTTCAATTGCTATACATTTTTCAGGAAATGAAATTAATAACTATTCTCACTCCTTAACTAAATAGAAAATATACTTAAGGTTATCCCAAGAGTATATTAAAAGCAACATTATCTGAGGGATTTGCCTGGCTTTGTCTTGGGTATTAGTTATTTGTGTTGGGTATTACTTATGTTAACCTAAGAATAAGTGCTTTCAAATGAGAATGAAGTAAATGAGACAACAGGGAATTAAGAAAGAAAATAATATCACGATGGTATTTAAAACATTAAGTACCTGATGAGAGTTAGAGTAATATCCAAATCTGTTAGTTAATTTCTGGGTGAGCCATGTACAAGAGAAAAGTCTCCAGGAGATGACAGGGAATAGAGAAGAGAGGACTATCCTTCACTTCACAATCATCTAATCTCCACTGGTACCACTTCAATTCTGTGTGTTACATCACTTGCTCAATAGCATACTTAACATATTTTAAATACAACATTTTCCACATGTGGAGAACTAAATACAGAAGTACAGAATTAACCTTGATAACTTAAACCCCATATAGCCTGACATGTATCCTCCTTTTGCCTTGGTATTACCTCTTCATTCTTTATTCTCAACCTTTCCTGATCATACTCTGAAGTTGGTCTGCACTGTTTTGTCATTTGTCTTTTTTTCACTAATTACTAATTTCAATTGCTCATTAATGTTCACTTGTGTAATATTCAGGCTTCTCAAGATGTTGTAAGTACTATGACTGAAGAGGCCATGTTGGTTTTCTTTATTAAACCCAGTGTGCAGAACTGTATTTGGAACAAGTAGGCACCAAATGAATAAATGTGAAATAAAAAAAATAAATGGTCTCCATTTTTTTAAGGTACTGTTCACTCATTCATTAAATAAATATTGAGTGCTTACTGTGCAATTGGAATATGTCAGTATAAAAGACATATAAAAAGTCTGCCTTACTGCATTTATATTATTTAAGGGCAAAGAGAGCATAATAATAAGCCATAAGTAAATAATTTCATGATATATTAGAACTCATTAGCTGACGATGGTAAAAAAGAAAAGACAATGAACTAGTATAATAGAGATAGAAATTTAGGACCAGGGCCCAGGGCAGCTTATTGTACTCACAGACTGAAATGCATGGTTCATTCCTGGGCTTCACTACTCATTAGCTTATGACCTCATTTTCTAAGGCACTTCTGCAAAATTAGATATTTGAAGATTTCTCCAAGGTACTTAAAAGTGTAACATTCTATGACTATGTCTAAGGTAAACAACTCTCACAAAGAGGATAAATCAGTGACATTAATGATTGTTACAATCCAAGAATACAGATCTGATTAAATTTTTAAAAAACTAACTTTGCTAATGTGTAAACAAAACACATATGTTATTGTTTGAGATTCAGTACTAATTTTATTCATTACGCAGAACCTCTTCATATAAAAAGTTAATTATGTCACAGAATTTCTGCAGCTATTAAAATAATATAATGGTAAGCACAAACAAAATCACAATAAAACATGATTAAAGTAACATTTTATAATGTTACATAATATACACTATGTTATATTTATGGTGTTATGTAATGTCAGGTTTGCTTGGTTTTTTGGGATACAAAATTATGACGTAAAAAATGTTAGATATCGTAGTCCAGGTTTAACGTGCTGGATGGACTGCCTGTCTTCACTTTTCTAGGTGGTTCTTCAAACTAAAGCTTAACTACTTAAGAATTTCAAATGTGACAAATAGCTCTTTGAAGTTGACTTTTGAGTGTGCATCAGAGAAACACAAGATGGAACATAAATAAAAACAACTCTCAGAAACAAGGTTTAAAGTCTGACATTTCTAAGCAGCAGGTTTCTCTGTCCTCAGGGAGATAAACAAAACTATTGAAAACCCCATTAGGTATATTTATAGCCCAGGTTTAATGTCTGGGATGTAAACTAAGATGCCAGACTGCCAGCTACCAACTTTGGGATGGGAGAAAACGGCTTCTCAGAGCGAACATTTCCATCCTTTTCTCATCAATATTCCAGAGACATGACACCTTAATCTTTTATACAGTGCAGGGGGAGCTTTCTTTTAGATTACTTTCTATGAAAAATTTTATTTTTATTTTTTGTAAAATGTCATGTGGAGAAAATTCACTAACCTGTTTTCTATTATCCTTACTTATTCTTGAATGTGGGGAGAGGGGGCCAGGAAAGCCATGTTCAGAACTTTTCATGGCTCCTCAAATGGAAAAGAAACACGTGAATCGATAACTAATCCTGAAGAAAATGTACCAATGAACTGTCTTCAGAAGAAGAATTACAGCTGCTGTATGTGAAAGCCAAATAATATCTGATAAACTGTTTCAAATAAATTTAGTTACAGGGTATCTGAAATAGACTTTTCCATATAGCCTCAAGGGGTCAAACTGCTATATGTTGTGAACTGAATGTTTTTGTGTTCCCAAAATTCATATGCAGAAACCCTAATCCTCAGTGTGGCTATATTTGGAATAAGGAAGTAATTAAGATTAAATAAGTCATAATGATGGGGCCCTGATCCAGTGGGATTAGTGTTTTTATAAGAAGAGACATCAGAGATAACAGCGCTTGCTCTTTCTCTCTCCCTCCCTCCCTCCCACCTTTTCACCCTCTCTCTCCCTCCCACCTTCCTTGCCCACACAAATTAGAGGCTATGTGAGCACAGTGAGGTGATGCCCATCTACAGGTCAAGAGAAGAGGCCTGAGAATGAAGTCTACTTTGCAGTACATTGCTCTGGGACTTCCAGCCTCCAGAAATGTGAGACATAAATTTCTGTTGTTGTTAAGTCACCCAGTATATGATATTTTGTTTTGGCAGTCCAAACAGATTAATGTAGTATATAAGATATAGGAAGAACAATTTCATTTCTATATAAGCAAAACTTTGTAAGTCAGTATTCTAAGGTAGAATGTGTTGTTTTGAGGGAACAGTGAGTTCCCTGTCATTAGAGGGCAGGAAAAAGCCAAAGAATTCCTTGAGTGATTCATTGGTATGGATTGGATTCTGGCATCAAACACATACTGGATTAAATTGTAGAGTTCTATTTCAAAATTGGATGAAATGCTCTGATTTTGTGGACTGAATTGTTGATCGGGAAATATATTAATAAAAAAGTGTTAGTCACTATAATTGTGTACTTTTAAAATGTGAAAAAAGAAAAACACAGTTAAAGGAGACTAAGGAAAAGCAGTGAGTTCTAGTGTTGATGACATAGATGGAGTTGAAAGAGATTAAGTGACACTGAAATATGAAAAGAAACTATAAGATTTTTGGTGATACAGGTAGGATTGCTGGGGTTTCCATGATTTTACTAACAACTGGCCATAATAATGGCTAAGAAAAAAAAAATGATTACTATTACTTTTATTTTGTTGTCTCATATAAACCTATATATTTTTTGTTTCTTTTCATTTTTTTTTTTAAGGGCGAGGTTTCCATGTATCTATTTAAAGGTAATCTTTAAGAAAGGGATCAAGTCCCATATAGACAGATTACAGCATATTGATCCGAATTTGGGAATGGTTTTAAAATATTTCTAACAATAATTGAAGCAGAAGGTATTAATTTTAAAACATTTGATCACTATTAAAGACTGTCTCTAAGCAGTAGCCTTAGACATGCACAATTATTGCTACATTTTTAAAATGTTTTCCAAACTCACTAGAAATTTAACTTTTTTTTTCTTCCATCCAAACTTCCTTTTCTCCTGGACTACTGCATGCAGTCATTCTCTTTGTGCTGAATTAGTTAGTATTTGTCTCAGGGACACTCTTAATATAGCATGGAAAATAGCCTGGAGAATTCTACTACCCTATGGATTAAACTAACGGTCCAAGAATCTTGAAAAGTAAGCAAAATTCACATTCAGATAAAATTTACATATTTATTAGCCTTTATATGAGCAAAAACCTTTAGTCTCAACTTTTTATGCATAAGTTGCCAGTTACTTAAAATTCTTTGCAGCTGTTATGTGACAACTTAAAAATAAAATATTTGACCTTTTGTTTAGAAAGCTGTGAATAAGAATATAACAAGACATTTCTCAGCCGAGATATTTCACAGGCAAAGTTTGGTTCAAGCCAATGTTTGGCAAAGGTTTTTACATTCTGTCTTTGCATTGGCAAAGGCAAAAATCTGAGAACTGGTTTCTGCAGATTCTATTTGCCAAGCCCTCAGCAAATGAATGTCAAATCTGCTGTAGAAGATGATCAAATGTACTTTTCCATCTAAGATACTAAAATATTTTTATTATTACATTTGTCTATGAACAAAGCTAATTGGATTTTTGAAAGTTTGGGTTTTTCCTTTTTGATATTCTGTGATCTGATTTATCTGAACTGTTTCAAACATCAACTGCAATTTTGGTTTGCAATTTTTTTTTTTATATTCCTCTATTGCAGCTATCTTGTTGTTGGTAAGGACGTCTTTCAAAATACAAATTTAGTTGTTTTTTTGCCAATTTCAAACAATTTATTATCTCTCATGAGAAAAGTCCATCGGATAAGTGTGTGTGTGTGTGTGTGTGTGTGTGTGTAATGTGCTCGAGGCCCATGTCTATTTCTCCACTCTCTTTAGAAATATCATTTTCTACTGAGGCACTTGGCAGATCGCCTTGTAGTTCTCAAAACTTGCCACAGTGTTTATATATATATATATATATATATATATACTAGAAGAGAGAGAGAGAGAGAAGAGAAGGCCTTGCGAGCGAGAGCGAGTGCGTTTGCGTGCCTTGGACTGCATAACCCCCACTTTCATTTTAAATGCGTGCTCCTTCTTCACCACCAATAGCCTAGCAAACAGGCTAGACTATTTTACATTATTTTCAAATTTTATTTCAAAGTTCATTTATTTATTTCCCATATTTCGAACACCTTCCTCTGAAAGATAAAATTATTCAAACTGAACTTTGTAAAGATTTCTTATCATAATACCTCTAGTATTTTATTGCATTTATTTATTTTCATTGACCAGCTCCTTCTTCAAAACCAGTGACTCTCAAGAGTTAAGGAGTGTATATGAATATTCATGTTAATGGGAGGTGATAGAGATGAGGGAGAGTCATTAAAATCAGAGGTATAATTTTCTTTATCAGTAGGTGTATGCCCCTAGAGTGAGATCAACTTGAGTCAAGGACAGGGTCTTTTTGTCTTTTCATAACCAGTGTTCAGCAGGTGCTTGGCAAATATAAGCTGCATAGTAAATTCTTATTATACAAATAAATGGATGCTTACTCATGAGAAGGTTGCAAAGATATCCTGCATGTATGCAAACATTTTTTTCTTTTTCTTAAAATTTTAAGTTGTGAGATAGAAAATAATCTTTGCATTAATTTACGTGAAGATGGAGGAAGGGCCTGCATGTAATTTTATACACACACACACATACACACACACACACATAAAACTATTCAGTATGTGTACATGTTTATATGATGCATATTTATAGATCCAGTGTAGTCTGAACTCTGAAAAGGTGGAGTCATGCCTGCTTTAGTTATCTTTGGATTTCTCAACTTTTATCAGAATCTCAAGTAGGTGCTCAAGAAATACTTGGTGATTAAATGATACATTTGTTGATAATGTAGTTGGATGGGAAAGAATTGATATTTTAAATGCTGCCTTTATTTTTCCAGTTGCTCTAAGGGATAGAGATAACATTCATCTTTGGAAAGACAGCTTCTATTAAAGAAACAAGACAACAAGTACACACACGCACACACACATACACTCAAGTTTGCCTTTTAGGTATGCACAGATATAGCCCACTGTCTAGATTTTATAGTCTAGATTGAAGAAAAGCTAAATTACTCTTCATATTAAAGTAGAATTATTGCTTTTGTCTCACCACTAAGACTGTGAGTTCAGTGGAATTTTGTTCATCTTTATCTGTGTAGCCCTGAGCATAATTTTTGGCATTTGATGCTTGCTTCATAAATCCCAATTGTCCTGAACTAAATATATTGACTTGAACTGATTTAAGGTCCAACAAACAGCAACATTCATCATTTGTATATGTCTAGGTATATTTACATTACCATACAATTAAGTCCAAAAAACTCTTTGATATACTAAACCATAAAGATTAGCAGAAAGTGTTTACTTAAAAACAAAAGATTATTTTCATATTTGGATTGAAATTGTTTGGAAAACCACATAGCAATAACTTCCTGTCAATTACTATGTGATAAACAATGATCAAAAACAGTTTGTAAGCATCATCACATTTCATCTTAGAAATCAGTTATTCTCATTTTACAGATAAGGAAATTGAGGCTCAGAGTTTAAGACTATCACAATAAGGCACCACTAGGAAATTTGCCCAATTTCATATCATACTGCCTTTTTTCAAGGTTGGTAATACAGTAGTGGACTGAAAATAAAAACACAAATCTAGTGCCTGGGGATAAAGACATTATCTTCTGCTATTGAAAATATGCAGTGCCTGCTCTAATTTAGTTCGAAGGGGGAAATAGAACAGCAGACAGGACTTTTAAAACAATTGTATACATTTAATTTTTTTCTTTGACTAAATATTTGTGTTGAATTCTGAATAATAAAAAAAATCATAACTATGCTTTTCCTATATTTTACATTTCTATAGGATAATTGCCTCTTCATAATAAAATCTAAAGATGTTTCTGAAATTTTGATCACTATTCTTTTTCCAATTAGTCATGACCCTACACATGTTTTCAAATTATAAAACTGGCTTCATCATCATTCATATTAGAATTTGAAAAATTACTTGCCTTTAATATATCTAAAGCTAGCGTACAACTAATTGCTCTATTTTGCAAAATTGCAAGGCATCACAAAAATCCTGTCAGCATTAAGAAAATAGCAGTATGCCCAGAACACTGTCCAGGCAGTTTTTTTATGACAAAATTTGGTCCTGTTTTGAGTTTTTCTCCCCAGTATTTAATGTGTAGTATATGGCTTTTCTCCTCAAATAACTAAATAACTTCATCCTTAAGTTCTCTCTTTCATCTCTGTTCCTCTTTTTCCCTCTCTCTCCACTGTCTCTCTGCTCCCCTCACATCTTCATATGGAAGGTATTTAAGCCATTATTGAGTAAACAAATGTGTGTGACATTTTATATTTTGTCTGTTCATATGTGTACATTCTAAGAGTTACAGAATAACATGTAGGAAATTTAGCTTGGCTGGTTGAATTTAAAGCTCTGCTTTATGATTTAATAAGTGATAATCCTAATAAGAGCTTAATAACATTAAACAAATTAATGTTAAGAGTTTTATTTCTCTTTTAATCAGTATAACCTTGTAAGTAAGATAATGATGTCTGCTGAACAATGTACTACCTCTAATTGGGCAAGTATGCCTAATCAATGATATCATAAGTGACTTACGTTAGCTACATCTGCTGTTAACATTCATTCATTCCTTCATTTATTCATTCAGTGTAAACATATTATTGAGATCCTATTATGGTCCAGTTACTGGTCAAGGTTCTGGAGATAGAGCAAAGAAGGAAACAGATGAAGTCTCAGCCCTGGAGTTTAAATGTTCTCTTTCAATAATAACATGAATAGGAAAAAAAACCCATCTTATCCCTTGCTCCTATCATTTATCCTCATCCTCCAGCTGTTTTTCTCACTGAATTAAAACAGACCTCAGCAGGCGTTCTTGTTATTTCAATCATCTCAAATTGCACTTTAGCTGAAATCAAAATAAATGGGCCACAAAAGGGCCTGCTCAGTATGCCACATGTACATGTAGAAGATTGTGGGGCATGCATTTCATGTCTCTGTAAGTATCTTCAGTCAGACAACATATTGTGAACCAGAACTGCTTTGGTAGTAAGTGTTGAGTCAATAGCTTTCTAACTCAGATCATATAACAGAAGGCTTTTTCATGGTCTGTTGTCAAGCAATCAATGTATCAGCAAATAGATTAGCTAGAAACGTATGTTGCACACTGAATAAAGGGCAGCTAATTTCAGCAGTTCCGCATGTGTTTTTTGTTTGTTTGTTTGCTGCAATTATCTAACTAAAAGAGAAGTATTTGGACTTAATAATCCCAATAATTAAATTAGATATGTAATTAACCTTTATATCTAGATAAATGGTTCTTAACTGGGGCCGTTTTGCTCCCAGGAGAAAGTAGGCAACATTTGAGACATTTTTGTCAAAACTGGATGGATGATAGTGGCATGTAGTGGGTAGAGACATACTCTACAATGCACAGGACAGACCCCGCCACCCCAACAAAAATTGTCTGGTCAAAAGTGTCAGTACCATTAAGGTTGGGATACCCTGATCTAGATAGAATGTGAATATTAAAATTTTTATTTCTAATATGTCATTTATTTTTGGGTAGGGTTGCCAGATGTAGAAAATAAAAATATAGGATGTCAGTTAAATTTGTATTTCAAAAAATGAACCTTATTTATTTATTTATTTATTTATTTATTTAAGTATTAATGTGTCACATGCACTATTTAGAACATACTTGTACTAAAATAAAATACCATTAGTTGTTTATCTGAAACTGAAATTTAACTCTGTGACCTATATTTTATCTTGCACCCCTAGTTTTGTAGTCAATATTTATAGACATTGTCCCTTATAGGCAATGGTACAAACCTTGTCATTTTGTCTATCAGTGCCGCACTTAACACATCTCAATCACGTGTGTGACAGAATACAACCTAACATATAGTTTTGGATCAGAAAATAATTGGTGACAAGGAAGATGGTCAATTGGAATAAGCAAAATTAGAGAAAATTAATAAAATCAGCAAATTTTTTCAGGACTGAGAAGCATCTCTAAAATATCCAGATAATTTTCATTGGAAATAAGTAATAGTTCCATGAATTACAATGAGTTCTTTTATAAGAAGGTTTGTGGCAGTTTGTGGTATACATATTTTTACTAAATTTACATGATCTTGAGTAACATCACAGTGTAATAGTCCCTCTCTGACTAATTATTATATAAACACGAGATCGACTGTAAGTATCAATTGCATCCTCCAGATGACGTTAGAATCCCAGAAGTGCTGTTTCCAGAACCCATTCTGTGAGGCTAATGCACCCATGCTTTCCTGGTTGCTGGGGCTTTACTTGCTGCTGCGATTAGACTCTCTTTTCCCCTTTCGTTACTTCAACAGAATTCTGAGTGTTGGATCTAGATGGTTCTAAGCTAAGTCTCTCATGGAAAACTGCTCTGAAGAGATCAGACCCAAGTTCCGTGTTTTCTCTCCATAGGCATCCAATAGTGGTTGGTCATGTGGTGTGGGGACTGGCCCCCTTTCCTCTGTGAGTCAACTAGGAAGGGCCAGCTCAGACATCCTGGAGAATCACCAGAGTTCTCCTTCACAATTACAGTTTGATGCCTCCTTTTACTCATTGGAATTTCCTTACCTCCCCCACAGAGTTGGTCCCAAGGGACTTCTCAGTAAACCTCCTGCTTAAAAACATCTGTCTCACAGTGTGTTTCCCCAGTGACCAAATTAGGTGGTCATATGGATTGTTTGTTGCCAAGGGCCCTGACTGGTAAAAGGTGAACTTTTGCATATTCTTCGCTATAAGTTTTGAGTAGTATGTGCATGTGTGCATATATACACAGATACACACTTTTTTGTTTCCCCTTGCATGTCAGAGAATGCCACACTTCTCTATTTTTGTCATGAACCTAAAAAATAGGAGGTTTGGGCATATCTTTGTCCTATCTGTATAACAGACAATGTAGTATTTTAACCTTCATTTTATCTCCCAGTCAATCAAACCATTCTTATTGTAGATTAACTACAAATTTATGTACTCTACTAGGCACTGTGTAATCCAAGCTATAGATGAATCAAATAATAATTGAGGGGAGGGAACCAAACACTTTTTATTTTATTACAATTAGTTTTATTTGTAAAAACATTTATTGAGCATTATGGTTAACAAGGTGCTTTCGCATACTTTTCCTCATTGTGTATACTCTCATAAAATCATGTGAGCTGACAAGCGTTACCATTCTCTTTTACACAGGAATAAACTGAGATTTGTTAAGATTATTTTGCCCAAAATTGCCTGGGTAAGAAGTTCCAGGACAGGCAACTCAGGAGTCCTGGTCTTTCTACTGTAAACCCAGTACAGAACAGGTCACTTCAGAACCGAATCTGCTACCAGAACTGAATCTGGGACTTTAGACCTGACTCAGCTACTGAACTCTGGAACATTTTTGTTTAGGGACAAGACTATGGGTAGAAAGAAAGAAAGGCAAATGGCAATTTTGAAAGGTTTAATTCTATGAGCAGACTTAGCATATGGAATGTTACAGGGCTGCTGGCACCTGACATGCAGTGTCTTAGCACATGAATCAAGAATGTGGGAAAATGTAAATAAGACATAACACAAAATATGTTGTAACTAGAAATTATCCACAGGCCTAGTACATAACAGGTCTCGGTAATTATTTGTAGAAATAATTAATGAATAAATTTATAGCGAATGTGCAGATTCAGTCTGATCTAGCCATCTTGTAAGGTCACGTGGCCTTCATTTTCTGGAAGAATCAGTTTCATGGATGCTCCCTGTTTTTACCCAGTGGAGTGTTTCCTTGAGATTGATGACTTAAGCCTCCTGGTAATAGTCCTCACTTGCGTCCCAAATGCATGAGGGTTATGCAGTGGTGAGTTGGGTGCAAAGACCTGAAGTGGCAGTAGGTATGTAATATTAGGGGCAGTGTTGGGGAGGAAAGTCAGTGCTCTTGTGCCTAACATCCTGCCTGAAAACAGACCCTTTGCTTTCTGGAACATAGCCAGTTCTATACATACGGCTTTGTCTTGCCATCACCTCTATGCCACTGAATTCCTTCATCAGAGAAGTCTAAGTATTAGCAAACTTACCAATTCTTTTTTTTTTTTAATTTGCTCTGATTAAACTGTAAGACCCTTGAAGGCAAAGATAATATTAAAGTGTATCGTGCCTTTAATATAGTAGTCAGTAAATCTCTTTAAAAAGGCCTACTGAAACAGAGTTAGGGCTTGAGTAATTGGAAGAATTCAGATAGTAGAGACCGCTGGAATAGATGTCCATGATGCTCATATGCATAAGTAGATTTTGACCTATACTGAAAATGGTGTGGAAAATAATCTGATTAGAAATCATTAGCAAATGATAAAGACTCGAGGGAGGGAAAATTAGTTAGGAAACATGTGACCGTATTACACAGGGTTCTTTGCTATGAAAGTCTAATTTCCACATCATTTTTTAGAAAACTGCAATTCTTTAAGATTAAGTGAAATTTTACAAAGTATTTAAAATCCACATAAAATAGAATATATCTCTGATTAATAAATATTTAAAGATAATCAGAAGAAGACCTAGGGCATAGTTATCGAAGGTCCTTTCAAGAAAACTTTCAAGTTTTCTAAGTTATCATGTATGCAGTTATCCAATATTTTCTGATTTATGTTCATTTTTTTACAAAGATATATTTTTGTCTCATGGTTAAGAACGGATAAATGAATACATATTTTACAATGATGCCTATTAAAATTAGTCCCCGATGATGTCAGATAAAAGTCTCCTTTTTTTTTTTTAGCAGAAAAGAAGCAGATCTGAAAATACATTCAGTTTATGCTCCAAGGCAATCATATAACTGCTTATTTTGGTTAGCATAATATTCTGTTGTACAGTTAAGTACTATTAATTTACATCATCTTGAAACAATTTGAATATTTTTCTTTTCAAATGGACAGTCACGGTTACTTGTTGTGATTGCCCCTGCATACATGTGTTTATGACTATTTATCAAAACATTTCTCTCAAGGCTTGCACTGTGCTTTTTGCTTAACACACCCAATACAGTTCTGTGGATAGATGTTGTTCTGGTGAATTTTCTGAATATAATCTCAAATCTCTGAAGTTTTCAGTTAAGTAAGGCCATTGAATGCCATACACATCTTCTATCCTTTATCTTCCCATAGCATTTACTTCTCTTCAATGCCATTACCAAATTCTACCTTATCCAAGACACTCCCATATTACATTCATCAGAATAAATTTTTCATTTCTATATCTATTACTTTCATAGCACTTTGAATATTTATTGCACTATTTATGTGAGTCTGATTTATATTATTAGCAGTTTATAATTACCTCATCTACTAACTTATGAGTTCCTGTGCTATTGGAGGACGAGGGGAGATAGCAGTGGGGAAATATATACCATTGATTTTTAATTTATCACAGTGTCTTAAACATCTAACTTGAATACCCTAAGCTATCAATAAATCTTTACTGAATTAAGTAAAATGTCTGAAAGCCAGTTTTAATCATTTTGTTTTGAAAAACAGTTATTGATTTTTATAGAAGGAATTCTGTCATAGATAAGAATTAAAGAAATATTGTATTTGGTGGACAGCAAAAGATAAAAAATGACACCTGTCACTTGATTTGCGACCTTGATGAAGTTATTTTGGAGACACAAAACACTGAAATTGGATCCAACATATCTTTTTTTTACTTTCCATTCTGATAACTATGTAATGTTTGAAAATGACTACCTATGAATGTTAATTTTGCCATTTAGAAAATTAGAAAAACAATAATATCTAATTTTTCTTTCTTCCTGGGGTCAATGTCAGTACCAATACAGAATGAGTGAAAATTCAGGGTACTGTAAAAATTGAAGTCATTGTTAGTACTCTTTTCTATTTCATGATCTATTTTGGATTAATAATCTCTCCTCTTACCTTTTGAAAATTTTAAGAAGATTTCTATAAAACAATGGGGTTAGAGTATTTTATAATTTGCAAATCATATTTATGTATATTATCTCAATCTTCACAATAGACTTCGAAGATAGGCTTTATCTACACACTGCTAAAAATAGGCTATAAAACAAAATTTCAAAATCTTAGTTCTGCTTGTATTTGTGTGTGTGATTTGTCTTTTGTCCTAAAAATTTTACATGCTAGCTTAATTTTTGGTTTTATTTTATTTTTTTTTTATGATTGTTAAACATAGTACGAATAATATGGATGCATAATATCTAAATAGAAAATACTTATCACATTATTGCTATTTCAAGAAAAAAGAGAATAAATAGAGTGACTCAGTATCTCATCATAAGAGCCACTGGTCATCATTATATTTTGGATCATTGAGAAACAATTACTGAACATCTATTTTGTTCAAGTAACTGGAAGATTCCACATGTGTGAAATAATTCCTCAACACTGCTCTTGAATATCTCCAGAAAACTGTACATTTATATAAGCATATATTTTTTAAAATGTTAATATTAATCTTGTTCAAAACCGTAGAAAAATTCTAAACCCTTAGGCCTATTCCCTATGACCTAACATAAACTCAGTGAAGAAATTACACAGTTTGGTTAATTATACAACTAGATAGAGTAGTTCTTCTGTTTTTCAGTATGGGATTGTTAATGGTGCTTTGACAAAGATTTAAACAGTCCAAATGATCGGTATTTAGCAGAGCTGATCACTCATTGCATAAAATTCTTAATTTATGCAATATTTGATGCTTTTTTCCTACGTACTTTGAAAGTTGATTCTTTACATTCTTACCCCCTGGCATTCTAGGCTTACGACAAACCTGAGTCTTGTTTTCTAGTTAATTATTTTGGTCTTTTCCAGGCTTTCATCTCTGGCGTTCTTCAGAATTTTTCTTTCTTGTTTAATTCGTACTGATTATATTATCAACCTATTCCTACAGTTTAATTTATTCTCTGTGTGTGTGTGTATATATATAAAATTATATTTTATAATCTGAAATCTCAAAGTTTAGATGTGTAATTTCAACTGTTTGACATCACCTAAAAGATGCTCCAATATAACCTTTATTTAAATAGATCAAACAAATATGTTTTCACCTCAAAACTATCACTCCCTTTTCCATCTTCTTGATATCTGTTAATTATATAAGCATTACCCTAGATATCTCCAGTATTTCAAATAAATTCTGACATAGACATGGTTTTTCTCTCATGTTGTAACAACTGAGCAAATTATATGGATTTTGCTTCCACACTATATCTTGCATTTATTTATTCTTTTATTAAGTTTACCATCCAGTCTTCCATCCAACAAATATTTTTCCTTTGCTACTAATTAAATTTTATTAGCAGTATTCTGAGACAGTCTTCTGTTTCTCCTTTCTGTCACTATTTGAAGCCATTCTAAACTCAAAAAACAACAACAACAACAACAGATTAATATTCTAAAATATAAAACATAGATCTGATCATAATATGATCAGATTAACAAACTTAAAGGTTTCCTGTTCAAGATTTCCAGCTTCATATACATTGGCCACTCATGTTCGTTATATTGAGTCAATTTATCTGCCCGAATTTCTCAGTGCACCTATATATATAATCTCTCTTCAAACAAAACTAGATCGTCTACTGCTACCTGAACGTTGCTGTGGGTCTGTGGTCATAATAGGCTTCTTCTTAGTTCCGTCACCATTGCCCATCCACATGTGTCAAGGCTTAAGCTCAAATGCTGTTCTCTTTAAAGAACACTTTTGGATTCCTCATAACTCAGTGCTACCTCTCGTCCTAGAAATCCCCCTGAATCTTTACTTTTCATTTGTTTCTGAATTTATTATAATCTGTGGTTTCCAAAGTGAAATACAGGAAGCTGAGGGTTTCCTCAGAGATGCCGCAGACATTATCTTGGAGGGCCAGAGAGAGAAGAAAGTAGGTACAAGTTCAAATTGTAAAACTGAAGTTCGAATCAAAGTCATTGTATGTTTATTTTATATATAGTGTATATCAGCATGACATTTATCTTGAGGATAGTGTTTGTGTCCCTTGAAAATCTAAACCTCATTTAATTTAAGTTTTATGTATTAATTTAGTATGACTCCATTTAAACTGTAAGATTAAGAGCAGGAGTTATATTATATTCACTTCGACTTCCTGCTCCCTCCCACAATGTCAAACATAGCCCCTGAGGGAGTGAAATAATGGAGTACTAAATTAATCTGGCTGTTTTTCAGCAGGTATGCATAGCATAAAAAGCATATTTCTGAGTCTGGATAGTGATCCATCTAGGAGAGCTGAGTCGAATCAAAAGACCTTTGTTTCTCATGGAGGAGGAGTTTACAGTAGCAGTGTTCCAACAAGCAAGGCCTCCAGAGACACCCTGGTTTCAAATTCTTTCTCTGCCACTAATTAGTTAACTGATCATAGAAATTTTACTTTGTGTTTAAATTTCCTCATCTGGAAAACAATGGAGGATAATAAAAGTACCTACATGACATAGCTGATGCAAAGAATAAGTGAGGTAAAATACATAAAGCTCTTGGAACAATATCTTGTACATGGTAAATATATGTGTTATTATTTTAGTATATATTTATATAAATATATATAGTACATTTCAAATTGATCTATTAGTGTATTTTTGTCACCTTTATCTGCCCAGCATCTGAGTTCCTTTCCACTTGATGAACTCTTGCTCAATAAGGACCAAAAGCTGACTCCTAACACAGGAGAGCAAGCTTCATTTGTAAACACCCTGCTCAGACAGGCATGTAATGTAAGCTTAACCAATCAGATGAGTTATTCCAGTGCTTTGACATGGGAGCTAATAATATAAGCAACTAGTTGAGGGAAGAATCTCTGGATAGTGCTACCAATGACAGAAGTCCTTGCATATAATATCCAAGAAAAACTGGCAGTTGCCTGGCATTAATAGCCTCAGATGTCATGAATTCATTCCAGCTGTGGTTCTAGTGGCCTGGCCACCTTTTCTTCCAGATCTTTTTCAGTCCGTGTTTTGCCAGTCATCCCTATGCTATTGAGAAACAACAAATGTCTACTTAAATCATATATACATAACAGCTTTATTAAGATGTGATTCACCTACCATATAATTCACTCTTTTAAAGTACAGTAAGTCCTCACTTAACGTTGTTGATAGGTTCTTGGAAACTGCAACTTTAAGTGAAACGACATATAACAAAATAAATTTTAACATAGGCTAATTGATATAAGTAAGAGTAGAGTTTGTATGGCATATTTCCATCACAAAAACATCACCGATCGTCCAAATAAAGACCCAAAACTCTTCTAATATTAAACATTGGAATAAATGTGAGCCATATATCCATTTAAAAAAGAATAAGTAAGAGAAAGATTTTTCCAATCCGCTTATTCCAGGTCAGTGTCTCGGGTGGACAGAGCCTCTCCCAGAGTGCCAGGCCAGCCTCAGCCTGGACAGGACGCTCTTCCATTGTGGGGTTCATCACACACACCCCCACACTCACTCAGACTAGGACAACGTAGACACACCAGTTCACCTCGTGCACATCTTTGGGACATGGGAGGAAACGGGCAACCCTAGAAAACCCACGCAGACGTGGGGAGAATGTGGAGAGTCCGCGCAGACAGTGGACCTGGCCAGGAATTGATTGTTTTTTTCTCCTCAACGTTGTAACAAAAGACCATTGAATTACATTATTCGAGGACCTGCTCTGTACAATTCAGTGGTTTTTAGTATTCATAGGGTTGTGCAATAATCAGCTAGAGAAATCCTATAGCTAACAGCAGTCACTCTTTCCTTCCCCACAACCCTAACACCGCCTGCACGAGGCAACCACTGATCTTTCTATCTCTATGGATTTGTCTATTCTGGATATTTCATAGAAATAGAAATATAAAATATATGATGTTTTGTGACTTGCTTCTCTCACTTAGCATGTTTTCAAAGTTCATCTGTGTTGTAGCACGTATCATTACACCTTTTTATTACAAAATAATATTCCGTTTTAAGAATATATATTTTATTTTTTATCTACTGGTTAATAGACTTCAGTAACCCACTTTGGGGGTCAGTTTTTGAAACCAGCCTTTGAGATTTGTTTCGACTGCAGCAAGGCTCTTCTCAGCTGCCTCTTTTCCTGGTTCTCTCTGGGGGACTAGCTGGCCTGTGGCTTAGCTTGCTATACCTGTAGAGCTACCAAACTCCTTTTAATTGCTCACCACCATAACCTCCACTTTTTTACTCTGCCTTTAGATTTGAATTCCTCATACTCTGTTCAAAATAAAATCAATTTCTTTGGAGTGAGCTTGAGAACTCATTGTTCTTAGGGCATATCTCTCTGCCTAGGCAAAGTCTGAGCTAGAAACAGGAAGAGTGACCCACTTCTCTCAGTTATATCCTGCTTTACCAATAGGGTGCTTGGGGTTGGTTGCGGAGCAGCCTCTGATTTTCTCTACAGGATCTTCCAGTGTGGAACTTCTACCCTGGGAGTGAGTTGGGTATTCTTCAATTTCAGTACCCTAGCCCTGCTATGCCTGGAGTAGAACCTCCTACCTTATGAACTCCGGACTTATTGGAGGCACTGACTTGGAGTTCAGCTTCTACTACACAGAGATGAAAGGACGTGAGCAATGCTGGTGAATCGCCACCCTCAAGTCAACACATTAGCCCTTGATTAGGGGGCAGAGAAAGCCTCCATCTTGGCAACACATGCCCAAAGTGGTGCTTCCATCATGCAAAGCTGTGGTGGGGGGTGGAAGGGGGTGGGCTGTGTTCAACTACAACAGACTCTTGCTATTTTTACTTGAGTTTTAGTTTCTTCATTTATCCATCTTTTGAAACTTATTTTTTTTTTCATGATTTTTAGCATTTGTGATTATTTCACTGGGGAACAGTTGTGTAGAGCACCTCCTACTGCTATTCTAAGTCATACTCCTCAGTGTCCTATGCAAAAATCTACTTTTAGTTTCAGGAGTTTTTGTTTGTTTGTTTGTTTGTTTGTTTTAATCTCATTGTATCTCAGAACACTAGCTAGTGTCATACTGAAACTCTGTGGTCAGATGTCTAGATAAGCAAGGCCTACTGTGGAAATGGCCCACATTCCTCTCTTCAAAAATGTGAAAATGGGACTTCAATGAATGTAGAAAATATAATTAAATTCTACCCTGAACTTAAGCAAATCTGAATGCTTTCTTCAATGGCATAGTTTATATTCCAAATTTGGATATACGAAAAAATATTCTCTTAGTTCTCCCTTTTACTCTGCTAGTGCATTTTTGTAATCTACACTTAGTCGCATTGCAGCTCTTTTTGTTGAGGTCAAAATTCAAGTGCACTTTTATCAGTTTTAACACAGAAAACTACTTGCCTATAATTAAAATATTGTAAGTGAATCTGCATTTAAAATTCTCTAATTCTTATATATCAGTTCTTAAGTTTGAAAAATATTATATAGAAATATTTCTTATATGACATTACTCAATATTTATGAAGACAAAGAAAAGGTATAATGACATAAGTGTATATTTTATTCCCACATTATAATTCCCATTCTTTAAAACACTAGGTTTTTCTAAAGTGGATATTTAGGACAAGGTGTTTGGAATGTGTTTGCTTATTAAACAAAATTCATATTTGGAATAGTCTGTATTTTTTTCTGGTGGAATTATCTTGACAAAGAACCTGGGTTGACTGTGAACCTAGAAGACAGATGCATCTGTCAGTGCCCATCATAGCCAGACATACCAACCACTGGTCAGAGGTCTCAGTCACCACTGATACATAATGGTTAGGAGACAGTATGATAGAATAAAACATCACCAGACTGAAGTTTCGCATCTTAGATTGGTATATTCTAGTTATTTCTATACTTGTACTTTTCCTACTATTAAGCTGTAAGGTCCTTGTGAGCAGAAAATGTTTTATTTGATTTCTTGCTTCTTAGTATGCATCTTCAGATCTTTTCCCCCAATTTTTTTATTGTGGTAAAATATAAAACCCAAAATTTATAATTTTAACCATTTTTAAGTGTACAGTTCAATGGTATTAAGTACATTTATAGTGTTGGGCAGCCATCACCACCATCTCTGCCACAACTTTTAATCTTGTAAAACTGAAACTCTGTATCTTTTATGCAATGATTCTTTAGTTTTCCTTCTCCTAGTCCCTATTGAACACCATTCTGCTTTTTTTCTCTATGATTTTGACTACTCTAAATACCTCATGTAATAGGAATAATACAGTATTTGTCTTTTTGTGACTGGTTTATTTTAATTAGCATAATGTCCTCAGGATTCATGTTATAGTGTATGTCAGAATTCTCTTACTATTTAAGAGTGAAGAATATTCCATTGTATGTATATAGCACATTTTACTTACCCATTTGTTGATGAGCACTTGGGTCATTTCCATGTGAATAATAAATGCTGCTTTGATTATGGGTGTACCAATGTCTCTTTAAGATGCTGCTTTCAGTTCTTTTGGATATATACCCAGAAGTGGAATTGGTGAATCCTATGGTAATTGTATTTTTAATTTTTGAGGGGAACCACCACCCTGTTTTCCAAAGCAGATTTAAGGGTTCCAGTTTCTCCACATCCTCACCAAAGCTTGTTATTTGCTGTATGTATGTATGTATGTATGTATGTATGTATGTATGTATGTATTTAGAAGACATCTTAATAGGTGTGATGTGGTGTCTCATTGTAGTTTTGGTTTGCATTTTCCTAATGATTAATTATATTGAGCATTTTTTCATATGCTTATTGGTCATTTGTCTGTCATCTTTGGAGAAATGTCTATTTGGGCATTATAGGATCTTCTATGTATATAATAACTCTCTACAGGTGAATAAATAACTACTTAAAATTCTGTTAACACTGGGGTGATGTGAAATCAGGCGTCATCCCAGTGATGTGGAGAGAGTCCTTGGTTCTTCCCTGTTGACACAATAAAGAATTATAGGTCAGCGTGATTTAGAAAAAGTAAGATTTATTGGAAGTACACTTTAGAAGGAGATGGGCCATGCTAAGGATAACTGCAGCCCTGTGGAATTTGGGAGGTGAAAAAATAAAAAATAAAAGACACAGTATGCTCCAAGGGAGGAGTAGGTTTTCAGTGAAGAGAGCTGTAACAGCACAGAAAGAGGAAGGTCTGTCTATATTTTGGCCATAATGGGAGGTCCTAGATGATCCATATGTGAGGTTTCTTTGACTGACAGTTGGCTGCTATATAACCCTTTCTCCACTGTGCTTGTGCTTACCCAGAATTCAGTCTGTTAGAATTAGATTCATGAACTTCCAGGCATAGGCATGATATTATAACGATGGTATAATGAAGCTGAGGTTAAGGGCAAGTTGGGATAGTACTTTTTGTACACACATTTGTGACTGGTTTACCCAGCAGCTTTTATCACCTTTGTGCCCTATGATTTGGGGTAATTTATAACCCTAAAAATGAGGTGTTTCTGGGAGATTCTTAAGGAAGGTCTTTAAGGGAGGTTTCTATGGTCAGTAGCTCATGCCTGACTACCTAACAATTCTAGCTCTAATTTTCTGAAAAGTAGAGTTGTAAGAAAATTTTCCATTGCTAGTCTCTAAATGCCAAGAGCGGAAGAAAAAAGACATAATTCCATAATTCTAACATATAATTCATGTGATGTTTACAATCTGGGAAATTAGAAGAAGCATCAGTTGGGAGGCAGAAACCTTGAACTTAGGTCCTTTTCCACACTGATATTTTAGATATGTCACATATTCTCTCATTATTTGCAAAATTAAATTATTTACTTTTGGTCATTATTTTCAGGCCAGATAGCTATAATTCTGCCTTTTTAATATTCTAGTTGTAGTCAGTACTTTTCAGTCAACCAATTCTTAGTAGTAAAGAATTTTTGTGTGTATGTATATACACATATATATCCTAGTCTTCTTCTCATTTTCTAGAGTACTTAATCTGTCTACTACCTATGTGAATAAGAACTATATTTCTTAATTATTTGATCACCATTTTGAGAAATTAATCCTGATACAGACTACAAATAAAGGAAAAACTCAACTTTAAATAAATTCTCCTAAATTTACCAACCTTTTCTAGAGGGAACTAGATTGTGGAGTTTTGCCAGAACATTTGTCTGTGAGTCTGTAATGAGCTGAGAAAGTCTTGTACCGCTAATAAATTCACAAAATAGCACTCTGTATGAACATATCTTTTGTTCTTTTTTTTGTACTATTATAACAAAGACATATCTTTAAAAAATGGATTCCAATTATTTAACGAGTCCATGCATACTTATTAGATTTCGTTTTTACTTTAGCTTCTTACATAAAGGAAACAAAATTATTTGACCACTGCTTATCATATCAAGTTTTCTGTAAGTTAATGGCCAAGGAATGTCTAAATATAAATTAATAAATTAATAACTTAATATTAATATTAAAGCAGTTTTAAGGGACTTAATCTCATATTTGCTTAAACATCTTGTTTAGATCATAAATCATGCAACGTACCATAAATTTTATATATTTCAATATCTAGATAATTTTTATGTCGATTACAGTCATGTAAATGTTCTCTACTTCCCTGGTCTTTGTTCAAAGTCTGTTAATGTAGGGAGATGGTTTTTAAATAATTATCTTACAGAACATGTTCCATTAGCTAGATCAAGGTGTTCCAGTGCTATAATTAAATAACGAATCTTCCCAATTTGTAGAAAAAAAAAATCTAATGGAGATAATTTTATTCTAAATTTTATGTTCTTCTTCCAAATATATTTGTCTTAGAACATTGACTCTTGTATCTTATTGATCTCCTATATGTGTAAGATGATATCTGATTTGCCACAAAATTGAGTATTTGAAATTTAAAGATGCTGTATACTTAGTATCTCAGTATTTCAGTGATGATCCACAAATAGCACTGCGATGACTTGCAGTTGCAAAAAACAAAACAAAAAACCAAGAAAACCCCAAAACTGACTAATTTTGAGATTCACTGATATAAGAATTTAAAAGAAATATTATAAATGTGGGAAAGGTAAAGTTAATATTCCTCACTTAAAAAAAAACAAAAAACTGATAACTACGAAATTCACTGACCCATCTAGTGTAAGTATATTAAATCATTCATCAAGTGCCCTTAACAATTTTCCAGTAGAAAAGTGTTCTCGAGATTGCCAGCCAGAATGAGTATTAAAACTTATTCTCTCTTTATTTGAATGAAAGTGCTTCTCATGATAAACTTTACCACATTTATAAAAGTTAATTTACTAGAAATATTGGCAGTACAAATACCGAAGCTAATTTTATTTGACTATTTATTTAAAAAAGAACAGAGCCTTGTTTTGATAGCCATACTGCTGCAGAAGAGTTAGAAATTTACTTTCATGATAAGAATAAGAATCTCTGTTCTCAAGCTACAAAATTACAATGAGGTGGACAGAGAGAGGGAGGATGGAGGGGGAGAGAGAAGGAAAAAGAGAAGGAAAGAAGGAAGGAAGAAAAGAAAGGTTTAAAGAATAATCTATGGGAGCATGCTAGAATATGAGTTTTTAGCCATATTAAACAATGACGTTTTAGTACAGACAGATTTTTTACAGTTTTAAGCATTTTTCTTTAATTAACTTGATCTTGACCCATTAGTGAAAATAATTTAAGAATATAATGCCATTATTTGCATAATGAAGAAATAGAATATTCTTTCCTCCCTCTGCAAGCCTCTGTGCATGATAAAAATATATACTTTGAAAAATACAGACATCTATGGAAAGTTCCTCACAATAGGGGATGACAATAATGTGAAATACATTTCTGTATTCTTCTGACATTTAAAATAAGGCTTCTTTTCAAATCTAACATGAATTTTTGTTAAAAGTCAACATTTAAATTTTGCCATTTATTCAATCATATTTTTAAAGTAACTTGAGGTTAAATTGTTCACCTCTCATGAATAATTTTTGTGTATATTTTTTTAAATTTTACCTAAGCTTGGTCAAGTATACCTCTTCTTGCTTTCTGGATGACACAATTTCTTTATGAATGGATATTTTCTCCAAAGTTACAAAATCTTGTGGGTAAAATAAACCATTATCATGGGCCATAGGTCAATATTAGAGGAGACTAAGAGTGTTAAACTAACTTCCATGTTCAGGAGTCTTCCTTTCAACACTGTCCAGTCTCCTTTTACTATAGCACTATGCACAGCTGTAGAATGAGAGAAATTCATACCTTCGTCTCTTTAAGATATAATATTGCCTTTTATTATGGAGCAGTAAGAGCAACCTGGACGAAATTGAAATGTGCCTTAAAAAATGATGCTGGATTCCAAGAAAAAGCATCTATGAGTCTACTTGACAATTTAGAGCATTTGAAGGACCCAAATTAGTCATCACTGCCTTAGAATTAATAATTCTCCACTAATTTTCAGACTTTCTGCCCTTAAATCCTAGGGACCCAATTGCTCATTAACTTAAATAAGAAACATTATAAAATGTTACACATCTATCTAAGATATTCAAACACTATCCAGAAATACAAATAAACTTTGTAAAATGCCAAAAAGAAAGTATCAAATGCAGATAAAAATATAAATTGCTTTAAATATTGCTACTTGGTCTCCAGAATATTAATATGATTATCAACAAACAGTTGTTTTATATGCAGGTTCATGTTCTTCTCCCTTATAATAACTTTTCCCATTTGCTTTGCTTCTTTTTATACAATTTTCTACAATACTTTCTCAACTTCTTTGGGACTCATTATACTAGGTAATAGACAAAAATGAGCGTTAATATAAAGGCACAGTGAAATCATGCTGATGAAAACAGTATGGCAGAAAAAGGTGCATATCGTGTATTTTGCCAGAATTACCTCTGTTAGGCCCACAACATGCAAAACATACTTTCCAATTGTTGAAATTCATAAGTTTTTCAAAACATCCATATGTAAGTATGACATTCTACCAATTGTCCTTGAAATGAGACTCAATATTTTCTCTCATATAACTTTGTTTTAAATGTTGATTTAGAGGAGATAAATTTTCGGGAAGCAAATATAAATTGTTCTTTAGGTACTGGCTGGAAACCATTGTATTGAGAGTTATGTACATAAGAGAGAGTTTAGAGTTTAAAAGCCAGGGGTGTTTTATAAGGAAAATGTTCACCTGTGAGACAGTCTGCAGATGTCTCCTCAAATCTATATTTGGATAACAGGAAATCAGCACAGTTTTCTCAGCCTATATACAGTAGAGCCCTCAGAAAATTCTAAGTTTTCTGTGCAGCATGGAGGGTATATAGATATTTATTTTGTAACTGAAACAGGGAAAGGATCTAATCTTAAAATCTCTGTTCCAGATTTTAGAATTTCAAGATATTTCTCTGAATAAATATATTTATGATGTAGTTTAAGCTTATTACCCACCCTGTAGGTCCAGTGTTTGATACAAAGTTGATGGATGCCACTTCAAGTTTATTCAATATCATAACTACTTCACCTGTTTTGACTGCGCTAAGAACAGAAAGCTTCTCTATTTTAGGTTTTTAGCCTTGTTTCATGATTATTTATCATGCTGTAGCAACGCAGTAGCAGTTCAATTTAATTAGCTATATGATTTTAAAGACAGATGAATCAGGACCTTCATTTTTCTGCACGGGATTGATGCCCTTAGAGAGGCAAGTTTTTTCCAGCTGAAACTTATTTGTGGCCATTCCAAGAAAAAAAAAAGTCAAAATAGGAACATAAAATATACATAAAACATTTAATAATTTAATCCCAAACTATTGAATTAATGATTGAATGACTGATAGAACTATGTTATCCTTAATTAATGAAGACATTAATTAAATTGTAATTTGAGCAAAATAATTAAACTAGTTGTGATAGGTACAGTCACCATCTGTATTTAGGAATGTTTAAAAAAGGAAAGGAAACTCAGGCATTTCAATATACTTTTGGAGATAGTTATCTATTGAGTACCTTTATGGATGACTCTCTGTTGCATCATGTATGTAGTTACCAAACTAATCCACTGTTCACTGTGGATCCACCATTTTTCTCAATTCCATAAGTTATACATATGAATGGTGACTTAATGCTTATGTAAAAACAAAACAATGCTTATAGATAATATATAGATCATATGTAATAACTACATATGCATTTCATACACATATATATGTGACCTATTTATTATGCTGTATGTAACCTATAAATATTATGATCTATAAGTTTAAGCTTTTGTATCTTCTTTCAGTAACCATTCAGTACTCTTGAAACTTTTGAGGACTTCTTTGAAAAAAATGATGACAACAATAGGCCCTGTTCTTCTTCAGTTTGTTTATGTTTTCAGTTTTTCATAAATCTGTATCTAAAGCACATCCATAGAAACTCCAGATTACTATCTTTCATGTTTAACCTTTTGGGGACAAGTTTAAAACCTGTGGTGTTTTAGGAATAGAGTTCCCAGACATACCACCAAACCTCTCAGAATGGAGGGCTCTCCGTTTTTCCTTGATATGACCCATAAGAATTTGATTTTGGTCTGGATGACACTTTCTAAAAATGCACAGTAAAATCAGTCCCTATCCCTTGAAAACTTTAACGTGAATAAAGTAAAAATCTCCCCCAAATAGTCCATTCAAGATTTATAATTAATTTTTTAAGCAGACATTTTTCCATTTTGATTGCACAATATTGCTAACAAAGGTCACTCTGATTTTTAATTTCTGGTTTAATTAATGGTATTTGCTTGGTTATTGTTTTTATTGTACATATTGAGAACATTTTCAAGAAAAATTTGTACTCTTAGATAACTTATAAATCAGAATACAGGCAGTTTTTAAATATTTTGTCCCTGTATCCTATCTTTTGTCTTGCTCTAAAACACATGGTTTTGTTCTTTCAACCTATTCACTTCTCCATGTTTGTTGTTTGCATGGATTTAAAAGCATTTCAGACTCTTGCCAAATCTCTTTTTACCTCTGTTTTTCTTAACCTAAATCTGTTTTCCTGTACTAAGGCTGTAATTCTGCTTCCACATTCTTTTATTCCCCATGAATTTATCTCTAATCACAGGCATTTTTTTCCTGCATAAAACCTGAAATACCCTGTGTTACTATTCATTCTGTGTGGTTCTCACAGATTCAGTAGATCAGCATTTTATTTGCAGTCTGGGCCACACAGATCTATTTTCCCAGTTAATGGCTTTTCCTGTAAGTGTCTCAGCCAAATGAGAGTGTCTGTACAAAAATTTGTGTGATGATTGTCACTGTTAATATGTGTGTGTTTTTTTGTTTGTTTGTTTTAATAATTAGCAAACAATATTATCATTTGCATCAGGAAGCAAAAAAAAAAAAAAAGACTCGACTAGGGTGCACTGTTTGCTACCTTTTAACCTGAACCACCTGATTCTAGGTTTTGTGGTTCTCTCCTCAGTTTAAGGCACTTGTTTCATACCTACAGAGACAGCTCCAGTATCAACATCCGCCTTAAGTCAGTGATTTAGAGAACTACTTAAATCAACAGTCTGAAGATACGCTCAAGTACTTATGAATCCAATTCTGACCTTGTTTCTCCATTCCAATTTTACTAGCTTTGGAATTATCCACCTGCCAGAATTCTCAAAATTGCAACATACATAATATCTTTTTCATTTTTCAGGACTTTGATCTTCACCTCACTGACTCCCCTCTCTCTCTTTTCTCTGTTAGGGAGCTGAGTTCTGATACTAAAACTCAGCTTGTTAAAAGTAGGACCATAGCTCCTAATGGCAGAATTTCTTACAGATAATTCTTGCTCCTGTATTTGTCAGAACTGTGCAGTAAGACCCGTGGGGGAGATCCTTTATTGTGTCATTGTCCTTTGAGAAGCCACTGCTGTGCTACATAACACACATTGCCTCTTCCTCCAGCCACTTAAGAGGACAGGGCATGTATAGTATGCCTATGTGGACTTCTCACACTTTCTTCAGCTGGTTTCCCAGAGCCTATGCAGTCATAGGGAGGAGAATTTCAAGTGCACCATTTAGTCCCTGACATACTGAATTTAAATGGTCTTCGACTATAAAAATGGCCATTTGGACACTAGCTGTGTCTCCTGTATTTTTCCTCTTACACTGCTGATATGTGTAATATATACTTTCCTGTTAGTCATTTCCCTGTCTTTTTCTCCTTTCGGCTTTAGCGTCTCATTCAATTTCTATTTCATTTTAATTCTTATGTGACTTAGGCTTTAGTAAATCATTCACTCATTCATTCAACAAATATTTAATATACACACATGCCTGCACTGTTCATAGTACTGGGGAAGCAAAGGCAAATAAAACAGACTGCTCTCACTAAGATGACAGCCCATAAAAAGTAAATAGGTAAAAATCACAATAATTTATGCTTGCAGTAAGTACTGAGAAAGAAAGAAAAATGGCATGATGTGAAAGAGAGTAGAGAACGATGAATGGGGAAAGGGGATACTTTACATTGCATGGTTCCTAGAGAAGTCTTTTAATAAAAACCCTGATGAAGTGAAGAGTCATTCAAATATATAGAAGATCAATGTTCCACAAAAGGTAAGGGAGAACCAAGGCTCTGTGGTAGAAAAGAGTTTAGTTGTTAGAAGAACAAAATCCATGTGGCTGAAGCAGAGTGACTACATAGAAGCATGGGCATGCAGTGAATTTGCACATGCTGTAAAGGCCTTGTGAGACACAAATAAAAATTTCTATTTTATTTTTAATGAAATTAGGAATTAAAAGCGGGTTTTAAACCGGGAAATTCAGTTAGCTGGCTTACATTTTAAAATGATTGCAGCCAGTGCAGTAGTCCAGGTGAGAAATGATGATGTCTTAGACCTGGGCTGTATTAATGATATTAATAGAAATAGACAGATATATGGGTATATTTATAGGTTTAGCTGACATATCATCCTATGATTATTTGGGAAATGTTATTTATCTCTCAGTGATACTTTATAATTTTTGTATTTTCATAAGATAGCCAAAGATTTTCCTTCACATGGAGAATAATCCCAGTTAGATGTTTAAGGTATCTTCAGTGACCAGTTATTGTCTGGACAGAATACGGTTATTTAGGAATGGAAAACAATATTTATATACAGCTAATTTGATCAATAGGAGTATTGAATAATAGTCCAGTAGGAAATTTAGTTGTTGAAAATGAACAGTAAGAGTTAGCAATAAAAATGACATTTTAAAGAGGAAGTAAATAGAAATCGTATATAATGATGCATGACCTTGAAAACGAGTATAAAGTATTGCCTTTGATATAAGAGATGCTACTGGGAAAGCATTTTAAATATTGCCACTTTAAGCCAAAATAAAGAAAATTTCCTAAAAGGTACAATATGTTCCTTCATGACTCCTTATTGCTTGTAGAATATAAGATATAAAGCTTCAGCGTGGTGTACAGGTGCTTTAAAATCTATCCTGTTCACCTTTATTGATTACTGTTCTTAACACATGGCTCCAGCTTTTGCCACTCTTAATTTTAAGTAATTCTTTGAATATTTCATTCTTTAAAAAAATGCTTACCTTTGCTGGTATTCCTACTTGGAATATTTTCCTCTTGTTTATCCAACTCTCAACTTACTGTTTTAAGTACCACTACAAATATCACTGTGATGTTGCCAGTGACTTTCTCCTTTATAATCTTATAGCATTTATTAATTTAGCAGTCTAATTTCTATCTAGATAAGCTTATATCTTTCTCTTTCACTAACTTAGAAGCTTCTTCTTGAAACCATTTTTTTTTTGTACACTAACTGTACAGAACAGTAATCTATCAATAAATATGTAGGGAATTGAATTAAAGTCCTCTTTCATATAAGCATAATCTAACCTACAAACCACAATAAACTTGATGTGTAGTTTGGACTGAAGGCAGAACCATTGTGTTATAGCATTTCTAGGGTTACTCATCAAGACAGGCTTATTTGGAGTTCCATAGAGAGTATAGTGGTGTTTACATGACATGCTCACATTTTCTTAGTCTTACAAAATACTTAGAGAATCACATGCTTTCTAAGTTTTTATTATAATAATTATTATCATTACGAAGGTCAAGCCATATCAGGTAGTTTGCTAATTATTCACCTGCATTATCTCAATCCTACAGCAAGCATCAGTTTATGTAGGTAGTTGCTAATTCTGTTTTGAGGGAGAAAATAAAGAAGCTGAGAAGGGTTAAACAACTTTTCCAATATCTCACAGTGGGGAGATATAATCCCAGATCTATCTGACCCCAGAGTACGTGTCCTTTTCCTCTGCATTACACTGACACAGGGAAACAAAATGTCCTCTTAGAAAGTGGTAGGCATGCACGTTAAGTCTGTTGCCTGCTCTAAGAAATAGAGAGGAGGGCTTGCATGCTCTATAAACCTTTGGTGTTCAGTAGGTGTTAAAAACGTTTGCTATTGGCCAGCCACTAAGGGGCAGTGATACACAACAATCAACTAATTGTGGCTCTGAGCGGTGAGTCATGGCAGCTCCAAGTTCATTGCAGGGAAAAGAATTGAATCCTCTTGGTTTTATTTCTCAGTAGAGAACTGGAGCGGAAACAAAGCAAAACACTGTGTCTCCCTCCAGGATCTAGTTATACCTTTTACTAAGACAAACACATCACATTCAATTCTCCTCTCCCTCTACTGATGAGGGAGAAGTACATTTGGAGAATCAAACTGGGCAGCCGGATTACTCTCACACAAAAATAAATGATGGCTTTCTTTACAGATCTCTTGCTCACTTTTACTCACTGTCCTATGCTCATAGAGGCAAGGGAGTTAATATCTAGAATGAAAAGATGTTCTTTTTTTGTGACCGAAGCTTTAAATTTCAAAGGGGCTGTAATGTCTGAATGCATGACCTCCAGCAATTAGTGTACTGGCAGCTAATGTCCTCTGAGCTCTATCAGCTCCAGATCCTTTGCATAATACCCTCAGATATTGCCTTTTACACTGGACAAGATTGGATGCAGTGAAATTGTTATATACAGGTTACGGGGAAAATCCTTGCACTATAGTTGGCATGCTGTATTGATCTAGTACAAAATCCAACCATTACTGAGACAGATGGGGGAGCTCTGAGACTCTCAATCTAAAAATTGCCTCAGCTATTGCTGATGCTGCTGCACATGCTGACAATAGCTACAATCTGAAAAGCTGGGTTTACATGCCTGAAATAAATTGTTTTGATTAGAACCTTTAGGAGAGAAAGTCATAAGGTACAGTTTTATTGACTACTTGCCAAACAACACAGGGCCATGCACTGTAAGCTTGTTTTGCTCATGTAAGTCAAGCACCAACTAGGCTTTTATTTTCTAAGGTTATGGACTTAGAGTATAATATATTATCATTTACTCTAAATTATTGTACACATGGCATCTGAGGAGGTGGAATTAATTCTCAAGTATTGCTGACCTCTGTGTATATGTTTGTTTACTAGCTTGTTTCCTTGTAGCGGATGTAGTCTAATTTTGTGTGATAAAGACTGCTTTGATTTCTCTGTAATCCTTTAAGTGCTGTGACCAACAAAGTGAGTTCAAAAAGTTGCCACTGGGCTCTAAAGAAGCAAATTGTAAAGAGAATAATCATATAAGTAGCCATATTAGTGATGCCTTCTCTTCTTTTCTGTTCTTCTTCCCTGAAGCATGTTTTTTCTCCTGCAGAGAACTTTCTTTTAATCTGTTGCTGTTTTTCAAAAACAAGACAATTCAGTGTAATCAACCAAACAAAATTTGAACAAATCATTGTAAAATGCAAAATGAGAAGCCAGCATGCTTTTTTTTTGTTGTTTAGTTTTGTTTTTTTTTCCTAGAGCTGGACCTGTGTTACATTATCTCCCTAGAAATTAATGCATTGTGATGCTCTATTCCCGGTGAAATGCATGGAGGTGTGTGGTTTTCAGAGTTGGCTACTTGAGATAGAATTGAGCGTATACAAGATTTATTATATGTACTACCTGTAATCCCACCATCCTGGTGTGTCTGATGCTTCTATGTGAAAATGGACATCTTGCCAAGAGAAGAAATTCTGTGCGTGTTTTCCATGCACACTTATTCATGAGAAGGTGTAAAAGGAAACCATATATATTATATTGACTCTTTATTAAAGATGCTGTATTGTGTATTTAGCATATACTATTTAATTTTACATCAAATTTACCAAAAAATGAACAGACAAAAAACTCCAACAAATAACAAATATATACTGCTGTAACTATTAAGTGTAAACTTCAGTTCATCAATCTTCTGGTATTTACAAATCCTATTACATTCTAACTTTGTGTTAGGTTAATTAATCAATTAATAAAATGAATGTAGAACATAATAACTTCCCTTCAGGATTTTATAATCCATTCAAAGATATGAATCATGGCATTCCATTGTTAGCTAGGAAATGCTAAATGTCAAATAGTTATTAAAGCTATGTAATAAGATACCAATAAGGGCCAGATATTGCTAGCCAAACGGAACAATCATTTATTTCATATAACAAATGCCAATTTAAAAAAGGACATATATTAATTAAAATGGCAATTCCAGGAGATATGGCTAATATTTGACCAATAGTACTGCATATTTCATAAATTGTCCTTAATATGTGCTGACACCACCAGATTCTAAAGTGTGTGATTCAGGGTCTCAATTTTTAATAACTCATTTGAATGACAAGCTGCCTAGCTTTCAATTTATATGCTGTAGGAGAGCTAAAGGTGGAATTAAATCTGCTAGAATCTGCACCTTGTATTTTGGAGTTAGCTCTGAAATATAGGACCACACATTATAATTTTCAATATGCAGTCTGCATAACCAGACACTCCCAAATGCTAACTGCAAAGTACCTGTCACTTTTTTAAGTGGCATGAGCATAGTACTGCTGCAACTTATACCATGGAGCTTTTTTATAATTATTATTACTATATAAATAAAAAGATTATTACATGAAATTAGTAGACAGTTCTCTATATGGCAGAAATGGCAGCTGTGATTGTATGGAGTTTGCTTATCTAGACAACTTTATCCAGTTGTGCTCTGAGAATTGAGCCTGTTGTAGGTGGCAGAAATTTGTAGTAGTTCAGCTGCACTAAGAGTTCAGTGCTGTCCTTCTGCTCTTAAGCAGTCAGGAGGGTCACAAGCATCGCTCTGTCTCTTCCACTATGTTTTTGAGAGAAAGTATTGGCACTTCTTTGCAGCAGATTTGATATTCTGTCCTCTGAGAAAATGCTGTCACTGGTATTATTTACTCTCTGAGCAACAAATCCTTGTAAATTATAATGGTTCTCTAGACAGCCATTTACAAATTTAATCAGGGATGATTTCCTTGCTTTTTTCAATTATCCACAAATTATATTCAGGCACTGTAATATACTAAGTCCTTTACCATATTTATTCCAGAAATAGACTACAACAAAGCTTCTAATCTAAAAGAAAGAATATAGTTGAAGATACATCTACTTTATCTAGCCTATTAAAATATTATTTCTCTTTCTTTAAAATATATAAGTACAACAAGAGATTCTAGGTCACCTTGTCTGCTAAGACCCTTTATTGCTTCCCATGGATAACACACCACCCAATTAACCAAGAATCATAGAATGTTAACATAAACTAGAGCCTTATCCCTCCAGCCCAGACTTTGAAAACAGACAGACATGAATTTGTGCTCTGCCTCCACCATTTACTAGATATGTGCCCACGGTAATATTTTATCTTCTCTAGGATTCAGTTTCTTCAAATGTAAAATGGAATAATATTAATACATCTCTCATACAATTATTTTGAAGATTAAATGACATAATGAATATAAATAACTTAGAGAAGTCTAGATATAGTTAGTACTTAATAAATGATACCTATTATAAATAGCTCACCTTTCCTTTTTAAATGAAGTGACTAAATCTGAAAGAATTTAGATAACTGCCAAAGATCATATTAAGAATTGAGATAGCCTCAAGGTTTGAACATAAGTCTTCAGTTTTGGATCACTTTCTATTAGACTCTGCTGCAGCAATTTATATAAGACATTCAAATGTAAATAATTTCATGAACAGTTTACTCGTTTACTGGATATCCTACTACTTTTGTGCCATTTTTCAAGTAAGGATGTAGAGGGGTGACCTGTCACCTCTGGACATCGCTCTAGAGATTCCAATGACATTTTAGGATTATTTCAAACTGCTTTTACATTTGGACATGGTACCTTTGGACACTGATACTAGATGAAGTTGAGCTGCCTCAAAAATCAATGCTCAGCAAGACTGAACTGATGTTAATAAGCTAAGTAAAGGACCTTAGAGCAAGAACTAAGTCTAGGATAGCCTCACAAAATCAGAAGAATAACATTTCCAGGGGTGGAACATGAGGAGAGGATCACAGCTGGGAGTCGTATTTATTTTTTTCATTCTGCTTATAATGATCTCTGGAAGCTAATACTGGGAGACAAGAAAGAAATATGTGAACACACAGACTGAAAGCTAGACACATGCAACTACATAGATCTATTTTGTTTTAAACAGGTTAACTCTTAGTCCAATTGCAACAGGCAAACATTAATAATTTTCTCAAAAGTAAAGACAATAATTTATGATTTTAGTATCAGTGATCATCCCAAATCTTCTGAATTTCAACATTTAGGAAGCCAAATGGATAAACTTTAAAAAATATTTAGAAAATATTAAAAATAAAAGATTTATGCAAAAAAAATCATTAATTTTAACATGCCATAGTATTACATAGAATTAAATTGGGCAAACTAATAAAATAATCACATTCTACTCCTGCATCATTAATTTTGGCTCTGGGATTATAGGTTGATCCTATTTCATTGATTGGGGAAGAAAAGGTAACATTCAGTAATATTCAGAAATAATTCAAAATATACAAACTTTCAAGCATTGAAGTCATTTTTTTAAATCTCTGAAAACTATGTGTTTATAAGTTTGTGTTTTTATATGTGAATTGATTAATACTGGTAGATATTGAAGGCAGTATGCTGAAATGTATAAAAAAAGAGCTGAAGTGTCTGAGGCGTCCCAATAAATAACACTCCTCTTCTTTGCCCACGTGCTTTAAATTGATGTATAAAACAAAAATAAAAAGGAGCTGGAGAAGAAAATATTATCTTCTCTACTGATAAAGACTGCTGGAAAATGTCAATTAGTATTGGAGCCAAGTGATTCTACTAAATAACCCCCAAAATAGGATAGATACAAAATAGAATAAATATGTCTGTCATCCCATCACTGTGAAGACCTTTGGTCTCAATATGACTTTTACAAAACTACTACGTAGACTTGGCTCTTTTAAATCTTTATCCATGTTAATATGAATGCTGGAATGTTTAATACACAATCAAGGATATGAAAATAAGTGACTTTTTTGATAGGAAAGTAATACAGTATCTTAATAATTCAATTCAATAAGAGCTAGAATTTTTGCCTCAAATTGTTTACTATCTCAAAATCTGTAATACAGTAACATCACGTCTCTTCAGTATGCTGTCCATTTTTCACTTTGGTTAATGATTGTCTTATATAATTGAAGCATTTATATTGTACTTGTAGTCTGCCCAGTGTCACATTTGTTTAGCTTTAATGAGCTTTACATACAGTATAAAAGATGATTTCTATATCTGTCATGCTTACAGTTTAATACAACCACAAGTCTGTTAAACCTTAAATGCTTCACCTTTGTGATCTGTTTTTGATAATTTTGCACATTTGAAACTCATCCCCTCTACTACTCAAAAAAAATACATACAAATATATATATATATGTGTGTGTGTGTGTGTACACGTACACACACACACACACGCACACACACACACAGAATGAGAGAATGAGAAGGAGGGAGAAAGGGAGGGTGGGAGGAAAGGAGGGATGGAGAGAGAGAGAGAGAGATAAGTCTCTTATCTCAGCATCGTTTTTAACAGAATATGATCTTGTCTCTTTCAAATCTCATCTGAGGAATATGGAGTTTTAGCACAGCTATTCTTAGTGAATTCTTAGTGAACGTTCCTCATTGACTTCTGAATTTCTTTTTCCTTCCTTTTCTTAACCCGTTAACATGTAAGACAAGCAAAGGCCCATGAGGACAAAACATAAGGACAGCTTTTAAATGTGCCACCTATGTTGCGTATTCCAGTCCTTCCTCTTGGCATATACTTAACATAGCAGACAAAAGAATTTAGAGTTCTGTGACTAGTTGTTAAGTATTTAATAACAATGGCTAAAACATTTATTGCTTGTTGTCTTATTTTGTAATAAAGTTAAAAGAATACTCACATCAAAGGGTAATATGAAATAGCTCATATCCTAATCACCATTTACTCTAATAGTCAAAATAAGACCATATGGTTGAAATTGAAAATATTCAGATAGTTCATCTACTTCCTCCCGAATTTGGGTATGTTTAGAAATCTCAACAGGTTATTGTTGCTACTATTACTTTTTTAATTTCAGTAAATAATAATAATGCTTCCATTAGAGTAAAATATGGGCCTCTCTCTGTCCTTAGATTCACTTTTGCCCATGAGATGAATAGTAATTTCTCTCATGAGTGAGAGTAAGAGACCAGAATTAACAAATATGACTCAGCCCAGTCCTTTCTCTCTGATACATCTGCTGGAAAAAATCATGTACTCCCTGCAACACCTTCTTTAAAGCTTTACATGGGCAGCACCCCGTGGAGAAGCCATGTAAGTTCCCAGGAATGCTTGAAACTGGGTGGGCAAGTTCAGTTTCAGAGTGTAGTGTGAGCAAGCCCACATGGCTAACAGACTGAAGACAACAACTTAGGTTTTATTGATATTCTTGGTGCTCTTTTGATCTCCATCTGTCTAATCCCTGTTTCTCTTAATTGATTCCACTTGAGCAGAAAATAAAGATGCTATTTATTGTTTCCTTCTCAAGTTGCAACAAAACTCACCTTTATTGGTTTATTTGAATTTTATAAATTTACATTGCTCATAAACTCCACTGAATTATGATTCAGCGTTTCACAAAGAATTATTTATCTCTATAGCAAAGTTATAGGTTTCATTATTTTATAATAGCTATATTAACTTTTCATTACTTAGATGCAATTGAACATTAATAAAATCTCAAACAGTGATCATAGATGGGAGATTTAAGTGACAAGCACTAAGAAATACAGAAAAAAATAAACTCAAATAACATCTAAATTTACTGGAAGATTTGGAAGCAGAGTGTAAATTGCCTTTGTGTTTTAATTATGTCCACCCCTAGGAAATCACAGTACTACCAGATTTTTAGTGAAAGAGTTCCAAGTTTTTTAACTGCTGAATATTACTGGAGATTTTCCAAGTTTTCCCTGATTTTCCTAGAACACCTTAAAATTATTACCCTGGTATTTCCTTAATTCTTTGTAAATTAGTCATATAGACAAAATGTCCTCTACATAACATTTTAGTGCCAGAATTTATCTGGGTACAAACCAGTTTCAAAATATCTTTAATTTGTCTTTGTTTAATACATAAATAAATGAGTTATCAGGACTCATTTACCTATAGCCATGAGTTATTGCTCTTTCCCAATTCTTTTTACCCTTATATTGTTTTTATTACATTTTATTTCACATTTTAGCTGAACTTCACTACCATTCCCCACGCCCCCTCAAAAAAAAAAAAAAAAAAAAAAAAGAAAGAAAGAAAAAAAATACTTAGGAGAAAATGAGAGAAGAGGAATTTTCAGATTCCCTTGACTCTCATATCTTTTGTCCTTCAAATATAAAGTCATACATTATCTGTAGGCCAAGTGCTTTGAGTTCATTTCCCATTTATGAAAATCTAAGCATGCAAATATCCCTGTGCTCTCAGAAATGCAAGCTCAATTTAAGCTATGTCACTGAGGAACAAAGGCAATTAAATTAGCCTTCCCTGTTCTCGATGCCTTTCTCCTGACCATACCACTTGACTGATAATTTGCTTCAAAAATCATGTCAAGAGAGCTCAAGATCAAACTTATATATGATACTTACCATCATAAGATTTACTTCACCTCTGGAAGAAAGAGCCTTAGGTCAGACTGACTTTTCTTATTTACTTCTTACTCTGATGAAAACTTTCCTTAAGAGCCCTGGATCTCTTTATTGACACTGACGTATCCTCATCCCAAACTAAAACTTTTATTTCCACTTTAAATGTCATTGAGGTAACCTTCTCTACTAAAGCATAGTGATTAGAACCAATAAGTGTGCCTAATATTACCATTAATTTACTTTTGCTGATTGTTATCCTTTTCTATCTTACAATTTTAAATCCAGAAAGGATCTTTACAAAAAGAATAAGTAAAATCACCATGTTATTTCATGAACAACATGCAACCATTTGGTGAGTAATACAGTCAGTGAATACTCTGGATGGGAAAGTTACTTAACTAGAATTTGAGAATAGTATCTAAGCTATCTAATTAATGTAGTAAATAAGAGGAGGAATATAATTTTAAAATTCAGAGTGGTAATCATGAATAATCTTAAAATTCTATTCTGAGTGCTTGACACTGAGAAAGGATTATAGTCCACATTCTTTTATAGACTATTATATATAGCCAACCCATACCAAAATGCTTCATACATATCAACATTTTTTGATTAATTTACCAATATTTTTCTGGTGATAGTTTTTTTTTAATCTCTCCTAAATATTTGATGGAAAAGATTTGTGGTATTTCCCAATAGTCTGAGAGTACTTACATGTCTTCTCTGATGTTTGGGAAACTATTATAAAATATGGCAAATATAATCAAACCTACCGAAATATAATCCTTCATTTCAGAACTAGGAAATAAACGCTCATTCGCTGCAAAATTAGGCAATTGCACAAAGGTAGGTATTCATTATTGGATTTAATGTATGAGAAACTGGTTATTTTTATTATACAGTTTTATGTAATTATTTTTTCTTTTTAAAAAATAACAGAAGCAATGTATCTTGGATGGTAATGAAAAACCATTATTAATACTGAGAATTAATATTCATACATTGGAAAAAATACTAAAATTCTAAGCATTGCTTTGAGTTCGATCAGGGGATGCTGGGATGCTTAACTGTCACTATTTTTCAACATTTTTCAGCCAACTTGTGTAAAATAGGAAGAAATGTCAACCTAGGGGCACTGTCCATCAGACTGTGGCATAGTACAAGCATCTGGTGAATGTGTTAGAGCCCCGTGGGGAATCACTTGCGACATTGACAATTTATCTTTTTGTACTTGCTTAAGGCAAAATTTTAAATGAAATTCATGCAGGTATCCATATATTCCTTACAAAGATCTGAACTACTTGGGGAATGATGAAGCTGAACGACCAAGAAAACAGGAACAGGTATATAATGATCCTTCTGCATAGGATCTCACCAGCGTATTGATCTCTTCTCCTCTTCTTGCTGAGAGGGGCTGTTCCACGTGATGCCAGGAACAGCTGGCAGTTCTGCAAACCATACACAGTTGGAGGAGGAACATAGATAAATTCTTCTGCCCTGTCTTCTGAAGAGGTCTTTCTTTCAAGCAGTAGCTTTAGCAATCTACTTCAATTTGGAGGAAATGAGTTTTTGTTACTTGATTACCCCATTCTCAGAAATACCTTTATCTTGTCAATCAGGAAGGTCCATTTAGGGTTCAGTCAATGCATAAAGAAGATTTTTCAGTCACAGGAGATTCTTACCTTTCAAAAGATTTTCTCAGGCAATTTGCAGGCTCTCTCTCACAGTGGTATTGTTTGAAAACCGTTACCCTTAGTAATGGTGTGAGGATTATGATCTAAAACTTGACTGGAACCATTTCAAAGTGCCAAAGTTAGTGACTAAAGGGACACCAACTGAAATGAAATGTTCTCTTGTTAAAGGGGGAAAAAAAAAAAAACCTCTACAACTCGGGGAGCATTAGCAACAATGACTCCCACAATGCCGAGCTCAGCAGGGAACTCTCCTACACATACAGGTAGAAAAAATCCTTCTTGGTCACCTTGGGGATGCATTTCTGTTAAGAAGTGATTTGGGTCTTGATGCTGTAGGCTTTTGGGCTCTCAAAAGGAATAAAAATGCTTTCCTGGAAAACCTGGGTACCATTAGATAAAAGATATCTAAATGACCTGGGTTGCAAATATGACACATTTTGTAATATATCAGAATAGAATCAGAATTTGACATTCACCTCCAAATGGCGCTAATTCAGAAAAATCCATTTTTTAATCAACTTGGCTATTTCCATATGTCTATTTTTTATTTCTTGCCTGTCAGTCTAATTTAAAGTCACTTTGACAGGGGTTCTATTTTGGGTTTCTATTACTAGTCCTTCGCTATGCCTTTGTGTTTTCTGTCTTTTTAATTTTAATTATAATCTCAGTGAGATATGAGAAAAATAGATATATGAGATTGTGCCTTATACACATTGGAATTCAGGAAATGCTGACTGTTTCTTATAAATATATAATTCATATCATTCATATAATTAATTGTGACCTCACGATTGCAATAGTAGCTTGTCTGACTCTAGATCAAAAGTCAGTATTCTAGAAGAATCAGATCTCTTGCTGGAGGGCCATAGATGCTTTAGGTATTCAGTGAATATTAATTGATGGTAATAGAAATATTAGTGAATCGTAAGAGATGATGCTGGCTAAAAGGGAGCAGATAATATCTTTTAACTTAAATTTTAGATTTTTATATAATAATTGATATGTAACTGTTATTTACTTAGGGAAGGAATTGTCTTCCCCACCCAATTCCTTTTTTAAAGAAAATTAATTCTTGGGTACAAAGAGTCACCTAAAAACTGGAAGTTCTATCCCTTACTGAAAAATCTCTTTCTATAATTTTTATCAGTTTAATTCTGAAATAAATCAGCTTTTAAATTGCATTGTCAAGAGAGTAAATTTCTGCACGTATATTAAGCTGTTGCATTAAATTCAATAACCATTCTTTTAAAATACTTTACTAGACTTGCACCAACTCTTCAATTTTCAAAAAAATATATAGGTAAACTTTCTCGTTTTTATTTATGGGGTCTTAGAAGAAATAATCGCTGTTATAAGACTTACAATAGGTATGTTTCAGATTTATAGTGCATGCATATATCTTTCAGGATGGAGAACTTTTGCACAGTGTGATATGTACTTTGGGCATGCATCAAAAAGAATTTTCAAATTGTATATTGGCATGTGGAAAGGGAGAGCAGATTATCAGTGATATTGAGATGTTAATTATTCAGTTTTACCGCTATGCATTATGAATAATGTATATGACATTCAGCACTAGAACAGCAGTTCCCATCAGCATACAATACACTATAAACATATATAGAGACACCAGGGCAGTAGTAATATAAGTAATTGGTGCTGGATCTTAGTATGAAAACTTCATTTTAAGACTAGTAAGACAGGCCTGTGTTTTCATTTACCTCTGGTTTGGCCCAGCAGATGAGGTAGAATAAAGTCAAATATGGCAAAACAGATTAATTCTACTGGGGGAGAGAGCTTAGAAAAGTTTGAACTGTGATCTGTAGCAAACGGATGTAGAGAAAAGAAAGTTTCCCTTTTCTTTCTCTCTTAGTTTCTTTTTCTCCTTTTCTTTTCTTTTCTTTTTTTCTTTTCTTTTCTTTCTTTTTTCTTTTAATACTCTTACTTTTTATCAGGAAATGTTTGCCAGCTTTTACTTAGCACCAGAAATCAGATTTTAGTGGCCTAGAATCTGAGCATCAGCTCAGATTCTAGGGCAATTCAGAGCTTGTTCCAAATGCAAGCTCTGGAATCCAGGAAAAGTTATTTTTCTAATATTTTCTTCACCTAAAAAATAAGGAAAATTATATCTAAACTAACAGGTTGATATGAGGACTAAATTAGATAATTCTCAAGAACAAAATACTGATTAAAATTATTATTGTTGTTATTGTTACTGAAAATGTCCCTTAGTTTCTACATGGCATGCCAGGCACTATAAGAACTCTTGAAGATAAAGTATTTCTTAAAAATAAGAAAAAAAAGCACAATTTGGGATTAAACAATAAACTCAGCAAAATTAAATAGGAGTGAATTCAAACTTATTAAAGGCCTATGAATATATGGTGAATAAGCTGTTTTTTTCTGCCTTTCCAAGTTGTCAGGGACATCATAAGAAAAATGATTAAGGTGAAAGCTCAAGTTTCATGCAAAGATGACTCAAAGCAGTTTATGACACTCTCCCCAAAACTCAATTCTGGGAAAATTAAAGGCGAGAGGAAAACATGGACACCATGAATTAACTAGTCAAGCAAATAATAACAATAAAATATGAGTAACCAAGCAACAACACAATTAAGACATTCATAGGAAGGCAAAGTATTGCCTTGACCTGTATTTAGACAGTACAGGGCTACAGTCTGCAAAAGAAGACACCTGAAACTTACAGAGAGAAGACAGCTTGGAGAAAATGTTTTAGGTTTCGTTCCTGCCATGGATCATAATAGCCTTTTTCCTTTAGAACAAAACCCCAGCAGTAGCCAAGGCTATCTGTGCTGGTACCCTTAGGCTATGTGGAACATGAAAAAGCCTGTAGGAGTTAAGAAAAACAGGTGTGAATTGAATACCCCTTGGACATTACTGTTTCAACCCTGACAATAAGATTTTTTTTGTTTTGATAGACTGGAATGATCAAACTGACTAAGACTGTCATATACACACAAAAAAAGATTCTGACCTTGAAGCTGTACTCAACCCATATTACAGACCATATCTGATAACCCAAAGGCAACTTGAACCCACAAGCCAAAAACTAGATAACTGAGGGGGACAAACACCATGAAAGAAATTGATCAACATAAATATTTGAAGCAAAATTATTGCAAGAGGCAGACAAAAATTTTAAAAAGAATAATATTAGCAACAGCAGGGAATCAGTAAAGAAAAAGTTAGTGGATTGAACTATCAAATTGGAGAACTCACAGATGACTTAAGGAAAAACTAGAACTGTAAATATATACAAGGAAGCCTAAGACATATAAGAATAAACTATAAAATTAATAGCATTTGTCTACACCAGAGATATATATCTAAGATATACCACAAAACCCTAGTAATAGCATTACTAGTGCCATTTTATTGCATTACTAGTAATAAAAACATTACTAGTGCCATTTGGTTGAAGAAAAAAATAAATAGATGGATTGATTAAAGGACTTAAAGACAGACCATATGTACAGGGACATAAAATATTATAAATATGTTACTGCAAATCAAAGGACAAGGGCAGTTGTTTAATCTATTAAAAAATGGCTTATAATATGAAGAAAATTAAAACTGTAGATGCAATAGCAGTTAACTCCTATTGAATTAATTGCCTAAAAGTAAAAGGTAAAACCATAAAGTTAGTAGAAGAAGATGTAGAATATATTTCTTCCCTAGAGAGAAGGAATACTTATGCAAAACTTCCCACCAATAGGCTTTTTAAAAGGACTAATCGAATTTTACTACAGTTAGAAACTCTTTAGTGAAGAGCACTAAAGACAAAATTATTAGGATGCCAGAATGAAAGACAATATTTGCATATCCAAGATTGGCAATGGGTGAATAACTCCTCCCCTCCAAAAAAGAGAGGTCCTGCAAATCAACAAGTAATATATAGCAATTCCAACAGACAAATGAGCAAAGGTTATAAACTGTGCATGGGTATTAGAATACAGCAACTCTCAAGCACTGGTGGTGGCACTGTAGACTGTGGGATCTATTCTGGATAGCAGCCTGCCAGGACACAGTCACAATAATACTCTTATGCATACATTTTTTCCTAGCAATTCTGTTTCCTGGAATTATAATGCAGAATATCTTACACAGGTCCAAAAGCGAGGATTTATTGGGATGTTCAATGCAGTGTCCTGAATTGTGGTAAAAAAAAAAAAGAATTAACAGGCAATCTGGGTTCCCATTACTCGGAAAGCAGATGGAGACATGGATGTACATCATGTAACAGTTAGAAGCAAGGAATAAACACACACATAACGGAACAGCATGGCTGGATCTCATACATACAGCTCTAAGTAAAAACAAAACAAAACAAAGACAGATACAGAAGCACAATATCACATATAAACTTAAAATACTTGCATATAATCAATATACATTTTGAAAGAACACATAAAAATTCAAAATAAGCATATTGGAATTGCCATCTTTGGGGGAATGGGAGAAAAGTGTCTAGGAAATGAAGAAAGGAAAAAATAAATGAAGGAAAGATGGAGGGTGGAAAGGAAGGACAAACATTGGGAGATAGGGAGGAAGGGAAAAGCAAAAGAGGCGGTTTGAATGGACCAACAATGATAAGGTATCATGAGTGATATGAGTAATTCAACTCCCTCAATTCGAGGTCTTTTTTTTAAAGGGACCAATAATTTGGAGGAAAACATCTTTCCCCTCAATGACATATACACACACAAACACATGTCCTATTTTGTATAAACACTTCCCAGAGTTATACACAGGTGAGTAAAGAAATAAAAAAGTAGAAAAAGATGGAATCACACTTTTTCTTCCTGAAATCCATGACTCAAAAATTTTGGTATAATGTATATGACCTCTAATAGCATAGTTTCTGACAAGTAGTAGATGTTCAATAGGCATTCATGAATTAGATAAATCATTTAAACCATCATTGGTTTAAAAGAAAAGGAAAAACTTTATTTCTGCTTTTTTAAATTTTTTTTTATATTTGAAATGATATAGTCCCAGAGACTGGATTTACCTTCTCCCTGGAAACAACTAAAAATATAGGCAAGTATATGAAACCATGGTTTGTAAGACACTGAATATCAAGAAGCACATTCTGTTTATTTCGAGATTTTTAAAATTTCCCTTTTGATTTCTTCTTTGACCCATTGGTTGTTCAAGTGTATTATTTTAGAGATGCAGGGAACAAGCTGATGGTTGCCAAATGGGAGCGGGGTTGGGGAGCGGGGTGAAAAAAGTGAAGGGATTAAGAAGTACAGATTGATAGTTACAAAATAGTCATGATATGTAAAGCAAAACATATGGAATATAGTCAAAAATTTGTAGTAACTAAGTATGGTGCCAGGTGAGTACTAGACTAGTCAGCCGATCACTTCGTAAATTATATAAATGTCTAAGCACTATGCTATACATCTGAAATTGATATAAAATAATGTTGAATGTCAAAAAAAAAGAATGTATTGTTTTATTTCCACATACGAATTTGCCAGTCATGTGTGCATGGATATGTCAAATCTTAATAAATTATACCTTTAAATATGTGTAGTGTACCTCAATAAAATTCCGTTTGTTAAAAAAAATGTAAGCATATAAAAGTAGTTGAAAAAAGTCACACAATAGTATTACTTTTGTAACACTATTTATAGTGTTAAATGGGAGGAGGGAGGGTCTTTATTTAACTTGAACAAATGCCCAGTTAAAAGCAATACAACATAAACCCAAGTGGCATGTCTAAAATTTGGTGTAGGCTCATTAAGGTATCATCGTAGGCCTGTTTCCAAAGCCTGGAGTCCCCTATTAGCTACTCCTCTGCATAGGACATCAGGGCGTAAAGCTCTTGACCTAAACTGATCTTTTACTTACCTGTGTACTCTCACTTCCTAAAGCTTTCAAGCCACAGGCGCAGACTCTGTATTTGATATATATGTATGAGATAGGGCTCCCTTTCTTGAAAGTACAAAGGAAAAAGGTACAAGCAAGAAATATTTTAATTTCAACCTAATCATTAAAAAAAAAAATACAGTTTTAACTACGTGACTCTTTCCTATTTGACAGGTAGAAAGTTCAACTTTTGCATAGGCAGCAGCAAAAAATCTGAGGAAGCCCCCTCTAGTTCTTGGCCAATAGGGTGCACTAGTTCCCTCTCAGAAACCTACAGGTCCATTTCACACGTTTCCCTTGGTTTTCTCTGCCCTACTGCTTCTCTGACTCGTAAATCTTTGCCAAGGCTGAGAACCATGCCACTTTTTCACTTTGAATTCTTGATACTTCCCTGGAAAATCTCTATAGATCAAAAGGTACCTTTGATTGTCCTAACTGTAGAACTGTACCCCAACTCTCTCCAGCCTCCTCATTCTGCTTTTAGCCTGAAAGAAATCCTTTCTGTTCATGTTTCTTTCAGTCTCTTCTCTAGGGAACCTAAACTTATTGCTTCAGTGCCTTCTGGTTTTAGGAAACAAATGCCAAATAAGGAGAGTGTCATGCAGACAACTTCTGATTTTTCTTTCTGCCAAAAATGCCTCTGTTAAGAAAAGGCAGCCCAGAGCCTATTATCTGCAAGATAGGAGAAAAGAAGAAGAAGTACAAAGAAAAAGATGTATTGATGGCTCAAACATTTCACAAAGACAAAAAGTATTTAATTTACAAACTGTTTTTGTGGAATTTACAAAGATATTTTCAGTAGTCTAATCAAATGAACAAATTTAATGAAGGCTGCACTGCGTCACAAAGCATCACACTTGCTCTATGTTATAAGCAAGACAAGCAGAACCAACTTCTATTCTGGCAGAAGTTAAAATAAGCCAGATGATAACTCTAAGGTTAGGCTGTGAGCATTCACATGCATTTGTGAGTCAGTGTGTGTGTGTGTGTGTGTGTGTGTGTGTGTGTGTTAGTGTTTGAGAGCGACAGAGACAGACAGGCAAATGAATTAAACTGCATTGTGTATAGAACAATATGCTTTAGTTTATGTTGATTATTTTCTCAGATACTGTACTACTTTATTCTCACTTTAGCCTTATGAGAAAATATTTTAATTATAATTTCTATTTTAAAAAAGAATTTAATCTTAGACAAGTGACTTGTCAAAAATATACAATTAATGTGACAGAGGTAGGGTTTAAAACCAAGTTATTAAGTCTTCTTTCTCATTTAAATCTTATACTATCCTAATGTTTTCAGCAGAACTGGATTCAGATTTGGGCTTGACAATTTGCTTGCAAGATGCACTCTTTTTTCCTATAAAATAGAGTTAACCAATTAGGTAACCACTCTGCTTACTACCCATGAGGGAAACATGCCCGCATGTAAAACAGGCTGGTAAACCAATTTGATTTTGTTAACATGACTGATTCCTCTGTGAAAGTATTTCCAAATCGTTTCGATGGTGTTTACCTTTAAAAAAATATTAAAATGTTTTGTCTATTGGATATAATTCCAGACTTAATATTAATAGAATAACTAAATTCACTTAATGACAACAGTGAAGGACTTTCTAAAAGAAGTTATTATATTGTTGTTTTAAATTACTTACCAACACTTTTTCTGTATGCAGTTTGTAATAAGTAAACAAGGACTACAGATGTAGAGAAAAAGCTAATCACATCACATGACAGCTAGTAAAACAGTTAGCGGTCGTGTAGTAGATTTCTTCCCTTTGCTTCCTCAGACCAGACCTCCACCTCCTCCTCTCCTTTGCTTTGATAGCTGACTCACGAGAATTGCATAACCCAGACACTCATGCTTTCTCATGATTGATTTTGTTGGACTGGATTAATTGGGTTCTCATTGGAGAAAGGAGACAGGAGAGTGAGATCAAGGTCCTTATTCACTAAATTGTGTTCTGAGACTCAATTTTCAACCCCGGAGAGGTGTTCCCTGCGCCTTCAATGAGCAATTCTCAGAACACCCACTGGGTGCTGGGATTCGATTCCGTTCTGAAACTATCCACGCATAGACAACATCAGATTCCACAGGTTGAGAGCTTAGTCTTGCAAGACTGCTCTCTACCCCCAACCCCTTTAGATGCCAGTCACAAGCCCAGACTGTTACTTGTACTTCTGACCAATTGCCTATAAATCAGAGATTCTCATGACCCTCTTTTCGTGTTTGGTTAATATGCCAGAGAGGCTCACAGAGCTCAGAGAAACATATTACTTACTAGATCACTGGTTTATTGTCGTCGTAACTCAGGAACAGCCTGGTGGAAGAGATGCCTAAGGAAGGGTATGTGGGAGGGGGCACAGAGCTTCCATTCCCTCTCCAGAATATCAGTGTCCCCATATCTCCATTTGTTCACCAACCAGGAATTTCTCTGAACCTCATCCTTTTGGGTTTTTAGGAAGGCTCCATTATATAGGCATGATTGATTAAATCAGTGACCATTGGCGATTGAATTTGATCTCTAGTTCCTCTCCCTCACTTGATTTCGGAGGGTAGGATTAAAAGTTCCAACCTTCTAATCACATGATTGGTTCCTCTGGTGATCTGTTCCATCCTTAGGTGCTTTCCAAGTCACCTTATTAACATAAATTTCAAGAGTTTTAAGAGCCGTGATCCAGGAACTATGGACAAAGACCAAATACATAAGAGAAATATACTTTGGTCATCTGAATGACCAAATATATATTAATTATAAGTTATAGTATCATTTACCTGCTGCCTACCAGTGAGAGTCACTTAGGTTGTCCATGTCCCTTAAAAGACAACATGTTCTATAAGGTTCTCTTTCTGGCAAAAGAGTGACAAATGTTTTCCTTATCTCTTCAGGCTTGGGATTGATAACAATTCTGCTGTTGATAGTCAAGAATCTTGCACTATCCCTTCCTTTCTGTTTTCTAAACCTATCCGCACCTTTGTAATTAATTTTTTTTTTTTGTAAATAAACCTTCTTCAAATTAGCTTAATTTGAGTGTGCCATCTGTTTCTTGTTTGGACCCTGATGGATACAAATTATTATGTAAGCTTCCAGAAATTTGCTTGCGTATAAAAGCTTATATTCATAAATATATAACTTTTATTTTTTTTTTTCTGTACAGTTAGTAGTAGTCTCTGCACAACTTGTTTCTTTCAAATAATGGTACATCTTGTAGGTTCTTCCATGTTAGCATAATAGAAATGTACCATGTTAAAATAAAGAAAGCTTAAAAGAGTGTAAAATTTGGATGTAATCAAATAAAAAGTAAATATTATCTATAATGGAAGTTCTTATGGTCACAAAAGAGTTTATTCCACAAACTTTTAAAATAATTTTTCACAACTTCAGAATCTGTTGAATGAGAATTCATTTATTTATTTAATTTTATTTATTTATTTATTTTTAATTCTTTAATGTCACCACATATTTAACCCCCTTTACCCCATCTACCCCACCCCTCCTCCCTTCTCCCTTCCCTCTGGTAACCACTAGTCTATTATCCATATCCATGAGTCATCTCTGTTTGTTTGTCCTTTGTTTATTTGTTGTTTTTAGGTTTATATCCCACATGTAAGTGATATCATGTGGTTTTCAACTTTTTTCTATCTGGCTTATTTCGCTTAGCATGATTATCTCGAGGTCCAATCATGTTGTCGCAAGTGGCAGTATTTCATCTCTTCTTATGGCTGAGTAATAGTCCATTGTATATATGTACCACAGCTTCTTTATTCAATCACATAGGACACTTCAGTTGCTTCCATGTCCTGGCCACCATGAGTAATGCTGCTATGAACATCAGTGTGCAAATATCTTTTCTGAAATGAGTTTTCAGTTCTTTAGGGTAAATACCCAGTAGAGAGATTGCTGGATCATATGGTAGATCAATTCTTAGTTTTTTGAGAAACCTCCATACTGTTTTCCATAGTGGCTGTACCAATTTGCAGTTCCACCAGCAGTATATGAGGGTTCCTTTTTCTCTGCATCTTCTCCAACATTTGTTATTACTTGTCCTGTTGATAAGCTATTCTAACAGGTGTGAGATGGTATCTCATTGTGGTTTTGGTTATCATTTCCCTAATAGCTAGCAATGTTGAGCATCTTTTCATATGTTTTTTGGCCATTTGTATGTCTTCATGGGAGAAGTGTCTGTTCAGGTTATCTGCCCATTTTTTGATTGGATTATTTGTTTTTGTTGTTGTTGTTATTTAGTTGTATGAGTTCTTTGTATATTTTGGATATTAGGCCCTTACCGGAGGTGTTGGTTGCAAATATATTTTCCCATTTGGATGTTTTTCTCTTTACCTTGTTGACGATTTCTTTTGCTGAGCAGAAGCTTTTTAGTTTGATGTAGTCCCATTCATTTATTTTTGATTTTACTTCCCTTGCCTTTGAGGTCAAATTTATAAAATCCTTTAAGTCCAAGGTCCATGAGTTTAGTTCCTGTGTTTTCTTCTATGCATTTTATCGTTTCAGGTCTTACATTCAGGTCCTTAATCCATTTGAGTTAATTTTGGGGTGTGGCAATAGACAACAGTCTAGTTTCATTCTTTTGCAGGTAGCTTTCCAGTTTTCCTTCTCCACTATATGTTTTTGGCTTTTTCTTTTTTTTTTTGGTCGAAAATAATTTGCCCATATAAACGTAGGTTTATTTCTGGACTCTCAATTTTCTTCCACTGGTCTATGTGTCTGTTTTTCTGCCAATAGCATGCTGTTTTGATTGTTTTTGCTTTGTAGTATAATTTGAAGTCAGGCAAAGTGATGCCTCCAGCCTCGTTCTTTTTTCTCAGAATGGCTTTGGCATGAATGAGAATTTAACATCACCCAAGATTGAAGATTCTTTGTGTTTTGAGAAAAAAAGTCATTGTTTTCTTTCAATGCCATATGTCAATGATTTCCTTCAAAATAAATTTTTTCATAGATACCTAGTAGAGCACAGTATATTTACCACCTTAGTAGAGTTTGTATCATTTGAAAGTAAAAAATATATATATATCAAGGAGCAATATAATTATAGGTGGGCCTCATTACCACTGGAATGAAAGTTGACCTATATCAAAACAATACAGTGTACCCTTTAAACTTAATGTCATATGCCAATCAAAAAAATAACTTTACATATAAAACATGTTTTAAATTACTTATGTTGGTGTCTATAAAAACACTGCTAATATCCCTGATATCACTGATTTTCCATAGAGTATTTTATGCTCATTAGACTCATTTGTGTGGGGTAGCGGGGAGAGAGTGAGAGCATCTTTTGACTCTGAGAATGAGTTGGCAGGGTGTGTGTCTCCTTTGTTCATCTTTCAGACCTCTGCAATAATCATTTTTGTCATGTTACTACTGTCCACTTATGTGACTTAGCTTCATGGGACTTCTGAATAAACCCACCCACAATTTTCCCATTTCTTGATATATCCTTAACTCCCATTGATATATTTATTATAAGAATGTTCTAATAAAATTATTGGAATATATTTCCAATTACATAAATATTCTGGAGAAGTGTTAAATAACATTAACAAAGGAAGTAAACTATCTTGAAATTTAAAATTAATAACATAACTGAGCAAAAATTGTATTTTCACAGAAAATAAAACCATATGGCGAAGTGAGAACCACTTTTTTCGTATTTACATCATTTCATTATTAAATGTTCCATATGCTATTGTCTGGGAGAATGGAATCACATTATGTTTAAATAGATTCAATCTATTCATTTATTAAAAATGACAAAACAGGACAATTGTTTATTTCCAAAAAAAAAGCATACCATTTTTTTCCCCATGATACTCTTTTTATATGTGGATTGCATCAGTTTTTGACTTAGAAAGCGAGTTCTCTCTGCCCTGGAGGAATCTGCTTTATTTTGGTTGGCAATTAATTATCCTTTTCTCAGAGTTTATTTCAGCACTAAGATTCAGGAGTCTAATGGAACCTATCTCTATGCTCATATAATTCCTTTTACCATTTTTAAAGCTACATTAGTCTTTTTAAGCCAAAGAAGAGTGGGCATTCTCTGTGAATCTCAATCTTAAAGCATATTATTACAAAGAACACTGATTTCCTACAGAAACACATTAAAATGCTGAATACAGTTCTTACTAGTATTGGAATTAAATGTAATAGAAATAATCATAATGTGTTATAAAACAAATAATTTGACAATCAGACTTACATAACTACTGGAAAAATTTAAAAAATCTTGAAGATAAAAATACACATTGGTATAATATGCACAATAATTCTACCAGAGATCCCAGTATATTTAAATGTTCACACATGGTAAATAAAATATAGAGTTATACTATATATATCTTAAATTTGACCTAAATTCATGATAGTATGGTAGGCATAATAATTCTCCCCCACAAAAAAAAAGTATCCACACTCTAATCTCTGGAACCTGTGACTATATTACATATTCATACTAAGATGTTATTAAGATTACCGACATTGAGATGGGGAGGTTATGCAGATTTATCCAAGTGAACCCAGAGTTATTGCATGGGACCATAAAAGTGGAAGAAGGAGAAAGAAGAGTTGAGTCAGAGAGATGCAGCAGAAAGGGGAAACAGAGGAAAGATTCAAAGCATGAGGACTGGTTGACCATTACTGGCTTTGAAAATGAAAGAAGGAGGCCACCAAGAATTTGAGAAAGACTCTCAGCAGACAGCCAACAAGGAAATGGGGGCTTCATTTCTATAACTGTGTGGAGATCAATGCTGCCAGCAACCTGAATATCCCTGAGAACTAATACTTCCCTAGAGCCTCCAGAAGAAAGGCCTTGATTTTGACCAGGTAGGACTGAGGCAGATGATCCAATTTCACTGACCTGCATAACTATGAGATGATAAATTGGTGTTGCTTCAGCTATTGAGTTTGTATTAATTTGCTAAGTCAGCAAAAGAAAACTAATAGTGTAGGTGAGCACTGCTTGTGATAGTTTTGATGGTCTGGATTCTTTTAAATCACCTAATCATTATCATTTTAAATCATTTTTTTTTTCTAATTGTATCTATCTTCAATAGGCAGAAGGAGGCCATGAACTAAGATGAGTCACTACCCAACAGAGGCAAAAACTTGGGTAGATAATAGACAATTGAGTGGTCTTCCAAACTATAGTTTATAATTATTTTTATCTCATCTACATGGTTTTCTAAGGAGCCAAGATGTTAGTACAACATAACTTTTTGTGCTCTTGTTGTTCTACAGTAGCTGGCTGTGTAACAATATGGGGCCGATTCAAGGCCCTGTGCCTCTGACCATGGTTGTTGGGCTATGGGGTAGAGATATGCTTCAAGTTATGGGGGAAAGGAGAAAGAAGCTGATATACACAGAAACAACACAACAGAGGCAGAGATATAGAGAGCCTAAGGCACTTGAGTCTGTTGTTCCTCAAGCACTTTTCTAAACTTGATATGGGATAATACATTACTTTTTAAAGCTAGACAGAAATGTGTTTTTTTCATTTTCAAATGAAAAGGATCAATGTTAAGTACTATATTTTTGGTTGCTACTGTAACACATTATCACAAATTTAGTGGCATAAAACAACACATATTTCCTATCTTACAGCTCTGTTGGTCAGAACTCTGACAAAGGTCTCACCTAGCCCAAATCAAGGCCCAGTAGGGCCATGTCCTCCTCTGGAGGCTCTCGGTAAGAAGCTGTTCCACATCTTTTCTGGCTATTAGAGGACACCTCATTCCTTGGTTCGTGGCTTCTTTCCTCTATCTTCAAAGGCAATATTGTACTTCTGGATGACTTCCTTCATGGTCACACCTCTGTCTAACCCTTCTCTGCCTCCCTCTTCCACCTTTAACGACCCATGTGGGCCCACTAAAATAATCTAGAATAATCTATTTTAGGATCAGCTGATTAGTAAATTCAATACCATCTGCAACCTAAATTTCCCATTTGCCATGTAACCTAACATATTTACGTGTTCTGGGAATTAGGACATGAACATCCTTATGGGGCATTATTATGCCTACCACAGGCAGTAAGGGCTCTGTCAGAGCCCAGAGCAGGTCTGATCCAAATATCCTACAATTGATTGCTTTGGTTTAGGGTAACTTGACAAGCAGCTGATATAAAAGGAACACTCTTACTTCTCTGTTCCTCAAAAGAAAGAAAGAAATCTTATCTGTAAAAGGTCACCTCCTTGCTCCAACAGGGCTGAGGAAGACATCCTTATCACTAGAGTTAAGGAATCCAAAACCAAAAAGCCTGGATAAAAATATACTGTTACTTCTTTACTAATTTACTGCCTAAGCCCAGTCTGTGCTGACTCCATACTTATGAGCACTCAAACCCAAGTTCCTTTGTCCTGACAATTTTTCACAAATTTATTGTTTCTTTACCTAAAAATTATGTGCTCACTGGTTCAATCACTTCTCTAAGCATCATTTATGATATACTATATACATGCATTGAATTTTTTTTTCCCAGTTAATCTGGTCTTGTGTCCATTTTCTTATTAGTCTAGCTGTAAGAACTCAAGAGGAGTAAAGGGGGAAATTTTCTTCTCCCCAATAACTCACAGAGTAATGGTCAAGAGAATTGGCTTTGAAGTACAGAAAAATGGGGCTCATATCTTGCTTCTTTTTTGTCGTATGACCTTGGACATATATTCATGTATGCTGATCCTTAGCTTTCCTATCTGTAAAATGAAAGGAATAGAAGCTACTGTTACCACTGGGGCGATGTGAAATCCAGTGTCGCTCCAGCAGCATAGTGGGGGTGGCAGGGTCCTCAGTTCTTCTCTGCTGATGCAGCAAAGAATTACAGGTCAATAAGATTTAGAAGAAGTAAGATTTAATGGAAGTACATTTTAGAAGGAGACAGGCCAGCTAAGGAAGGCTGCAGCCTGTGGAATTTGAGAGATGAAAAGGTAGAAGATAAAAGAGTGTGCTTCAAGGGATGAGTGGATTTTCAGAGAAGAGAGGGGTAACAACCCAGAAGTGGGAAGGTCTGTTTATATTTGGGTCATGTTAGGACATCTTAGATGATCTGTATGTTAAGTTACCTTGACTGACAGCTGGGTGCTATATAACACTGCCTATTGCACATGAGCTTAACCAGAATTCAGTCTGTTATAATTAGATTCATGAACTTCCAGGCATAGGCACGATATTATAATGATGGTATAATGAGGCTGAGGTTATGGGCAGGTTGGGTTAGTATTTTTTGTGCATGTGTCTGTGGCTGGTTAAGCCAGCAGCTTTTATGGCCTTTGTACTCTAGAATTTGGAGTAATTTGTAACCCTAAAGGGGGAGGTGTTTCTGGGAGATAAGGAAGGTCTTCAAAGGAGGTTTCTATGGTTACAGAGCTGGGCCTTCACTCCTGTCACTCATGCCTGCATAACTACCTAATACTATCTTATAAGACAGTTTTGAAAATTAAGTTTATGTAAAGTGTTTAGAAAAGTGCTAATACAGTAGAAATGTGATAAATGTTAATTATTATTGTAAGTGTTGGGCAAGAGAGGAAAATGCCACCGGCATTCTGGCTTAGAGAAGAGGAAGCCAGTGATCATGATGATTTAAAAAAATAAAAAGGATTCTTCTAACTTCTTAGTATGTATATTACTATAGAGAAGGGGCAAGAGAGAGAGAGAAACACCATCTCTTTACCAGTCCTGTCATTTAAGAATGTTTATCAGTGAGAGCTTCTAGGCCTAGCAGTTTCTTTGGAGAGTTAAATGGTCCTAAAGGGAGATTGAAGAAAAATAAATAAATAAAAGAAGACTGCTAGTGGAAGTTAAAATTGATTTAGAGGATATTTGGTATTGTCTAATAAAATTGAAAAATGCACATTCTCTATTAGTTTTCTAGGGCTGCCATAACAAAGCATGACAAACTGAGTGGCTTAAACAGAAATTTGTTGGCTCACAGTTTTGGAAGCTAAAAGTCCAAGTCAAGTAAGTATTTATGAGGTTAGTTCATTCTCAGGGCTCTGAAGAAGAATCTGTTCCATGCCTCTCCCCTAGCTTCTGGTGATGTGCTGGCCGTTTTTAGTGTTTCTTTGCTTATTAAAGCATTACCCCTCTCTCTGCCTTCATCTTTGCATGATATTCTTCCTGTATGTGTGTGTCTGTTACAAATTTTTCTTTTTTATAAGGACATCAGCCATATTTCATTAGAGTCTGCCTTAATGACCACATCTTGGTTCGATTTCTCTCTAAAGACCATATCTCTAAATAAGATCACATTCTGAGGCACTTGGGTTTGGGACTAAAACATGAATTGTAGAGGGACACAAATTCATTAACAGCCTAGGAGAGAATTTCCTTTTTTTGAATATACTACAAAAAGTATTGAGTAATTGTAATAGGCTATAGGCATAACGATATGTATTGCTACATTGCTTTTTATAATAAAATATTGGGGAACAATGTCCATTAGTATGGTCCTAGATAAATAATTATTTTAAAATTTATTCGCACCATATACTATCACACAGCATTTAAGATTATCAAATTTTTGTTTCAATGTGGATAGATCACTGAAACATAATGAATGTTGAATGAAAAAAGTGAGTTACAGTAAAAGACTTAGATATAATTTTTTAAAATATGACATGCATTGTTTATAAAGCATAAATATATTTTTAAATGATGAAGAAACCAAAAAATTAAATTTGTGAAAATTAAGCTGGGTCTGGATAGAGAATAAGTGGACTGGTGAGAGAAACAAAGACCACTCTTTCACTTGAAATGCCTATTTCTTTTAAAAGGCTTGTACCATTAAAAAAATTATATTGGTAATTTCAATGTATTTATTTGATATCTAAATTGTTATATTATTTAGTTATTTTTCTGAAATTTTTAACCAAAGGAAATGTTATAGGAGAAGAAAGAATTACATTGCTATTTTCAAAGTTGGAATTATTAGGTTAATGTTTCTCAGTTGACATAGAACCCATGGATAAGCCATAGCAAATGAGCAGGCCCTTAATACCATCATTTCTATTTTAAAGCCAACAGATGTTTATGACAGCACTAGGTAGGCATATTTGCATTTTATTTTACATAAATATACATATAGATTTGGTTAATTTGCCTACTACTTTAAAGGCATTTAACATTATGTAAGGTAAAATAAAATGCTACAACTTTACCAACTAAATTAAAAGTTCAACTTTCAAATCCAAAATTAAAACAATTTTAGAAGAATTCCAACTAAATAGTATCTGGAGGGGAGATGTGGCAGTATTTCTCTTCTGGATAACACAACTGAGAGGAAGAAAAAGAATGAATAGAACATTTGTGGGAAGTTAGGAGGAAGTATAATGTTGAGCACATGGTGTTAGAACTGTCATCTAACTAGGTGCTAAACCCATCAGTTTTATCATCCATAAAAAAGAGCTAATAAAGATGTATAAATCTTAAAGCTATAGATAGCCATATAGAAAGAGTTTGTGTCAAGAACCTGGCACATGATACTCTTTTTTAAAAAAGTCGATGTTGAAATGTTCAGTTATTTTTTTTTGAGAAACCAGTGCATCGTTTTCTAGACTGTGGCATATCTAGGGACTAAAGAATATCTAGGGACTGTCAAATAAAAAAAAAACTAGTCTGGATGTAGGTATGGAGAGATTTTACTCAGACTATTGCAATAGGAAGAGGGGGCTATTGCCGTAGGGAGAACACTCCTAGGGTAAGGTCTATGCTTATCTTGAAGATCAGGCAGAAAGAACTCTTCAAGTTTAAATAGGAGTAAATTAGGTTAGGAAGAAATGAATATGAAGGCATGGGATGAACAGTTGGAAAGATCTGATGATACTTTATTTAGTAACGTCTTTCCCTGAGGGCAGTCAATTTTGAGGAGAGCCCATTAAGCAGGAACCATTTCTAATTATGACACTTTCTTATATTCAAGGGCTAATCATGGTCCAAGGTCCAAGGGGAAGGGAGAAGACCAACTAAAATTTGGCCAAGTTAGATGATATTTTGTCCAGATTGGTCAGGTCAGATAAAGCAAGGAGCAAAATAATCAAAATACCTTTTAGCAAAAGCTAATTAATCCAAATATGAGTGTAATTGATTACAATTTGGAAAATTCTTTTTCTAAAAAATAATTTTATATGTACCTTTTTAAAAAGCAGACAACATTTAATGAACACAGATTTGCTCGTTAGCAGTAACACTGGCTTTATAGTCTATTCAGCATGTTAACATGAAAAGAAAAATGAAGGTAATTTGTTTCTTAAATGTTGGTTCCAACATTATTGGGTCAGTATTTATTATGGTAGAGACTTAGTAAAAATGCACTGTGATTGATTTATTCCACGTCATGCCACTTTAAATCTTACTCTCTTTCTATGTCAGACCTTTGTGTCTGATTCTTAGGTTTTCCACTGGTATGTTTTATTTTGTTAGTGATATCATATCATCACTTCTGTGTTGTGTTCTTATAGACAGCTGAGAGGAGAAAGAAACTGGTTTTGTAAAACATAAGCCTTTGTTTAAACATAGAGAGATTTAGTAGAGAAAGTAGTAAATACTAACATAGTTACAGAAGAATAACTAAGGTAAATGGAACTAAATGAATTTGGGGATGTTCTCTCATTCTCATTCATGAACTGAAAATATTTAACTCAGTGACTGTATTTTATTTTGCTTTTAAATTTTTTTCACAATTTAAAATATTTTTAATATTAATGGAAATAATAATTGATGTATTAGCCAGATATTTTATCGAATTTTAAAAAAATATATAAATAAACTCAATGCAAATGAAATTTCCCAGTAGGAACAAAATAGGATGTAATCATTCTCCTATTACAAGCAGCAATAAGAGGTTATAAAAAAATAAAAGTATACAAGGAAGAATAAAAAATACTTGTATGAGTATAATCAGAGTTATTTTAGAAAAAAATTCAGAAAGGTAATTTTCACATTTTATTAAATGCAAAATGCAAAATGAATTTCTAACCATCTCCTTTTTTCCATCTTGACCTTGACTTCTGAAATCCTAGCTCTATTTTAGGATTTTAAAACCTAGCTCTATATTATTCATGTTTCTATTTTTTCATTACTAGTTCAGAATAAGCCTATGTGAGTATATAATTTTTAACAAGCTAAGATATTGGCCCGTAATGTATGAACGTAAAGAACTATTATATCACATTTGAATCCTAAATATGGACTTGCTAATGTTTTATGATGAAGGAATTATAAAACTTAGCTCTCCTTTTTCTATTTGAATAACTTTCTTTCACTAGTAACTTGAATTTTTCATTTGTCGGTTGATTTGTTTGAAATAAAAGCAGAAGTGGTAGCAGTATGAGAATAAAAGCAAACGAACCCTAAGAAAAAACCACTCAGTTTTGTAGATTCAGGTCACTTGGTGCCCAACTTCCTGGTCCCCTTATGTAATCCTCCTTTAATGCAAAACCTTTGTAGCTGGTTTCCTTTGAATAAGCAAAACAGAAATGAAGTGGACTAGAGGTTTTCTCCTAAGTGTATGGAAGTATGATGGGCAATGATGCCTTAGAGATCTCTTGATGATACTCAAGAAATAATCTGGCTGAATTAAAAGACTCTTGAATTTGTGGTAAAATATTCAATGTGGAAGCAGCCACCTTCAGAGTCTCAGATAAATCTGTTAGGGTCTCTACCTCGGGAGAGCCAAGGCAAGCTTCAGGGACTGGCAAAATGCCTTATAGATTTATTTCTAAAAGATCTGTACATGAGATGGTTAGCTTAGCACACAGAAAGTGGAAATGTGTTAGCCTCACTTTTTCATGGTAATTCAATATTTATTAAACACCTTCTAGATATATATACACACGAATAGGTGCTTGATATCCTAATTTAGTTCAGTTTAGTCAAGTGTAAGAAATAATTGTAACAAAAGAGACTTCTAACTTATACAGTATAAATACACAGTTTACTAAGGAAGCACAGGACCAGGCTCCAGCCTAACCTGTAGAGTAGGAGGTAGTCTTCTGGATGAGATGGTGCTTGAGGTGAAGCATAGAACAATATAGATAGCCTTTCAATTACTAGAATTAACTTCCTTTGTCATTTCTTAATTGTTTCTGTGACTACCATTATATAGAAAGTGGATGGCATTTGTAAATGTACTGTGTGTAAATGCAGCTATTGAGGAGTGACCTTCAAGTTCCTACTCCTAAAATATCTCCTAAAAATAAAGGTAAATTGCTTTGATAGAAATAACTGAAAACCCAAGTGAAACCAGTTTAAATATTAAGGGAAGTAATTTCAGCATACTGTGCTTGCCTTAGAATTTTTGTTTTTGCGTGGCTTTATTTAGCTGTGTGCTCTGACTATTTTGCTGTGTCCTCTGATGCTGCCATTTTCCATATTAGTGTTTCAGACTCAGGTGGCTTTTTCTGAGGGAGTGAAATGATTTCAACTACTTCAGTTCACACATTTGTATAGCAAACCATTCAGAAGAAGAAAGACTTTCTCTAACCATCAAATAGAAATCCTGGACATCAAGATGAATGTTTCAGATTGGGTCCACCTCTGAACTAATCCCCTTAGATGAGGCAATGCACAGAGTGATTAAATTAAGTCTACATTAGTGCCATCCCTGAAATAATCACAGGGAGAAATGAATGGGTGCATGCCATCAGTTTAGAAGATTCGTCAGGATTTGCTCTAGAGCAGGACCTGGAGCAAGATGCAGTTTGCATAAACGAACATTAGTAAGGGAGAGGGATGTGTTAGCCCCTGAAAGAGCCTAGACAGTTGCCCAGCATCTGCATTAAAAACTCTCTTTAGTATTCTCTTCTGACCTTCTTGATTCAGGACCTATCAGCATATATTTTCTAAGCTTTTGTGTGTGCAAACTAATATCCTGCTTTGGCATATGCGAACTAAGATTTCGAAAGTCCTCCAGGTGTGTATCACTTATGAATAATTCTCCAATTCTTAGTGGATGCTGACTGGGTGTTTGATATTTTACCTCTGGTATTTGTATCTAACCTCAATCTAAATTCCATGCTTTCCCAGACATGTACCCTCTTATTCTAGGTAAAATGTTTCAAAGTAATTTCGGCTCTTTCCTGCTGTGATGTATGATTGCAGTAATGCCCCATTGTTCATGCTTCTTTTTATCTTTCTTTGGTAACCCCTTCCCATAGTGACAGGGTTTACCATGTTACTTGATTTGGCTAATGGGCAACAGACAATGTGATACAAGCAGAAACTTAAAAAGTACTTGCATATCACTATTTGCCCTCTTGTTGCTCTTAAAACCCCAGTGCTGCCATGTGAATAAGCCTGGGCTAGCCTGCTGGATGATGAGAAGCATATGATGACTCAGTTGTCTCCATGGCACCCACTGACAGCCTGCCAAACAGCAGACCTTTGAAAGAGACCACTTCAGATTATATAGCAGTCAGCTGACCTGCTGAGTAAACATTGGTGCATAAGCAAGCCAAGCTGATATCATTACTCAAATCTTAAGAGAATAGAATTGTTACTGATACAAGTGACTTATAAATGAAACACGTGACTTATAAATGAAATTGAGTATAAGGGGAATGGTCCATTTCTGGGTCATGTTGATATCAAAAAGGTTATACAAGGAACGGAGAAGGAAGTAACTGACTCATTTTCATTGAATGAACAGAACTTGTATTGACTGGAAGATATATGGTTCCTTGAATGAAAGGGATGCTGGATAGATGAGTTTCTTATCCATTACAGTTGCTCATATTTTTGGAGTTGAATTTACAATTTGTAGGTTACGCTATAGGGTTCAACATTATCTTAAGGTAGCCATATTAAGAAAATAGATTAAAGAGATCTGGTCATATTTCAATTAGATTCACAATCTAATTTATAAATTCTTTTCTTGGTGCCTCTAAATAGGAGCTGTGCTTGCAACCCTTTTGAGGGCAATAGAGGAGCAGTGGTTTCTTGCTAATGGACTATTGCATCAGTGACTACATTAGGAACAGTAAGGTAGACATAGCACATTAATATATAGATGGGTTTTATCTAGTATAATCTGTAGTATATTCTAAGTTTGCACTTCGAAGTATAATGCAAGCCTTTCTAAAACTTAAGTATTTGAGTCTTACTTTATCAGATCAGAGTCTCCCTGTTATGGACTGAACTATGCCTCTCCAAAATTTATGGGCTAAAGCCCTAACCCTAATATCACTATATTTAGAGATGATGCCTTTAGGGAGGTTACTAAGGCCACTGAGGTCATAAAGGTGAGACCCTAATCAAACAGGACTGGTACCTTGAAAAGAAGAGGAAGAGACACCAGTGCTCTCTCTCTTTCCACATGAGCATAGAGGAAAATGAGGACATAGCAAGAAGGCAACCACCTAGGATCCAAGGAGACAAGTCTCAACAGACACCAGCCCTGCTGGTACTACGATCTTGGGTTTCCAGTCTCCAGAATTGTGCGTTGTTGAAGTCACACTATCTGTAATACTGTTTTGGCAGCCTTAGCAGAGTTAAACTGGGTCTTCATACTTTCCTCATCATGGGTTCTTACTTTTTACCCATCCCATTTTACTTTGCTGCATGATGCCTGCCTTCCTGGAACATAATTAGAGTTTGTAAATCATTTTAATTAGATCTTTTAATGAAATATTGAATAATGAAAAATTCATAATCACCAGATTCTAAAAATGATAATTAAAAATGTCCCAACCCTTCAATAATATTTATGCTTGTTTTATGTGTTTAAAATAAACTAATCGATAAATATCATTTTTAAAACTCCATGTGCATTTTGAACATTGGTGTCTAGACTTAGAAAAATAGAGGACAAATAGAAATGGAGACAAATTTCCATATGAGGAACATTAGGTCTGCATGGTTATGCTTTGCATGCACTTGAAAATTAATATCATTGCACAGGAGAAAAAGCAATGAGACTCTAAAGTAAACTGTAAACTGTGAATGATTATGATGGATCAGTGTAGGCTCATCAAGGTACCTGGCCCTCTGGCGAGGGGGAGGCTCTGCAATATGCATGTGTGGAGGCAGGGGCATATGGGGGAATCTCTGTCACCTTCTCAGTTATTTTTCCGTGAATATAAAACTGCTCTAAAAAATAAAGATCTATGTTTTTTTACTCCAAAAATTTCACAAAAGCAATTAACAGTCTGATAATGACAATAGCATACATTGATAATGTTAAATTTTTATGGGTCAAAATTAAAAGTGCCATAAGACGTGGAAGCAGGGAGCAATAGGTAGTGTCATTACTACCATATAGACGAGTGAATGAGCTATTAGTCCTAAAGCAGCTTTGTCACTTTGTTCATCCTTAAACACATATTAAACATCATGAAATGATATCAAAAATGTAAATTTCTGAGGTGGCTAACCAGATCTTACTGGGAAGAAAGATGAAGTGGGTTAAAAATTGAATTCCTGCTCAGAGAGGTTAGAAATGTTCTGAAATAATTAGAATGATATATAATTTAAATAAAGAACATAGAAATACAGGAGACAAAGGGATAGTTTACTCTTAAATCAGTGTGGAAAAGTGGCCTCTAAGAGGAGAAAGAGTCCATGAACTGGTCAGTGTGTCAGGACAACAAATGAGATATGGGAAAATTATGTTTAAAAGGACTTTCTTTTCAGAGGAGAGAAACTGATAGACAGTGAAGTGATATATACCAGAAGAAAATGAGTAAGACCCTGCCTAAATTTTAGGGTGATTGGCAAGAGGAATTGGGTAGAAATCTGATACAAAATCACAAAATCATTTTCAACCCAAGGTTCTGAAAAAACCTTGACAAGGAAGCACTACATTATTGGGATCTAATGTTTCCTGTTGAGAGTAAATTTTTCTCTTCTATATTTTTATAGCATCCTATATATAAATTTTCTTAGATTCGACCACATTGCGTTGAAATATATATTTGTAAATACTTATCTTGCATAGGGTCAAAACTCCTCTAAATACTAATGATTAGGGTTTATCTGGCTGTCTTTTCTACATACACATATTGAGCTTAATGAGTGTTTATAGAAGCAAACTGTAAATTCATCTTGTGATTAACTAAAGAACTATTTCCCCCTCAGTGGACATGGTATAGATAAACATTATTTTTTATAAGATTTCAAAACATTAGATTTAAATAATGCAAACACCTAAAATCTAAATAATGCTCAAGAAATGTGGGCAATATATTTAAAAAAATATTTTTAGTCATGCCATTTTAAGCCTTTATATTTACTACTCTATTTATTGAACCAAATTTTTTTTTATGTTTTAATTCTGAATAAACTTCTTCATTAACAATAGATTTAATTATTGGCTTTTTATATGTATGCTTGCCTGCAAACAAATATAAATCTCCATTTGTATTCTGGGCTTCTAGCACTTACTATCCTTTTGTTAATATATTGAGTGAACAATCAACTAGCTTAAATACTTAAATGTCAGGATCAGGTATTTCACAGCATTCATTAAAATTTAAAAAAAATCTTGGATCATGTAATTTGTTTTTTTTTTTAATTTTCTCTGAAATGCAAACAAACCCACTTATTTTTTATAATCAAAATTATAAGTAAATGGAAAAATACATAATATAAAAATTAGGAAGAAATTTGTTGGTGTGTAAAATTAAATATACTATAAATAAAGGCTTCCACTATGAAAAAGAATATGCCATAGAGTGATTTAAAATGTTTTTATTGCTGTTGGAGAATTTTAAATGATACTTAAGGACGTTCAATATATTTAATTGCCCAAATTATACTGCTATGATTCTGCTTTGAACTATAGAGGAATTTTTTGATGAGCCAGGTATGTACAGGTATGTACTGGCTTGGTTCATAAAGTTTTAAGAGAGAGAGAGAGAAAACACACACACACACACACACACATACACACACGTTAAAGACCTCTTAATTTGAATATTTTCTTTTTATTACGGATTTTTCTTTCTGTATAGAAAAAGTAAATCAATTTTTAAGGAAAAGGGTTGGTTTCTATTAATTAATTCTTACTATATTACTTTGCCAGAAGCATGGCACATAGAAGGCATACTTAAGATGGATTTGAAAAACAGACCGTCAAATCGTTATACACTTAGAAGAGGATACAGATATATGTTTCTTTATCTCTCACCTAATAAATAAATATGCCCTATAGATTGGCAGGTAGGTTCCATCCAGTCTCTCTTTAAAAAACAACACCACCACTTCACTACTTTTTAAGCCAGCCCTCTTCAAATTATAAAATGTTCTAGGTTTTTATAGAATGATGAAATCTGTTTCCCCTTTCAATTTTTAAAAATTCTTTATATATATTTGCTTATATACTTTTATTTCTTGTGAATTATTTCAAAAATGTCTAACAATTATTTACAATATAAAAAATATTCATACTGTACAGCAAGTCCCTAATATTGTTTCAGATTATATAAAGTGTGTGTATGTATGTGTGTGTGTATTAATTGAAACAAAACATGCAGAAATAGTAGGAGAAGGCCAGCTGGGTATCCTTTCATTCTATTATTACCTCATTCACTTTCTTCCCAGAATTAACCATACCCTACATTAGTTGTTTATTATTCAGTCTGTCATAACTTATTTATTCAAACAAATATTTGCAGAGTGCCTATTACAAGCCAAGCATTCTCTTAGACACTGCATAGAAAGAGTATATACAGCATTTACATAATTTACAAAAATAAGAAATTTATGTATTTATAAAAATGCATAGTCATATTTTCATGGTTTTGAAATATTTTAAATTATAGCAGAAACATATTTATATATTTCTATTATATTTTCAGAAACTTTAAAAATTTTTACAAAATGTAAAGTTTTTGAGATAACCAGTGTTAAAACATGTAACTATATAGAGTGCCCACATAAGAATAGATCACATATATACCCTAAGGGTGTTCCCATTATATGCCAGTTGATATTGTCATAGCTCCTGTGGAATCCATTTTGTAAAGTCCAAAAAAATCCTCAATCCTTTATGGCCTAGGCACCTGCACATACATATTTGTTAATATGTCCATTGTCAGTTTAATTCACTGGCCTCAGCCACTAAACTAAGAAAGTAGTGGAAAAGATTTTTTTTCCCTCTACAGTTCTGATACAGAAAATTGACAATTAGCATATATTTGGCTCACACCCTACTTATCTGGTTTTAGAGTCTGTGTCTTGAGATAGCCACATTCTTCTGGTTTATTGTTCATTTCTGATCACTGTTTTTGTTTATTTTTATTTTTTTAGTTTTTAAATTTTAAATCTTATTGCCCTATGAATAATGTCATAGACTATCTCATTGATTACTAGAATGTTTTGAAACAAACCTGAAATTTTCCTCCATAAAATAGATAGTTCAGAAGTATCCCTATCAAATTCCTATCAGCATATTATCTCAATAATCTGTTTTCTTATTAGCAAAACAACATAAAAAGATAGTACTTCCCAGCAATACTTTGAGATTTTTAGTTTACTCTGACAATATAAGGATTGCTGTTCATGGTATAAAGCCAGGAACTTTCAGCTAGACTGAAGATAGAATTTTATGTAATAAAATATCAGTAGTTTTGAAAGTTCGTTGTTGAAATAAATAGCAATTCAAGGTTCGCAGGTAAAAAGCATTGCTATGGGAAGTTAACGAGTAAAGAAAAAGAGTGAATCTGGCCATATATGTTGGCCTGTGTGTGTATTTCGTCACTGTTGGAGAGCGTGAGAGAAAGCTATGCTCATCAGTTTTAAGACATACACTTAAGCCTCAATTCTGGTACTACCTTGGTTTATTTTTGTTTCCACTTGTAACTTTTATTATTTTATTGCATTATATATTTTCTTACAAGTGGACTTAACATATATCTAGAACTAGAATGAAATGGAAAAGTAATAAATTAAGCAATTACATACGTTTTTGTATATAACCTCCCCCCGTTTTTTTCTTGCCTCTAAAGGACCATTTCTGTCATGGAGAGTCACACTACCCAGAGATATGAAAGGACCAGATAGGATCATATTACTTTTAATTTTATTATTACTTGACTTTTTTATTAATCCTATGTTGGAATGGATATCACAATAGTGATCAGGCACTCTTGGCTGCTAGTCAGATTAAATAATACCTAATATATACAGGATGATTTCCAGCTCTGTTGAGAACAATGACTTCTGAATGTTTTTTATTTTTAAATTTCATAGGCTATTTACTATAACTCAAAGCTATTTTTTAGGGTTTTGAATTAAATCATTTACTAATATGAATATATGTGTAATTGTCAGCTTTTAAACTTTAAACAGTACAAATCCACATTATGATTAAATAAACAGACCAAAAGGTGTGAAAAGAAAACTTAATTGTATGTGTATATGGGCAGTTTCTTAATTATACAGCTGGTGAACCAAAGGAGTTGTTTGATTTTTTTTTTTTTTGTAAAGAAATTTTGAGAATCAAAACCAGTGACTGCAAAACAAAGAACCGATTACATGTTTAGTTAACAAATAAAAGAATGACTGGTTCCATATTTTGTTCATTTATTTCCCCAGCTGCATTTACAAGGTTTCCTTTGAAATTGCAGTAAAATGAGATGGTCTCTGGATAGAGAATAGAGAAAATAGTGTTTTCTCTTTTTCATAATGGTCCAGCACTGCAGCGTGCGACATTCAGATAGGCTCTGAATTACTAGGAGATGAGAGCACAAAGGAAAGACTTCCTATGGTGGAGATTATGTTCTACTTTAAGAAGGTTTTAATATGAGAGGAACTGGCCTGTGTATGTGTGTGTGCAGGGGGCAGACTGTGGGAGGTGTTAAAAGAAAAGTTGCTAGGAAATGTGCAAATTAGAAAAAAGAGGAAGAAGTACTGTGACCTTTGAATTTTTACCCTTCTCAAGGATGCTATGTCCTCTTATATACATTTCTTTTAAATTTTCCACATCATTTATATAAGAAAATCAAGTATGCCAAAGCATATGGATCTAATCACTAAAAGTGTCTAGCCTAGACAGGACCTCACACTAGCTCCCTCAGTCATTATTTACCAGAAGAGAGCGTCAGTCTATCACTCTGGCTTCCTCTGGGCTTTGATATCAGGGTGTTTATGTCTGGGAAGAAAGCATCTGTGACTGACTCGTTTGCAGCCAGATGAATTGTGCTTGAATATTGTGCTAAAAAACTTACTAGTTTTCTGCTACTGGTTGAGTTAAAGTGGCCCCCTCAGCTCTCAACAACTCTTGTCATTTGAAGGTGGACTAAGGAGACAAAGGGTCACTTTACCAAAGTAACTTTAGTCCCACCACAAATATTGAGGTTCAGCATTTACAGTCTGCCCTGGAAAAGATGTGGAGAAATGACCCCACTGAGACTTCTAGAAAGACAGTAATGGGCCCAGCTTACTTCTTTCTGGTTTGGGAGGAGGTGTCAAATAAATAAACAAACAAAAATCAAGGTCTTTACAGAAAAAAAAAAAAATGTTGAAAATGTTAGCATCGCCTTTGATCAAAAAAAACACAAATTGAGCTAATCAGACTGTAAGCACTCACAAGCAGACACCCGCGGACGCACAAATAGGCAAACACACGAGCGCATTTTCCTACTTAGATTGTGGCAATGCTTTTAATACACATCTACCAACATATTTTCTTTATCTGTTTATTATGATTTCTATTCAAGAGATATTTTCTAGAGTGATTCACAATTGAGAAAAGAAAAAAAATACATACATACCCCAAATAATATAACATGGGTAAAGTCTTGGCTGAATATTTTCAATATTCTAGTCATCAGAAAATATGAGAAAATAATTATAAGAATACTTTTTCCCCCCTTTTCTGGGGGGTGGATCCTTTTACTTGCCCTTCCCTCCCCTTCGGACAGTAGACTTACTCTTTTTGTACTGTAGGTTCTATAAGGAAAATCCTACATATTTCAAGTTTAATAAAAGAACTCATTTGCTAATATGCTATTAGGTTTTTAATTAACACACATATTCAACTCGATATTACATGTTTATTTGTAAAATTTAAAGGATTTAGAATTGTACCAGATTATTTTTCATAGATGGTACATTTAAAATGGACCTTTGGAACAAAAACCATTATATCATAAAGGCTTCTGAAGTTGGGTTCTGAGATCTCAAATTCATTTTTCTATATTTTCATGAGAATCAAAGACTTTTATTCCGATTCAAGCGACAATGACAAAGATGACTTAAGGGTTTCATTTTTTGACTTTGTAGGAAGTGCTCTTTTTATTACCACAGCCTTAAAGATCTCCCTTCCTATAAATCTGACAGTAGATTATTTGCCTTAAATCTAAGAGGCCTAACCATTTAGAGCTTAAAACTCCTGCATCAGTCTGACAGGCTGTCACACTGGGATGAGTCAACAGGTCAGACACTATCTCACTGGGAAAGAAAAATTATCATGTCTGAGGATCTAGAATAATGGTTCTAAATATGGACAGGTCTTATTCATTCAACATTTCAATGATGACCAAGTGACACATGCTGAGCAGGTTCAACGTCTACAGCTGGAACCTTAGCTCTTTGGGAAGATGTGGCCATACAGATGTTTTTGAAGAAAAATGACATAAAACTTTTTGAGAATGAATGAAATTTCCAGCTCAGACAAGGACCTTTCAGAAATCTTAAAAATTGCTTCGTTTTCTTTCTCGTAACTGTTTACTTCTCTTCATCTAACAAAAGCCACTGTAACACACTCCAGTGATTGCCCTCACACGTAATATATTCTTGATATTAATTTTTATATTTTTACATTTAAAATATTATAAATATCCATATTTTATCTCCTTTGGCAATTACATTTGCATTTTTTTGTGAAGAACTATTAACAATGGAAAAGAAATTGGTTTAAGCAAAAATTATATAAACATCTATATATAAAAGAAGCAATTCTTAGAACTACATAAAATAAATAACACAATATTTTCTATTTATAGCTCCCCACAAAGGCAATAGTTAAAGTATTAAAGACAGAGTCAGTAAAAGCCAGATAATATATTACTATTGCCAACATCTGTGGTGTTACCTAATTGGCTACCTTTCACACCATTGTCATAAGAGAAGCATCTCCAAAGGTATATTTCTGTACTTTTCTGTCCCAGAAGCCCGTGGGGCGCAATTAAAGAAATTTATATTCAAAGAAAAGGGTCTGACAAAATCAACAACACAAAGTTTTTATAATCTATTGTCAGATATATAGAAAGGAAGATAGATCTTTAAGGCTGTTTTAACAAAGAGAGCACTCCCTGTAAAGTCAAAAAATGAACCCTTTACGTCACCTTCGTCATTCTCATTTGAATCACAACGAAAGTCTTTGCTTCAGTTTACATGGTCTGAGAAAATAGGATGATGTGTTGTATATATGCAATAAATTTTGGTATCTCCTTGGCCAATCACAAAGTAAATTCTGCAGCATTTTGTCTAGAATCCCTGTAAGTCGAGACTTGTCTTGTGCCAGTGATGAATAAAAGTATATATAGATGAAGAATGTACACACAAGGTAAACCCAAAGTCTTAAAAACCAAAGTAGTAAGTTCAAAATATAATAAAAATGGTAATCTCATTGGTAATTATTGTTCAGGCTTTATTACTATTCTCTTGTATTTATAGAAATCAAAAAAGACTGATTCTGATTGTGTTAGGCATGTATTTATATGTTTTGTTTAAAATACAAGGACCAATCAGTAACTAATGTCTAAAAAAAGATAAATACTAGCAAAAAACAGGTTTAAAAAATGCTAATTTAAAATATGGCTCACTGATGGACTTGTATGAACTATCGTTTTCAGATTGCATTGCTAATTTAACCTACCTATCATAAGTTTCACTACAGGAATGTATGCAGATTGATATTTCTAATTTATATAACATATTTTTGTCTAGCACCAGTTGTACAGCTGGCACAGTGAAAGACAATGAGTATATGGAAATAAACAAATATAAATGGTTCTTTGAGATTTACTAGAATTACATTTTAGTGAATACTAATAAAACATAACATGTAAATTTCTCTGATTTATGAAATATTTACAATCATCTAATTGATTCTTTTTATGGTCTATGAAAAAGTATATATAGTCATTATCATTATTTTTAGTTTATATATGAAGGAATAATGCTCCAAAAGGTTAAGTAAATTTATAAATATTTTTTGGCTTATAAATAGTGCATCATACTTTGCAATTGCTCTCTGAAATATAAAGAAATACTTGTTCACTTTTTAGATTTTCTATACTTTTTTCTCTCTATTCTTCATTTAGCAGAAAGTTTCAATAATATCTTCCATGCTAACACGTAAATAGTTAGGTATTTAATAGAATTTTAATAAGTTAATAAGCAAAGTGATTCACAGAATTATAGGGTAAGAAGAAATTGCGTTAAGTCTGGTCTAACTCACTTCCTTCAGATAAGCAAAAACATCAATAGACTCAAATTTTAAAAAGTTTATCTTTTTGGTTTTCTCTTCTGGAATTTAGTCAAACTTGGGAAGAAAAATTAATTATTCTGAACAATTTCTCTAGGTACAACTGAAATCCATTATCCCCTGAATTAGAGTTGAGAATGATTGCTTAAATCCTGTTAAATGATACCCATATCTCTAGGGCCAGATAAGTTTCGTCTTTGAGTACTCCAAATGTCAATAATCTATTTTCTTTAACGTTGAATATTTATAGTATTTCTTAAAAGTCTATATTACATAAATTGATAGGTTGGGTTCTATTTTATGTTTATCATTAGAGTTTCATGTGCTTAATTCCATAAGTTGCAAACTTATTAAGGCTTTGTATTTTTCTGTATACATTTTTAACTGTATATTATGCAGAGATAACGTTTTGGTTGGGTGGTGTCTCAAATGGATTATATAGAGGCCAAAATCCAGAATAATATTAATTGCTCATTTTTCTATTTTGGCTTTAGGCTAAGGTCTGTTATAGCCAGTGGTTAATGAGAAAATCTTGAAGGCAGTGCCTCATTCTAACTAATGAGCTCACATACAGCTATTCTCCATAGCTGCCTTGAATTAATATCATTCAATTTCATATCTTAGACATATACATTTCTAAAATCAGTGTGTTCTGTCTCAAAGTGGCACTTGAAATTATTATAACTATTTGGTAAATATTATATTGTACATTACTGCAATTAGGCAATAATCAAGAGATAATACATGGTAGAAAACTTTTAAGTGCTAACAGCAGAAATATACAATTTTGGAAAGAAGGAAAATGCATACCTTTGCATTGATTAGAAGAGATTTCATGGCAGAACTAGGAAGCAGGCCTTGAAGGATAAGTAGGGCTAGGGTAATAGTGAGAGATCTGCTGTACAGGAAATGGTTGTGATTGCCATTGATTGGTGTGACAGGATTATAATCTTTCATCTCCACTAGTTTTCTCTTTTAGTCATTATGCCACCATCTAAAACATGGAAAGCTGCTCTAGTAGTACATGTGGAGGAGCAGTGATGAACAAGAAAGCATGATAGACAGAAAGTCAAAAGAATTATTTTGTTCTCAATTTTATTTCTAACTAGACATGTTTGTTAACGTTGTATAGGCTCTCCAAAATTCAGTTTCCACATCTGCAAAATAAATGACTCTATGTTTATTAACCTTGCACCAAGATATTCAATGATTATGATTTTTTTAAAAATGTTAAAATTATATTTTCTGCTTTTCTCCTCTTTTTAATCTAACTTGATATGTTAATCTTGGGGGCTTTGTCATTTCTCTTTTCATATGTCTGTCCATAAGCCTGAGTTTAGCAATATTTGTTATTTACTCCACACTATTCCAATTTGACCCATTGGGACTGAGTCAACAGGAAATAAGAAAAGCAAAAGGGTGAGAAAATCAGAATGAGTTAGTTTGTCATTGGAAATATTTTTGTGAGGCTGGCATGTACAAAATTAGAGATGTATTAAAACGGCAGGCAAGCGGGGACATAACATGTCATGCTAGAGTTTGTATTTAATTTCCAAGAAATAGAAAACCACTGAAAGGTGTTAAGTGGGGGAAATGACATGATAATATTTGCATTTTAAAAGCTGACTTAAAACTTTCTATTTCTCAGCTGAAAATCACTGCTCCATCATGACAAGTAAAAAACTGAACAAATTAAAAAATCAACAACTCTTCTTAGATGCTTAAGGGAAGCGAGGTGACAGGGCAAACTGCTGACTCCAAAATTGAACAGACAGACACGCAGATACAGAAGATCAAAACTTAACAGAACAGAAACACAGCAGCAGGAACCTCCTCCGGAAACAATGCCGGGGGAGGAGAACCCAAACTGTCATTGATGCATTGCTGGAGGCTCAGTCTGGACAAGTCCAAGAGTCAAAAGCCCCAGGTGGACCCAGTGCACACACACTTATGTGGACTGTATTTCCAGAAACTCAACCAAGTTCTTACAGTAAATATCAAAAGCGAGAATGGAAAAGTCATCATATTGAAAAGCGCCAGAGCCTATTTTTCTTCTCAAGAAGGCCTGCTCACAAGAGAAAGTATTTAACCAGAGCCTAAGTTGCTGGGGTTTTTTCAGAGCCTAACCTACCTGGGGGAAGGGAAATGACCAGTTTCAGCCCACTCTGGCCGCTCTGTGCCACCTAAGAGTTGTGCTGAGGAACTGAGAAGCACCACAAAGTTCATGGTCAGAAGACACAGGCATAGTAGAATACTGAGACCTGTTCAGAGGACTATAGAACACTTTCCCTCCCCTAACCTTTTTCCACCCTGATTCTAAGCTCTTTTTAGAGAAGTTCCTCTTACCTACTACATGTCCCCCATCAAGAAATAAATCACAAAACATACTAAATGGCAAACCAAACAAACAAAAAATCCAGAGTTTGAAGAAATACAGCAAATATCAAAACCAGACTCAGATATTTCAGAAATATCAGAATTTTCAGAATCATAAGCCTACCAAGCCTTCTAGGTGATTCTGATGCACACTTAAGTTTGAGAGCCACTGATCTGTAGGAGCGATTTGGATATTAAATTTTCTATATGGATTTCTCTGCTTTGTTGTTTGTTTTGTTATTTTACTTATAATTCTACTCAGTGTGGACCTCAAATAATTTCTATTTGTTCTATTTCTGTTGTCCTTACCTGTACAAAGATACCATAACTCCTTTGAGGGGTATGCCATATACGTCTTTTATATCCTTTCATAGCCTAGCGTAGCTCTGCTAAAGAAAGATTCAGTAACTTGACACATCCACTACCTAAAGCTGGTTTTGCAGTCAGTCTGACCTAGATAGAGCTCTGCTTTCTGGATGATGCTATAAATGTCAGCGTGAAGACCTCTAAGTTCCATAAAGCAGAAATGGCTTCCATTTATCCAGAGACATACTGTTCCATTTCAGATTATCTAAGCCAGGAACTCTTGTTCTCTCGTTATTACACAGCAAGTATACAGAAGGGAGAAGAGAAAATAAATCTGATATATTGGAATGTTGCTATTTAGTATCAGTCCTGGTAAAAGGTTTGTTGGAAGATGGCTGTGAGTGTTTGACAAGAATTAATGGTCCTGACTAAGCAGTTGGTACATTTTATTCATCAGGGTTATTTTTGTAGCCCATTGGTGCTGACTGAATATAATTTAAGGTATCATAGGAAAAAAAAAAGATAGCCCAGGTCAATCCTACTCTTGTTCTGAAGTACCCACATGAGTATTTACTTGGATCTTACCCAGAACATTTTTGGCTGTGGAAATCCAGAGTCATGTAAGAACTAATGAAAGCGGCTTTCTGGTGTAGATGGTTCATGTATAATTGCATATACCTTCTAAGTGAAAACCAAAACCTGTGCTCACATTGTGCTTTCTTCTTGTTTATCAACTATAAAAACAGACTCAACTTGATAGTTTAGCCAGATAAGGAAGCAAACTACAATTTGTTAAGTTTTTACTATGTGTGTTCCTCTGTTATCAGCAATGTTCATATTTAATCTATATGATGACCTAGCAAGAAATGTTATGACTGATTGATGGGAAACTGAGGCTCAGAGAGGTTGATTAACTTGCAGCAGGTCTCACAGCTACTAAAAAACAAAAAATAATAATTTAAATTTATATCACTTGGGGCAGAGAACCTAATTTCTTAGCAGTATCACAGACCCTCTGTGAACATTTATTTTTTCAGAAATTTTAGTAGCTACAGCCTCAGGTGTCTCATGTGATTTTTAAACAAAACTATCTTTTGGTGGAAAACTTGTTTTTTTGGCTTCTAAGTAGCAATTCATTTACTGATCAAGTCTCCTGTGAATTTTCTATTTCGCTCTCTGGTCAGTGGGAGAGGGATATTTGCTAACCTGGTCGTACACGCCATGGAGTGACCTTTTAGTGTCCCTTCCACTCTTGTGGTGGAGATTGTCCTCTTCCCACCTGCTTTTGTTTCTGCTCTCTGAACCACTGTTTTCATTGAATTTAAAAAGTCTCCTTCTATTATCCGCTCTAGTTTTCAAATCTTTTTTATGTTACTTTCTTTTATTCCTTTTAATTGTTACTTTTTAATTTATGTGAAACTTTTAAAAATGTATATATATTTGTATCGAAGTGTCAGAAAATTGAAATACAAGAAATATTGAGTTAAGACAAGATTTTAGATCTGAAAATTTCTTAAACCAGAAATAAAGGAAATAAAGTGAAAGCGAAGCAAATAACATAGCAAAGAGTTTGGGACAGCAATTACGTAGATAATGTTGCTATAGATTTGCCATTAAACTCTAGAAACCTAAGCTGTGGATCAAACTGTCTCCACACAGGAAGGAAGAATCTGAATTGACCTTCTGTTTAAATGAGAGAACAAACACGTATACACAGACAGGCATCTTTTTTAAAAAAATTTATTATAATTTTATAAAATGGGAATTTGACTTAAATAGTTCTACCTAATTATTCACTTGGTGAACTCTTGATCAGAGAAGATGCAATATGAAAATAATTTGTTCTCGTTTATTAAGGTTGTCGGAAATGATAGGGCTAATTTCTGTCTCAGAGTGGGCTAACCCAGAACAAAATGTAATCATCAGTTTCCGGACCTTTTATTTTTCAGTTTTGTGCATTCCTTTTCTTTGATAGTCATCAGAATTTCAATGACTTCATGTTTTTCCTTTTAAGAAAATTCTCTTGGGCCTAACTTTATTATGAACATCAAAAGCTCATTTAAAAACACATTAATAAATTTTTGTCATTATTTTTTCATAAAATATATTATTTAACCTAAATACATACCTATATATACATATATATGTGTGTGTATGTGTATGTGTATATACTTGTGTATATATGTGTGTGTGTGTATGTATATATATATTTATATAGATATAAATAGCAAGAAAGAGAGAGTGAGAGAGTAGGGTATTGAGATACAGTATTTTAGAGCAGACCTCTCAGAGGCATTATATATTTGTCATGTAATTTAATTAACACAACAATTTCATACAGTAGGTATTGTTGTAGAATTCCTATTCATTTGGAAAACTTTCAGTTACAATGAACGCTGAATATCATTTTTAATTACATAACTGCCTCATATGCCTCCATGATACCTTTTTCTTCCATTTTTTGGCTTTATATGTGTGTGTGTGAGTGTGTGTGTGTTTTTTTTTCTTAACAAAGACTTTTAAAAAATGTTTGAGCTTCGCAACCCGTTGTTGGTGTAGTAGTCTCCAAGGCCACCATAACAAAATACCACAGACTGGGTGGCTTAAACAACAGAAATTTATTTCTTACAGTTATGGAAGCTGGAATTCCAAGATCAAGCATTGGCAGGTTTAGTTTCTCCTCATGCCTCTCTCCTTGGCTTGCAGATAGCCACCTTCTCACTAAAAAAAGCTCTCACAAGGTATTTTCTGTGTTCACTTTTTCTTTTGGTGACTTCTTCTTTTTATAAGGAGATCAGCCCACCCTTATGAACTCATTTAATCTCAGTTACCACCTTAATGGCCCTATCTTCAAATACACTTAAATTGAGCGTTAGATTCAACCTATGAATTTTGGGGGTGTGGGGGTACAGTTCAATCCATAACAGTTGATATTGTGCAAATATTTCAGATTATTGTCAAATTTTAAAACTTTCTTTATCAAGTTTCTTACATATATGAAAAGTATGTAAATATACTTCTTTCACTGGAGTGGTAGGAATTTGTGCTCTTTGAAAACAGAAATTCTGATAAATTAAATTTTCATCAAAAACAGAACAAGTAATTGGTGGTACATTTATGGTTACATATGGCATGTTATCAAGTAGACTATAGATAGAAGATATGTATAATATATTCTTAAAAATAACAAACCAGAAAGTTTATAAAATAATTTATCTAATCTTTCTGAGGCAGTCATAACTGCTTTAGAAATTACTTATAGGAAAGCTACAACTTAATTTTAATTATTCACTGGCTCACATTTCTTACCATATTCTTAGAAGATTGCCTGTTTTATTTTCTCATATTCTTTTCTTACTCATGGCTTAACGTTTCCCAGTAACACTGTATTTTTCTTCCCCAGTACCTATCTCTGACATTTTTCACTGGCATGTTTTTCTATCTACTATGTTCTTTTCCCAGCTCTTCACACAGCACTACAGTATGATTCTTTCAGGTGACCTCTGCTTTTAGGAAAACTTACAATTTATTTCCTGCCTGAGACAACACTGATATTTTATTTAAAATATATGGATGGTTTTTAGATATAAGAAAGTATAGGACATTGATTATTTAGGTAAGAGGAAGAAATGAGGCAATTCCTAAAATTGCCTCAACTTTCCTAATTGGAGAGAGGCTAAGAAACACTTTCATGTGTATTAACGTAGGTTTAACAAAAGTTTGCCAGGGGGAGATTGGAATTAAAAAAATATCTGAAGATATAATGGCAGAAAATGTTCTAAATTTGGTGGAAATTATAAACTCACAGATACAATAAGTTCAACATGCCCCTAGCACAAGAAACAAGAAGAAAACTACATAAACATGAGAAAATATTAAACATAGATGGTAAACACGCAAATGTGCACATATATACACATACATACACGCACAATGTCCAGAGGAACGAAGATGACATCGTATTTCTCATAAACGATGCAAATCAGAAGATAGTAGAACAATTTAAACACAGAAAATAGTCAACTGAGAATTCCATAACTGGCAAAAATATCTTTTAAAAACGAAAGGGAAATACAAACATTTTCAGATATAGAAAAGCTGAAATATTACATTACTATAGTCTAATACAGGAAATATGAGAAATCCTTTAAGGAGAAGGGAAATTATAAGCGATGGAGATCTACATCTACACAAAGTAGTAAAGAACACTGGACATATTAATACACGGGCAAGAAAGCAGTAAATTGAATTTAAAATATTTTCCGTATATTTTCAAAAATATATTTGCCTTTTAAAGCAAATCACTGCTATGGAGTTTAGGACATGTAGATGTAAAATATGAAAAGCAATAGAAGTGAGGAAATGGAAGTACTATATTGTAAGGCTTTTTTGTTATAATTAAGATAGCATAAGTTTAAGTCAAACTGTATAAGGTTAAAGATGTATATTATGAATTATAAAGGGAAAAATATAAAAAGAGCTAATAAACCAACAGAAAAGATAAAGTAAAATCATAAAAAAATAAACTGAAAGGAAACAAAGACTCATTAACAACAAAACATAGAGTAGAAAACAAATAGAAAAAGTATGTTAAAGCACAACCTCGTCAACAATCACATTAAATATAAGTGGTCTGACATTTAAATGGCAGGATTCTCAAAATTGATTTTTAAAAAAGCAAAACGCAACACACATATAAAAAACATATATAAAGATACAAACTGTTAAAAATTATTGGCTGAAACACATATACCATGCTAACACCAATCAAAGCTGAAATGGCTAAAATAATATCAGACAAAGGAGACTTCAAGGGATCAAGAATGATATCTCATACTTATACAGGGGTCAAGTAATCCAGAGGACAAAATATTCCTAAGAGTTTTGAACCTAATAAAAGTTTCAAAATACTTGAAGAAACAATTTATTGAATTACAAGATTAAGTAGACAAATAAATGATTACAGTAAGATTTCAACATCTCTTTCTCAATAATTGATGGGAAAATTAGACAGAAAATCAGTAATGATATAGAGGACTTGAATGATACACAGGACTACTGATGAGATTTGCCTAACATTTAGAAAATCATCTACCGACAGCAGAAAACATATTTTCAAGTGCATGAGACATTTAGTAGTACAAAGCATATATTAGCCATAATAAAAGTCTCGATGGATTTTAAACTATTTAAAATACACAAAGTATGATACTGACCACAATAGGAAGATGAAATCAGTACCAGGAAGATCTCTGGCAAGTTCCTAAATATTTGGAAATTCAATAAAGCAACTCTAAATGAACCATAGCTTGAAGAATAAATCAAAGAGAAAATTAGAAATAATTTTGTAGTGGAGAGAAAATAAAAACATATTAAAACATATGAGTGCTAAAGTAGTCCTGAGAAAATTTTATGGCTCTAAATATTTTAGATAAAGAAGACCTCAGATCAATAGATAAAGAAGACCTCGGATCAAAGATCTCGGATCAATAATCTTAGCATAATATTTTTAAAGTTCACTTGTAGCATGTATTGTACTTCATTTCTTTCATTAAATAATATTCTAGTGAATTGATAAATCACATTTTGTTTATAATTCATCAGTTTATGAACATTTGGATTACTTCCACATTTTGGCTATTGTAAAATTTGCTGCTATAAACATTTGTGTACACACTTTTTTGAATACTTTGTTTTCATTTCTTGTGAGTCTATACCTATGGTGGAATTGCTGCTTCACATGGTAATGTATGTTCACCTTTTTGAGGAAACCGCACTGTTTTCCACCAGGGATGTGCTATTTTATATTCCCACTTAGCAGTGTATGAGAGTCTTCATTTCTCTAAATTCTCATAATTTTTCACTGAAAATGGGATATTTTGAATAACGTGGCAACTGCGGAAGTCACATATTCTCTCTTTCTCAGGATTTGTTGTTTCCAGCTTCTGTGGGTTTAGTGAATTCTCTAGCTATTTTTTGTGAAGTCTATATTCTTTGTCATATGTGACCACTCAAGTCTCTGTTCCATTATATTAGTGGTAAGCTAGTGATTTGACAAAGATTTTTTGAAATACCTGGAGAAAGAAAACAAAACAAAACAAAACAAAAACTCCTTTTCCTGTTTTTGTAGATTGCCTCTGAATTGGTATGCTACTGCACTGTTCAGCCAGGCAATTTACAGTTCTACCATATCTTTCACTTCCTACATATTCCTCCTTATATCTCCTGCCTCATCTTTCCCTTACCCCCACACCCCAGGATTTTTAATCTGACTTTTATTCATTGCCCTATGTGGCTATGGATAATGCATTTGCTTAAATAATTTTGACCATGAAGCTGCTCAGCTCAGCTTATGTGTTGCTTGTGGCATTCTCTCCTCTGCCATTTTTAGAGATGTCACTGTTACTTTTGTCATTTTTCACAGAGCATAGTCCCCTTGACATTTAGCCACGTTATTGTGTAGATTTCTTTTCATCGTTGAGTAATATTCTGTGGTATGGATGTACCACAGCTTATTTAGCCAATCAACTATCAGAAAAACTTTGTATTGTTTCCAGATTGGGGCTATTTATAATAAAGATGTCGTGAACATTTGTATATGGATTTTTTAAGTAAACATAATTTTTCTTTACTCTGGGATAAGCAGTAAAGATTGCAACTTCTGGATGATGTGGTAGTTGCAGGTTTAATTTTATAAGAAAATTCCAAACTTTTTCAGAGTGGCTTTACCATTTTACATTCCCTCCAACAATACATAAGTGATCAAATTTCTCTACATCTTCACTGGTATTTAGCATTGCCACTTTTTTTATTTTAGCCATTCAAATAGATGTGTAATAACATCTCATTGTGGGTTAATTTACATTTCCCTAATGGCTAATGATACTGAACCACTTTATATATATATATATATATATATATATATATATATATATATATATACTAGAAAAAATATATATATATATAGGTATGTGTGTGTGTGTATGTGTATGTATGTATGTATGTATATATATATTAGTCCTGTGTTGAAAACGTAGTTTGCAAGTTTCTTCTTCCACTTCTTCCTCTGCTTCCTCTTCCTCCTCTTCCTATTCATTCTCTTACCAGGATCATTTGGAAAGCAAGATAAAAATTAGTTTAGATGAAGTCCAATTTAGTACTTTTTCCTTGTATGGATCATGCATTTGATGTCAAGTTTAAGAACTCTTTGCTTAGCCCTAGATTCTGAAGATTTTCTCCTATGTAATTTTTCTGTAATGTAATAGCATTACATTTAAGGCTGTGATTTATTTTGAGTTATTTTTTGTGTAATATGTGGGATTAGATTGAAATTTTATTTGTTTTGTTTTATTTTGCCAGTAGATATCCAATTTCTCCATCACCACTTTTCAAAAGTTTTTTGTTCCTCTGTTAAATTGCTTTTGCAACTTCGTTAAGAATTAGTAGAGCATATTTGTGTGGGCCTATTTTTGGAGTCCCTATTCTGCTTCATCAATCTTTGTATAGATCCTTATGTTAATACGACACCGTTTTACTTATTGTAGCTATATAGTAGGACTTACTATCTTATAGAGTGATTCCTCCTATTTTCTTTTTTTTCAAGATTGTGTTAGCTATTAGGGCCTATACCATTCCATATAAAGTTTGGAATAAGCTTGTCTGTGTCTTCATAAAACCTTGCTGGTATTTTGATAGGAATTGCATTAAATTTATATATCAATTTGGGAAGAGTCGACATCTTTACTATGTTGAATCACATGTGTTGTGATTTGTCACTAGTTTCCACAATTAGAAAATATTTTAACAAAGGTAGAAGTTTGGCTTTTTATAGTAACAATCTTCAGCAAAAAATTTATGCAAATTTATGCATAAGGAAATTATCTCTGTAATATAGTTTTGGCACTTTGGTAGGGACACATGTTCTCATTTTAGAATTTGGCTTATTTAAATGAAAGAGATAATGGGGCAGTAAGATCTTCTTGTCTAACATGAAGATCATGTAATTCTTCAGCTCATGGATCAGAAATATCCTCCATTTATATTTTGCATAACACTGTGTCTTCTGACAATGCTATCAAAGTTTCCTTCAGCAATTAGAATTGACCTACTTCCTTGTTCTTCCATCTTGCTCTATTTAATTGTATTAAATTTTTTTGACTATACCTTTAGTTCCATTTGTTTTATAGCGGTTGAGCCATCTGCATGTAGCTAGAGTGCAAACAACTTTAAATGCCTGAAAATGCTTCATATTTTTCTGCCAAATATGAGTCTTCATTTCTCAAATGGTAGTTTATGTTCCTAAATAGGTGGAAGAGCAATATATGGCATATCCTCAGGTGGGCTTCTGGCCTAAAGAGGTCAAATCAGATGGAAGGAGAAGACTGCGCGTGCTCAGGGAGAGTTCTGTCTCTCTTTCTGTCTTTTTCCCTTATTCTTTCCTGTTGAACAAGAGACAGTTGTCTCAGTTCAGAAAGCCTACCCGTGACCATAAAAGAAAAAGATGACACAATAAGAAAGGAACCTTTCTTGATTGATGTGATAATAAACCCTGAAAATGTGACAACACCCTGTATTCCTTGTTATATGAAATTATAAATTTCCAAATTTTCAATCTGTTTCAGACAAATTTCTAAAACTTATTCCCAATAGACTCTAATGATTAAGAATTCTTAAATGTCATTGAGGGAGAGATTAAGGTCCCAATAGAGAAAAGACAGATGAAGAAAACAGATAATACATATAGGGAGAAGCATAAATAACTAGTAATAATGATAATGAGTCGTGTGTGTTTGTGTGTGTGTAAGAGAAAGAGGGACACAGAGAGAGAAATGGATGCTAAAACCAACAGTTAAAGTGTTTCAGAAAATAGAAATGTGAACATTGCCAGAAGACAACTCCGTAGATTATCTGAGAAGTGCAAAGGCTAAAATTAAGTGGGCCTTTCTTTTAAAATTTCTGGTGGTTATTTAAAAATAAAAAATAAAAATAAGCGATCAAATTTAACATCATGAACAATTGGATCCTGATGAGGAAAAAGAACTATGAATTTTGAGGATAAATAAAGAAAACAATTTGAACGGATAGTAGATGGTATTAAGGAATAATTGTTGATTTTCTGTGTGAAATGGAGAAACTGACTGAATGAACTAAAAAAGAAATCCTGTATTTTTAGGAGATGCATGTAAAGCGTTTGGGGGTAAAATGTTAATATTTTTATAACTTTTAAGTGGTTCGGCAAATGTAAGAGAGATGGAAAAAGATAATACAATAAAATATTAACAGTTATTGAACATAAATCTTTCTTATGAAAGTGTTCATTGTATTACTATTATTCTAACTATAAGGTATACAATTGTTTAATACTAAGTGTTAGAAAATTAACATACACATAGAAAATTAAGAAAAATACCGATTCATTCTTTAGTCGTGGAAACTAAATATTAGGAAACATCAAGGTTAGTCATATATAATTATATAAAATATTTATTTACCACACAGTTAAATATAGACTTAATAAACCATGAGTTAAATTCACAAACATAAATAAAACATTTGAAAATTCATTAATAATATAGATTCCAATAAAAATGAACATAGTTTACAAATTGGTAGTTCACAAAATAAAGAAAACATAGTAAAAATTATATCAAAAAACTGGCCAATATTTAGATTTATTTAGAGGAATGAAAATTAAAACCATAAAAACTACCATTTTTACCTATTAAACTATTTTAAAGATTGATAGCATTCATTGTTTTAAGTGTATGAGGGAAGAACACGCATACACATTGTTGGTAGAAATGTATACTGGAATAGACTTTTGAGAAAAGAATATGCCTGTATCTACTAAAAGTAAATTTTGCTACAAAACATACAAAAACACTACCAGATTAGAATATTTATAACAGCATTTTTATTAAAGCAAATTATCTGTCAACAATCTGAATGTCAAATAATATGGAATTGTTAAATAAATTATACTACATTTGTAGTTAGAAAATGCAACAGTTCAATAAATTATCTTGTTATTTATGTATTATGTATTAAAGTATGACTAAAATACATTATTTAGCAGCGGTTAATTCTGTTTTTGTAAAATATAAAAATGGAAAAAAACCTTTATGTGTGTGTATATTTTTATCTCTCTGTCTCTTTCCCTATCTTTATCTTCATTTCTATTTCTCTCTATATCTCTTCATATCCATATCCATATCTATCTTTGTGGAGGTTAAAAAAAAGTTGGAAAGCAGAAACTCAAACTGTTAACCCTGCTTATTAGCAAGCCGCAAGGTAGATGGAGATGGAGGGGAGTGGGTAAGACTATTGACACCTAACTTAAAAATATCTCTATTATTTGAATTGTTACAAACATGTATTATTTTTCTAATTAAAGAGTAACAGTCTACAGCCTTGCCACCATGAACGTGCCCGATCTCGTCTGATCTCAGAAGCTAAGCAGGGTTGAGTTAGTACTTGGATGAGAGACCACTTAGGAATACCAGGTGCTGTAGGCGTTAAAAAATAAATAAATAATAATACGTCTTTTTAAAACACCCTCAACAATAGCAACAAAAGAAATTGCTATTGAATGAATTATATCTATTCAGGCACAAATTATTATTTTCTAATGTGCAGAAGTTTGACTGGAGGCATATAGCAAAGAAAGGATTTATAAATCTTTTCATGTAAAATTAATGATGTAGTATAATATGTGGTCTTTTTACTTTAAAAGAAGGTATTACAATGCGATACTCTATCACTATTCCATTTTAATTGCTACATCTCTGTGTGCTTTATTATGAATATTTTTGGTTTTAAATTTTTGACCCCAGGCAAATTCATTATGAAGTAAGGTTTCTTTTCATAGATTAGAAAATGTTACAAATCAAAAGGATAAATTATAAACACAATGAATTATAATTCAAACTCTTAAATTTTCTCATATTTTTCTCTTTATCCTGGTGGAACAAAGTGAACACTCAATAAGTTAGTGTGAAATGAATAAATGAAAGAAAGCTGCAATTTTTCTTAGAAAGAAGTTTAGGGGAAGCTGTCACTTCAATTAGTAAATTACAGAAATCACAAAGCAAATTATCTCTTTAAGGCTAAAACATAAAAAGTTACCCAGGGCCTAGAGAAACACTATGCTTTATTATCTTATAAAAACTAAAGAGTAAGTATGGCTTATAGGATTAATAGTCCTCAAACCCCACAATAAGAACATTAGAATAACATTGTAAGAATAATAATGATAAGGAAACCACTTATACTGGGCCTTCTTATTTCTCTATTATTCTTGTTCTTCAAGACCTTGCAGAGATGTAAATCAGTTCTGTGTTCACTCACTGGCCAGGGAACTATGCTTGGGTTTCATTTTCCACCTTTGTATCTTAAGACACAAGATTCATACCTGTTTTTGAAGTCACCATCTGACCTGGCACCTCACCCATTAAACTGTAAAAACTTCAGAGCAGTTGTATCATTAATATTGTTAACTCCAAGATTAAGCAAAATGTCTGGCACATTTCAAGTGTTGGACAAATGTTTGTTGAATTTAGTGAATTAATATATATGACATTGGACATTACAGATTTATTAAAGGCAGTTAGAGAATTAAATGCGATATCCTAAGCTAAATGTGTGGTGATTCATTTTTCCTTGGGAAAGACAAACCTAGTCCCAAACTTTTAGTCTCCAGCACTGATCTTAGTATGCATGCAACCTTTCCTATCTTATAAACAGATTCTTGTATATCTACTCTTCTCTCTTCAATTATCTTTTAATCCCTTTTCCCATTTATGTTTCATGAGAAAAATAAATACATTCCAATGGAATCTGTCAAATCTATCTCCATGTCAATCGTAGTCTCTGCTTTCTCTTCTTAGTATTGGATGTCGTGTCCTTATTCCTATCAAAGAGCCATCCAGGAGCCCACCCAGAGTCTCCTCATTAGAACAAAAGATACTCTTCTCATCTGGGAAATTACAAGGAACTTAGGAGCCCTATGGGATCAAAGGAACCGGAGTCAAAGACCAAATATTAGAACAGGAGATGCTCCCAGTACTCTTATTACTTAGGACATTCATTACAAAGGTTTCAGGAACTTTGTGCTGGGAATTGGTGTCAAAGACTAAGTGAGAGAACAAAAGATTCCTGTAGCAGTCCTATTTACAAGAGTTTTAGGAGCCTTGCATCAGGAACCAGGGGCAGAGACATCTATATATATTACATAGAGAGAGACATATATATTACATATTCTATATATAAAACCAGGCGCAGAGACATATATACATATATAATATATGTATTACCTCTCTTCTCTCTATATAATATATATATGTGTGTGTGTGTGTGTGTATATATATTATATATATAATTTCACAGTTGCCAATGATAAAATTCAAGATCTGAAACAAGAATTAGAATTTTGGAAAACTTGTATTTGCCAGTCTGAAGTTGACAGCTTTCTAACACAGATTTTTCTGGTGAGGTCAATGGTCATGTGAATAATTTTTATATTGTATAATAAAATTTGACTTATTTTGGCAAATCTATATGTCAGTGATAAATGACATTATAAATGCATTCAAAGGTAAATACCCATTTTAAGTTTAAAATAAACCAATGGATTTTAATATAATGTGGTATGAGACTTTTTTTATATGATTTCAGATGCCACATTGCAAATGTTAAAAATGGGACAACAGGCTCAAAATGGAGTAGCTTATGCTAAGTTTCACATCATCAAACCAAGACTTAATTATAGTTTCGACTCTCCCAGAAATGGAATCTTAAACCAGTCAATCGGGAATCACCTGACCAGCACTTAGTTGGGTAATCTTCCTGATAGGTCCTTGCCATTTCCTAAAGGGAACTTTGCAATAACCAGCCCACGTTTTGCCTAATATAACTTCCTTGTTCTCGCTCCCTTCTGCCTATAAAGTCTTTCATTTTGGACAGCTCCTTGGAGCTCATTTCTGTCTGTTAAGATTGGATGCTGTCTGATTTAAATTGAGTTTTGTTCAAATCAAGTCTTAAATATTTTATTTATTTTTTTTCTTTAGCACAAGTAGCTTGAAGAAAGTATCGTTGGGTAGTTTTGCTGTAGTGTCAAAGAACATCCAAAATTATCCAAAAATGCTATTAAAATATTCCACTGTTTTCAAAATACTTATCTAAGAGAGGCTTTATTTTCTATATATATACCTTAAATCAAATAACATTTTCATTTTATATTAAGAGAAAGTTCAGATATAAGAATCTAGCTTTCTCCTAAGCCATTAGAGAGATTTATAAAAACATAGGACAGTGCTGCTCTTCTCAGTTATTTTGCTTTGGAAAATATAGTTATGTTTCATAAACTATGTGTATCATCTAATGACTTATTTTTGTAAATAATTGGTAAATATATATTTTTACATTTTTAATCACATTTAAATGTTTATTTGTAAATCAGTTTTAATTTCTAATCTGGTAAATATTAGTGAACATAAATATATACAAAAAAGCTCTGTGGGGTCGTCAGTAATTTTAAAGAGTGTAAAAAGTTCCTGAGAATAAAATGCTTGAGAAACATTTGTCTACAGCAATCATTTTTAAACTCCTTTGAAGTTTGATGCTTTTTTCTCCTCCAAATACAATCATCCTTGAAATTCCAACAAATAAAAAAGATTTTGTGGATCTGCTCTGTTGAAAGTGAGAAAATTCTAGCAGCAAAATGGCCCTCACTATTATATATTCATAATAACTAGATAAAAATGTGTATGTATGTATAATATATTTATTATCTAGCTCCACAAGTATAAATCTACATGGATATATCTCCTACAGTCTTGTTTGAAAGAAATTAAACTGATTGATGGCAAGACTAGTACATGCAAATTTGCATGGATTATATGAACTAACATGTATACTACATGCACTTCATTGCTGGATGATAGTGATGTTTAAATTCACTGTGAATATGAACAGGCAATTATTCCACATCAGCTGGATTACAGATGGTTCAGCCAAGTTGTATATAGGCAGAATGAAGCTGTCTGAGCACAGATAACAAATTGATGCAGGAATTAAATGATTACTTTATCAAACACAAATACAACATAATTTTACTTGGTGAAAAATTAGTAAATTAAAAGGATTAAGTTGGTAAAATTCGAAACAATATAGAATTTTTTATACTTTTACTTTCAACATAATGAATGTTTTTAATGTAATCAATTTTGGGTAGGGAGATAGGGTGTTTCAATGTTTTATTTTAACAACATAGATTTTTAAGTTCTAAATCAGGCTGCAGATTTCTCACCAGAGGATTGTCAATGTATAGTATTCTAAGCATGGATTATAAAGAATACACACAGAGGCATGTAACCAGGTAATGTCTGTACAGTGTTCGTGTGATGCTTTCTGTTGGCTCACAGAAAATTTTGCTCCACTGATTTGATGGCAGGTTGGCCTAGGTTTTAACAAGTTTCATTTCTGCAAACAGATGTGTTCTCATTCTCAAGAGTTTTCTTTTCTGTACAGCATTTTCCACAGAATATGAGTGTGAGTGTACGTGAGAGTATGTGTGCGTGTGTGTATGTGTGTGTAAAATGCTACTCTTTTACAATGCTGAGTATTTAATAAGCAAGGTCACTTTTAAAAGCAGTCCCTTTAGTATTAATAAAGCTCTCTGCTCTGGCTTGTTTCTCTCAAAATATTGGCTGATAGATGTATACAGATGATTTTTAAAGTAAGAGCATTAGTCAGGGATTAGAGCATCCCAGCCTCCCTTATCTGTGTGAGAAGATGCAAGTCTGATGTATGATGGATGGTAGTCTGTAACATTAGGAACACTTCTCTCTGCCTGTATGCAATATCTTTGGGAAATAAAATCAATATACGAGGTAATATGGTGTGTAGCATGGGCCTATTAGAAAACTTTTTAACCCAAAAGTTTTAAATGGTCTCTATGTAACAGATGCCACAACGCAATTCTAACAGTGTAATTTTCTAGTCTTCAGAATGGCTAGTGACTGTAGTTTGAGATTGGAATGGGAAGAGAGCTCAGCCTATTCTGTCTTCAGAGGAGCCACTTAGGGAGATTTCTTCCTAATTGGGTGTTATTGGTTGAATTGTATCTGCCCCCCCCGCCCCCCCAAATAAATATATCTAAAGTCCTAACCACTAGTACTTCAGAATGTGGTCTTATTTGGAAACGAGTTCATTTCAGATTTAAGTAATAAAGTTCAGATGACTGGTATAGGATAGGCCCCTAGTCCACAATGACTGGTGTCCTCATAAAAGAGAGTGCCATGTGGTTATACAGATACCTACAAGAAGAAGATGATGTAGAGATATATGGTGACTGCTGAGTGAAGATGGAGGTAGAGATTGAAATGATACGACTTCAAGCCACAGAATGCCAAGGATTGCCAGCTGTCCCCAGAAACTAGGAGAGAGGCATGGAACAGATGCTCCCTTAGAACCTTTGGAAGGAACCAACCCTGTTAATACCTAGATTTCTCACTTCTGGCCTTCAGAGCCATGAGAGAATAAATTTCTGTTATTTTAAGCCACTCAGTTTGTGGTAAAGCAGCTCTAGACATGGGAATTCTGAAATGATTCTTGTGGAAAGGAGGAATGGGGCACATAATTTATTAAAACAATCTTTAATTAAGTTATGACATCAATATAATCTTTTTGTGTGGATGAACAGAGAGTCATATGGAGACATTTTCCTTTGAAGAGCTCACAGTACAATCTGGATTAAAAATCACAAATATTGATTATTTTTCACTATTTTTTTTAGTGAGGCAACCCTTGGTTGACCTCACAGAATGCAAGGACCTTGTCAGCTTACAATCCCTTATTTTTTCATTTTTTACGCCTGGTCTTTCTAGGCGGTCTCCCATCCAAGTACTAACAGGGCTGACCCTGCTTAGCTTCTGAGATCAGACTGGATCGAGCTTGTTCAGGGTGGCATGGATGTAGACTGTTTTTCACTTTTATTTACATGTGTTGACATAACATATGTAAAAATATGTGAACAGGTCACAGAGATCTTATGTCATCTGCAAATTCATTAAATAATGGACTATATGAGGGAGGAAGTAAGTGCTAAGAAAAGTTGCAGAAATAAACTCGAACAGGTGATCACCAGGCCTTTTATAACGTGGAACAGGGTAGAAGTGTGACTCTAGGATTCCATTAGTCAAAAATGACAGGTAATGAGAAATGTGTTCATTTTTTCATAGGTATGGGTAATCACACATCTACATTCTCCCGAAAGTCATCAGCTGACGCTCCGGCGAGGTTAGGGAGAGCCCCTTCTCCTAGCAGAAATTTCATCGTCCTTCATTAAAGTAACCATTTTCTGACTGGTCCATGCATGAAGAGGGCATGTCTTTGAGGGGATGGGGAAAAGTGGGAAAACCTTCAGAAATCAGAAGTTAATTTCCACTGGAAAATATCTGAGAAGCTGTAAAAGTTCAACATTACTTTTGACTGGAGAAAAATCTTTGATTTTGTCATTAGCATGGTACTTGACTTACAGAAGTTATTTAAATGAATAAATAAATTAGTTCTTTGATTTAATTAATCTTTTTTATTAAATAAGGCTATATGGTTTTTTTCTGTTTTGTAATTTAATTTTCCTAATGTTTTCCTGAAAGGATGATATTTATTGTGAATAATTAATTAAATCACCAGTGCTTCTCTCTCTTCTTTAAATAGAGTTGGCTTTTCATTTAATTTTATTTCCAGCACTTTGATGAAAGAAATCTCATAGTCCCCTGGGAACATGGTATCGAGATTTTTTTTTTTTTAATACAGTCTAGATCTTACAGAAAATATGAACATCCCATTTTAAAGGCCCTTACATTCTAAATATTAGAAAATATCCTGGAATAAAACTTTTAGCTATAGATAGGCATACTTTGGAGATCACCCAGTTCATTTCCTTCACGCTTTAGATATATATGAACAGCTTGTGGCTGCAAGAGGAATGAATGCAGGTACACTATTGATTATCCACAGTGCGATAGGCAATGCTTATCAGGAAATTTACTCATGTTTCCAAGTGATCCTTAATACAGATTTCATGATCGGCAATTTATAAATATGTGAACTGAAACTCAGAGAAGTTAAGTGGCATATAAGGGACATGTGGAAAGTAGTGGCAAATTAAACCCGGAGAGTCCTGTTTTTCCATACTATGATCATGAAAAACATTATAAAAATATTTAAAAGTAAAATCAAAATAATCAACAAAACAACCTTTTTTATTTCTTTTCTTTCATCTATATATCCTCATATTGATATTTAAATAGTTGTAAGCATAAGGAATTTTTTATGTTTTCTGTGTTTCCTTTATATCAATATGCTATCATTTTCGTACGTATACTCCTACAATGAGATATTCAATCTGTTTGAGATGCTCTTTTATTGAAATCGGTATTATATATGTATATGTAATAGTATGTTTCTTTATAGTACTTCTTTATAATTATCATGTCAAAATATGGCTATGCTTCTGGCTCATATTATTTTCAAACGGATATCAAACTATGAGTTCTGAACTGATTCTGCTAAATATTAAAGAAACTATCGTACTTGGAGGTTTTGTTTTTTTCTAACAACAAAATTATATTTCTTAAGTCTGTTATTGATCATCTATATAATTTCTTATAACTTGCATTCCCTAGTTAATTTTTTCTGTGTATTTTGTTTTTTTATCCATTGAGCACTTGATGTTTTCTTAACATAATGTGTGCCAATTGCGATATAAAATTTTATATTTCCTATTACATAAGATAATTTTAAGAATTAGATAGGCATTGTTATATTTATATTTCAATTGAGATGTGATGTCATAGACAGCATTGAGTATAACTCTGCATAGCATCAAAACCTGTTGCATAATATACTCTAAAAAACCTCCTTCTTTATTTCTCTATGTAAATCAAATATCTAGGCTGGCCTTGAGAGTTCCAGAGATTCCTGAGAAATTTATACATACAGTTACCTATGCTTCAGTTACTTATTTAGGGCGGCTAATAAATCTAAGTTCTTTGAAACATAAATTCTATCGTAATTTTAGATTACAATTTTATGGTAATACTAATCCTATTTTGTTTCACTAGGAGAAATTTTTGAAGTTAAGTCATTGTCTGAGGGGAAAAATGCACTGTGCCCCTGACTTACGAACTCGCAGCAGTGTATGCACCGCGTATTTGTAACTGACAGTGCCTGTGGCTCCATTTAGGTCTGACTCATCAGTCATGTCATCCTCTAAAAGTACTAGAAATAGTGGCAAAACTGGGATGCCTTTTGAGATGTCCTTTCACACTTCCATAAGGTTATTGTACATTCATTAATACAGATGACAAAGGAAATGTCATCCGAGTTGAGTGAATAGATGCCAAGATGGTAAAAGTTCTATTGTCTCAGGTGAAGGGGCAAATGTGCAGCTTTGGGAGATGGAAACTTTCGATTCTCTATCTTATGTAGTCACACATGATGCGCATTGTCCCTACAGATTTGTGGGAAAGAGGATCATCAACAACCAATAATATGACATATATAACCAGACCTTGAAGTTAGGCCACATTAGTCTTCATCTGTTTCTGATTGATGGTCTCTATCTTATAATAAATATCAGTCGCTTAGAAGTATAAAGCCACAGTGGGCTCAAATAAAGGCATGCTTAGAAGAGTATGGAAAAGATGTCTGAATTCTGTCCGTGATATTACAACAGAGTTGGTAGAATGGAAATGTGTGCTGGGTAGGAGGAATGCGTGGGTCAAAATTACTCTGGTTGAACAAGAATTTTATAGATATTTGTGTGCGTATGTGTGTGTGTGTGCTATTTGATGTTAAAGAACCTATAAACAATAGCAGTTTGAAATAGGAATACTGTACATAAAAAATAGAGGCGATAGAGGAGAAATACGCTGGATATTTGTAGTCTCTATTTCTTGGGTAAAATGAACAAAAAGCCCACTGAGCTAAGGGGGAAGAATTAGGAAGCCTAAGAACCTGTAGTATCTAATTCAGTTACCCATCCCCCACCCCCACTCCCGCCTAAAAAACTCATTTAATTTAATGGCTCACCTTTGGAGCAATTTAAAAATTGAGAATTCAGGTCCCTCATTAGATCCAATGAATTTGAATTATTAGAGATGATAAATGGAAATATTGATTTGAAGCAAGATCACAGTCGATTTTTACCGAGATCCATTGAGCTAGACCAACCACTGGGAGCATGGTCTCAAGCTTTCCTGAGCTCAGTTATTCTTTCTTACTTCCAGTCATCTTTTTCTTCTATTCTGGAACCTGTTGACATAAGAAACTTCTAAACCTGCAGAGAATTTTTCTGAGTTTATTTGATCCAAACTGAGGACATATGCCAGAGAGCAAGATCTCAAATGCTCCAGAGAATAACAGTTTTGCAGCTTCTTATATGCATTTGAATTAAGGAGGGAATTTAAGAAAGAATACATGGAAGTAGGAAGAAGCAATGCAGGGATTGGATTACAGGGTAGTTGATGAGACTATGTGTTCTCTTGAGGATGGTTATGGCTAATTTCAAAAGGTGTGTTAACCTGGATGCACACAGAAACAATGGACAAGGCTTGCTTAAGGCAAAGATGAACCTTTACTAAAAGTTATATTTATTTTATTTGTCTGGCTAGGGTGCTCGGTTGTTTGGTTAAACACTAGTCGAGGTATTGCTGTGAAAGTATTGTTTTTTATATTAAGATTTAAATCAATAAACTATAAGTAAAGCTGATCACTGTCCATAATGTGTGTGAGCTTCCTTCAATCAACTGGAAGTCTTAAGTGCAAATAAGTTTCTTGAAAAAGTAGCAATTCTCCTTTAAGATTGCAACACAGAAGCTCTGCCTAAATTTCCGGATTACGGATTTCGAACTCAAGACTGCAGTATCAACTTTTCTCTACATTTCCACTTTATTCAGCTGGTCGCCTTGCTCTGTAGATTTCTACAAATTCTTATAGAATTGTACTATCTCCACAACTGTGTGAGCCAGTTCTCTCTCTCTCTTTCTGTGTGTGTGTGTGTGTGTGTGTGTGTGTATGTGTGTGTGTGTGTGTTTATATGTGTGTATACACATGCACACATACACACAGAGTTTCCTTGACTAAATCAAGAAATAATAATAAGAGATAATAATTATATATAACTCACTGGGTGGTTTTTAAGGGTTAAATTATTCATAAATATAAAATGCTTAGAGTGGTACCTGGTGTAAAAATAATAATATAGCTACTAGTTAATATTATATAACTCTTTCCATCACTAAACATTGAGCCAGGAACAATATTTGCTCAAGTATGAGTTGTACTAAATCTTTGTTATGTGAACCTACCTTGATCTAACTAATTTTCAAGTTAACCTTAAAATTTCACAACTAATAATTATGGATTCATTCCTCATGATCATTTGCTGCCATATGAAAGTAATACATGATGACAAAGTTTAAATATTTATATGCTTTCACTATCTTTATTCATGTTACAGTAGGAAAAACACAACCAGACTCTATTAAATTATAAAGACACAGGATGAAATCTTAGTTATTCACATAGAGTAGTGTTACTTTGGGAAAGTCAAATTCCTTAGGTGGTTTTCTCATCTGTAGATGGTTATCATGATATGTACCCCATGGTAGTGCCATTGTGAGGTGCTGGGTCCACACATTAGGCATTCAAAAATTTATAAAATTATGTTATATTTTATTTATGAATTTCTAGATTATTCTTAATTAGTTTGCACCAACAGAGGGCAATTAAACTAAATATAATATTTTTGCATTTATAATCTTTTGCTTGCGATAGCTCTAACCACGTAAGTAAATTTTCCAGGGAGCACTATGTCAGATATGTATATGTCAGATAATTTCTATTAATAATACCAGGTGATTTAGGAATTATAAATAGCGGCTTTACATTATAGAAGCAAAGCATTATTTTAAAAAATCAATTTGGTCTTTGGCTCAAATGACCCACTCAATATTTTACCAGGCATTCATGGGGCATGCATTTTTAAATAGACTTCTGCTACGAATGTTTCTCAAACATGCTAGCTTTACATAGAAGTACTCTACCATTTCATTCAAAAATCGATGCACTTTACCATGGTTTTATTAATAGAACATTTTTAGTAGTAATGTGAATTGACTTTTATGGACATGTAACATCCAAGCATTTCAACAGAGCAGAAAAATATTCCTAAGACTTATCACCTAATTTAGCACTTATATTTGTATAGCACTTTCCATCTATTAAGAGCATGGCAATAATTTTTATTAGCTAACAGTGAATAAGGTCAATATTATTTCTCCCATTTTCCAGAGAAAATATTTAAGTCTGGAGAAATGAAATAATTGCAGCCATGCAAGTAAGATTTCTGAGTTCCATTGTGAGTTTTAAAGATATTGTTAGATTATTATACTCACTTAAATTGCCAACTAAATATTTGCTGCCATTCTCACAAGAGAATGGGAAAAAAATTGCAAAAAGCCACACTTATAGCTTTTCCTTTTGTAGACCAATAATAATTTAGAGAAAAATAAAATAAAAAACTAATACCAAAACCCGAATACACTATATTGTATATTAGATACTTTTCTTCTTACCATACAGATCATGCCTAAGATGTCCTATATTCAGTAGGAAATTAAGAAGCAGAAAGAGAAATAGAGAAATAGAATAGTCGACTGAACTATAGACTAAAATGTGCATGTTGTTAGATGCACATTTAAAGCTTTAAACATTTTTTTAATTACTTAATTTTACTCTAAATTTTAGCAAAATCTTTCTAAATGAAATAGATAAAATTTGCTTTTGATAAGAAGCTACTGAATGGCTTTAAGCAAAAAATAGTAATCAGATTTTCATGTATCAAAATGTGGTTAGCTCATGATTAGTGTTGGTAAAGGACCATAATCATATAACATTTCAAGCAAAAACAATAATCTCAACAAATATTTCCTGGTTTAAAAAATAATGAATTAATTTAGTATAATGGAAGATAGCTATAGATCTTAGAAGTAAAAAATCATTATGAATATTATCCAAACTCAAGCAAGATTTCTGGAACTCTTTAATGCTCTGCGACAGCAGTGTAGTCTTCTCTTATTTATCTAAAATTATATTAATTATATTAAGTCACCCATATACTTTAAGCACTTTCTGTACTGTCAGAAAGATTTGTAGGTAACAGGTAAGTAAAATTAAGGTTAAAAATAAATTGTGTTAACGTATGTAAAAGCATGTTGGAGACAGCATTATTATAATCATGCTTATTTTTTTCCACAGTCTTATTTATTTAAGTAGTCACTATTTGTCTTGCAAATGTTTGGCTAACACTTTGGGGCACTAGGGATTTGAAATGAAAATCTGTCAGTAGGAATAGTGTGGTACAGAAAAAAGAAGAGATCCTTGAAAGTCAAATAATCACCATAATTTTCATATTAGTCTACATAATTTCATTTTTTTGTATATCTATTTTTGATCTCCTAAAATGTAGAAATTATAGTTCCTCTTCCCACTTTCACATCTTCCAGAGAAACTTTGGAGTAGAAAAAAGGGGTGAGAAAACTAAATGCTCTCTCTGCCCTCACAGAATAACCAACTGACCTTAGGCAAATCACTTTATGCACTAGAATTTCCATTTCTCCATCTGCAGTATAGAAATAATGACACCTTCCATGGCTCCTCGGGCTTTAGCCTGGGGATTTATGATAGTTACCCTTCCTAGTATTTTTTTTTTTTCCTTCAGAAAGGGGTAAAGAAATTTTAAAAAGAAAAATATATATGTGTGTGTGTTTGCGTGTGTGTTTGTGTGTGTATGTGTGTGTGTATTCCTACTTAATTTGGTGATAATTTTTTTAATATCACCAAAGCTATTAAAGATTTATATATAGTCACCACTGCCAAAGGCCAAAATATTGACTTGGTGCCAAATCTGCTGATATTTAGAGAAAAGACCAGAAAGAAAAACAAACAAACAAAACTTAAAAATATATTTTATGCTTAATGTTTTACTGGAGACAAAAAGAAGCTATTGAACAGCTTTAAGCAGGGAAATGGTAATCAGATTTTCAGGTATCAGTGGGAGAGATAATTGCAAAGGAAGAAAAATCAAAAGTCAGGAGAATGTTGCATTGATCCCATGAGAGATAATGATGGCTTAATGTAAGTCGTTGGCTAGGAACTGGAAGAGAAGGAAATGATAATTAAAAGATAGGGAAGAGGTAGATTGGACTGTACTTACTGATGGGTTGGCTGTGGGAATTAAGGATGAAGAAAGAGTAAAAAATAATGCTCACAGTTCTGGTGTGGGTCACTGGTAGTGCTTTTCATGGATGGGGTAAGAGGAAGATCAGTTCTGAAAAGAGGTATAATGAATGCATTCAGTTTTGGACTTGCATATTTTAAGGTGCCCGTAAGAATATCAAGTGAAGTTTTCTAGGAAAAGTGTCTATATCTGAATATATGTGTTTGAATATACACATATACTTATATACACACATATGTAATAAATATAAATACACATATACCTATATATATACACATATATACATACACACACACATATATATATATATATATATGTCTCTATACACGTGTGTGTGTATACGTTTGAAGATAAGAGAGAGGTATGGACTAGATCTATAGAATTGGGAATTATAATCATATGAAGAATATTTTTGGCTTTAATGATGAAGGAAGTTCATTCAACAAATTTTCAACGGCTATCTGTTATGTATGAGCCTTGATACATACACACCATCATAGAAAAACAAAATATGGATATATCTTTTGTTCTCGTGATTCTACCATGGCATCAGGATAAGAGTATAGAGTAAGAGTATATGACTAGGAGTAGAATTATGAGAAGGCCAAAATTTTTGTTATTAAGAAAAAAATAGACAGTTGCCTGGCATACTCTTTTTACTTTGTTTATTTTCCACTTTTTGTCTGAATTTCAAGTAATTATTCATCATTATTTTAGATTGAAAATTCAGAGATCCTATTAATTTACTACTTTTTTTTAACTACTCATTCATTTTTCCACCCAACAAGAACTATTGAGTACCTCTAAGTTTCATATTAGGCATTGTCCTAGGTGCTGAGAATACAAAGCTGACTAAAACACATTCTCTGAAGTTGAAACATGCATTGTTGAAATTATGTAATCTGTGCAGTTTTTTCTATCATCATTGGGATTTTGGTAGCATAAAAAAAATCGTTCATATGCAGGTGATGTTTAAATGACAGGAGTAATGACAATGGAGCAGGACATTTCTGAAGGAGAAGGAGAGACCTGAGATGCCCATCATTGCTATTCAACCTTATTTCTGATTCTCCTTCTGTGCATGCACATGGCAGGACTGTTCTCCCTCATTCCCCTTGAAGTGAGGCACCACTGTATGATTTGCTTTGGCTAACCAATGTGGCCTTTAGTGTTAGCACATGGTTTTACACACTCTCTTCCTTTGTCAGCAGTGTTCCACATAGTAGAGACTCCATCATCTTGAATCCCCAAATGAAGACAATATGAATTCTTCCCTACTTACTCAAGATGGATCTGTAGCATGAGAGTAATAAGCCTTTGTTGACTTAAACATCTACATTGAGTAGGTTGTTTGTTGTAGTAGCATATGCTAGTCCATCCTGATGGAAAAAGGAACCAAAGTACAAATTGAAACAGAGGTCAACTCCCGAATTGACTTTTATTTTACAGTTTTGACTAGTGATTTCTCTGTTTATGATATCGGTAATGAAGAGGCAGAAATAAAATAAAGAGGGGCACGAGAGTGGAAATCCTTCTTTTTATATCCTGTACATTGACTATTGACTTTAGAGATATGCCATGTCCTCCACAGACCTTGTGCATTGAGCTAATCTATTTGCCTGTGACAATGGAAACATGTAGAACACTAAGTTGAAATGTTTGTGGAGTCATTTCTTTGGTGTTCTTCAGAGATTGAAATGCACTGAAGAACTAGTCGTAGTTTTTTAATGATCAATTATTTGAAGCATTGTAAAAAAGATAATAGTTCTTGGAAAGCTTTTTTTCCTCTATATGCTCTATTTCAATTAATGGGTACAACACGTCCTGACAAAGAGAAGACATTATTTTTATTTCATAACTTCGAAGGTCTGCACACCAAATGTTTGACACTTTTGCTGCGATATCTTGACAATTCCATGTTTGTTTGACTCTGGGATAAGCTATCAGTCAAACATCACTTGAGAACTGGATAATATCAGTGAAAGCTAAGTGTTTATTTTATCGACTTTTGATTCATATGTTTCCTGTTTTAACTTGCAGGCCAATTTACCTCAATTGCTTGGCAGTTTATCACCTTTGTACTTAAAATAAACAAGAACAGTATCTTTAATAGTGAGTGATGGCAGAGGTATTTAAAAAGAAGCAGAGAGTACAGAAACATTAAAGCTATGCTCATTAACTTTAGGGCGATGTACAGCTACTCACTGATGTTTCATCTTTTTATTCTGTTGTGTGGATGACAGCAAATCTTTAACGGTTGAAATCAAGATAGCAGGGAGGAAATAAGGAGCCTGGATGACTCATGAGAATAGTTGATGAAAAGTTCCAAGTCTTATTTTATAAAATGTTAGAATCATCTAGAACACTGAATGTAGAGGATTTTGCTCCCAGAGGACATTTGACAATGTCTGGAGACATTTTTGGTTGTACTATTCGAAGGCGGGAGGAATGCTGCTGGCATCTAGTGTGTAGATGGCATCTACCTCAAAATGACAGTAGTGTCAAGATTGAGGAATAGTGTTCTAGACCAAGCTCCTCATTTTACAGTAACTGTATCTAAGGCTTATTTATCTATATAAAAATTATTTACTAAGTGCCCATTGTTAACCAAGGGCCTGTGCTGAGTATATGGATTAGAAAAATGAGCCAAACTGTGAAAATCCTGCCATGAGGAGGTTTGGGGTTAGAGGCGAAAGAGATGTTATGATCCATAGAAGTACTTGCAGCAGAAACATCAAATAAAAAATATCTGGAATTTTTGAAGCCTGGAATTTTTCTGTGTTCATGTTTATATTCTGCACTTATTTTATAAGGCCTGGCTTCTAATAGCCTAATTAATATTAACCGAAAGAACAAATAAAAGAAACTCATTATCATTCATTAAAATAATAAAGCCTAAAGTGTAATTATTCAACTACTTTTTTATTGAACAATAATGAGTTCCAAGCACATCTCTAATTGTTGGGCATATTGAAGTTAATAAAAGAGGCAAAGATCCCTCATCTCATGGAACTTATGTTCTAGGGAGCAGAATCATAAAACACCAAATAAATCAGTAAAATATATAATATTTAGGGCATTTAGCATAAAGAATAAGAACTAAAGAGAAAAAAGAGAGGTTATTTGCCTAAAGGATTATTTTGTAGGAAATACTTCCACAACAAATTACCTGGAGTTTCTATGAAAATTTTTATGCTTAACAGAATGTTTAAGCTTAAGATAGAAAAAATAAATAAAGAATGATAGGGAGTTCTAAGGTGGAGATGGGGTTAGAATGTAAAACAGCATTGTCAGGAGACAATTCACTGAGAAGGTAATATCTGAGCAAAAGCCAGAAGTGGGAAGGCAGTGAACTATGTAGATATGAAAGTGGGGGTAGAAGTAGGGCAGTGGATATCCAGAAAGAAGTGAGTGGTATACAAATGAGCTATTGTTCTTGGAACGGAATAAACAGTGACAGACTAGGAAGTGTTTTTTAGAGATAGATGGATTGGGGCACTGGGAGGTGGCGTTAGTATCTCATAGCTCATTGCCAAAGACGTTGGTTTTCACTCAGACTAAGATGGGGAACCACTGGCAGGTTTCAGTGGCAGAGTGACAGAGCTGACATATGCTATGACAGAACAGCTCTGACTACTGTGTTGAGACAATCTAAGGCAGTGCGAATGGAGGGCCAGAGAGGAAGAAGCGAGACTAGTCGGGAGGCTACCGACATCATGCCAGTGACTGATGATGGTGACTTGGACCAGAGTGGTAGCAGGGAAGGTTACAGGAAGTGTCTGTACCTTTTGATAATTTTGAAGGTAAAGAAGATTTTCAAGTGGATGGAATGTAAAGTCTGAGAGAAGGAGAGGGGCATGGTTGACTCTAAGGGTTCGGTCCTGAGCAATTGGAGGTTTGGAGTTTCCATTTTCTGCGATTGTGAAGATAATTGAAGGAGCAGGTTGGGCTGGGAATAAGAGGGTAATATCAGGAGCCTGGACTTAGGTTATTTAATTACTTAAAAGAAAGCGATATGACTTGAAAGTCATTTGGAAAAAAAAATGAGCATGTAGGCCGGCAGGCTTCTCACAGCAGGTATCTAAAACTTGTATGCTTCATAATTCTCCCTTTATCTTTTACTTACTTGACCCCAACTATCTGTTTTACATTCTTTTCAGACTAGACTAATTCTCACATATAGTTCTGGTTCTGCTTTTTTGCATCTCTCAAAATTTAGTTCTAGCACTTTTTCCAAACAATATAAAACATGATTGCTTCAAGTTTACTCACACAGCAACATTGTAAATACTGATTAAGCCATGAACCAAATGCTTCAGAGGACCTGACGATGCATGTTCTTTAACAATAGCCCCAGAGTTCACCAATTTTGGGATAAAATAATCTGACAGCTGGGATACTGTATTTTTGTAAAGACACAAAGAATTGAAAACCTCTCTTCCTCAGTATCTAAAAACATCTTTAATAGGAAAACAAATTATTTCATGAGTTTAGAAATGTCAATTCAAAGGAACATACTATTACACAGATAAGAAATTATAAAAATTGAATACAAACAATTATATGATCATGTACTACTTTGAAGAGCGTACAAAAAAAGCCATTTTTTTTTTTATCCCCACCATGTCTGAGGTTATATGTATGCCTGTTTGTTTGTATGTTTGTTTTTATCTTTTGTTTGCCTTTTTTTTTTTTTTGCTTTTGTCGGGCTACATGAGACTCAAAAAAAACTGCAGTTTAAGAAGAAATCTTTCAAACCTTTAAGTGTATCTTTACAGGAAATATATAAAATTAGCATCTGTCTTATCACTTATATTTTGCTTATCAGTCTTCATGTTTTACACGATGTTTAAGGTTAATGGATTCATGCACAACTTGTATAGCTTCCACTCCTGGTGTCTGCAGTTCCTTTTGCGAATCCTGCCGAAGGCTACGTTTCCCCACTTCATAGTATTTTCTGCCTAGTGCTGGTGGATGTGATTGCACTTCCCAGTTCGCCCTTTGAGAATGGATGTGGAGGGAAGTCGAAGAGGAATCAGTTTCATATGTTGAACTCACAAACGTTAAAGGATACAAACTATCCTCTGCAGCCTGTGAATTGCAGTATACTGTCTTGCATGCTTTGTTGAATTATTGATTCACTCTCTTCTATTCCTAGATCTCATGTTTCACAAGCATTAAGCTGACCTGTGTATTAGAACCTTTAATGACAGATCATCATGAAGAAAGAGAGCAGATGAAATTTCTTAGAGGTTTCCCATGTGAAAATATGCTTCAAAAGCAGCTCATGGATTCTCATTACATACCACAGTAGAGTTTTAAAAGCATCTTAGACACAACAGCATTATGCCTTGACACTTCAGGTCAATATGAATTTTCTTCTGAGTACCTGGCCCTGCTAAAATCTTACAGAGAGCCTGGTTTGAATCCCTTGACAGGGAAAGACAAATGGGGAAACTTGCAAGGTAGTAAAGATTCTGTAAGTTATGATCTTACCTTAATATTGAGATGGGAGAACCTTAAGGCTCTTCATCTTAAGTTTTGCCTACTCTCATTTTAAGGTAGTGTGTGTGAATGCTGTCTCTGCAGGACAGTACATTTATTTTTAGGAAAAATTTTCAGTAACAATTAGGGCTTTAAACCCACCTCCTCAGGCCTTCTGGCTAGTACATCTTCATTTTTAGACTTGTATCTGTTACATCTGGATGTCGCGAAGATTCATGAATGAGAAGGAGAGAGAACGAGAGAGATTCAGAGAGACGTAGAACAGTGAATGTGTTGGGAAATCTCTATGGAAGAAATAGTGTGTGGGTTATAAAGAGGCAGCAAGTTTGCATACAATCTTTATTCATGCTTGAGTGCCTAAGTCACGCTTTGAAAACAAATTAGAGGCTGAGATTTCTCCTGACAAGGCCAAATCTCTGCTGATATTTTTTCCTACTGTGTTCAGCTCTGGAAGATCTAACAGTGCGACAGCAATGCAGTAAATGACAATGAGTGGGAATCAGACCCTGCTGGGTATATTAGTCTGCATACTTGGGCTTATAGAAGTACCAGAAGACTCCTGCTTTACTAGTTTTTACAAATAATTATAGTACAAAGGGGCTAAGAACAGTTAACAGTAAGAAAATGAAACCAAGGTAATGAGGTATGTTTGGCCATATCTAACACATTCAAAGCAAAGACAATAAAAGTCTGCAAGAACAGTCAAAGATTGTGTATCAATATAGCACTTCTTCTTATAGTACGTCTTCAGACTGTTAATGCTAATTAATATCTGGCCATCACTACCAGCTACTTATGATACAGATTTAGGATTTGTAAAATTGAAGAAAAATGAGTGCTGGCTGAGTAAGAGAGACAGTTCATGACAAACTCCAAAAAATATATATAGTATTGACCGCTCCATTTGATGCTAATGTGCAGCAAAATAAACATCCCTATTTCTCATAGATGGGGACCTCTCAATAGTTTGAGGGGACAATTAGAATATGGTATTGCTGATTTCCACCTTTGTCACCACTCTGATCGGAAAGTCCTGGCATGATTAAGTTAAATTTTCACTAACGATGTCTTAAAACCATTTGGAAACTGGAACTTATCCCTTTTCTTATAGAACCTTTTCTTTAGAATTGAAACAATTTCAATCCAGTCATGTCATAGATCCATTCATATCGTCAGAAATGGGTTTATCGACATTAAAATAGAGAAAAGCAATATTTTGAGCCAAAATTCATTTATCTTCTAACACACCATTATCGAGCACACATGGCATTGGACACACAGTAGTCACACAGTATATGTCCAAAATGCAAGAATGTGTCTATGGCCATGCCACCTTGAACAAGCCGGATCCCGTCTGATCTCGGAAGCTAAGCAGGATCGGGCCTGGTTAGTACTTGGATGGAAGACCACCCGGAAGACCAGGTGCTGTAGGCATAAAAAAATAAAATATAAGGTATTGTAAGCTGACAAGGTCCTTGCAATCTGTGAGGTCAACCAAGATATGACTTGCCTAAAAAAAGCAAGGATGCATATATGTTTAACAGCTTTAACAGTGTTCATAACATTTATGTTTGCTGTGCGATGAAACTTATCTAAAGTCAGTGTTAACATCACAAAACTGCTTCGCGCATTTACTGGAAACTCTCCATAAAATGACAATGCCTCTCATGTATGTAAATGTTTAGTTCCTAACATCAGTTCATGGCATATTTAGTCTCTTCGGTCAAATAAAAATTTCAGTACATCAAAAATTAGGTATACATATTGCTTTAAGCATTTATGACAGCTTAAATAAAATTAAGCTTAAAGGATTTTGGACTGTTTTACTATTAATGTGTTGTTATTATTAAAGAAAAGTGATGATGCATATTTTATTTGATGGGGCACATATTTCGAATTTGAAGAGAACCTAATCAGAGATTAAAGCAGAAATGCAGTGTCTTTTTTTAGAAGCTCCATTCACAATTCCAGGCTAGAGAACAAGATTGTCACAGATCTGGCCTCTGGTGAATTGTTGGCAATGTGAGGAGGATTTACTGCGATTACTCATGCTGTGATTTAGATTAAGCCACTTGCAGCTTCAGTTCTCATACACTTATGATCATTCTCATTCAAATTTACTTAAAAGAGTCTCTTTAACTTCAGACTATTGTGTTGCACAATCATAGCAGCCCGTTTACTTTAAATGCTGGATAAAGGAAACTCTAACATAACCTTTACCAAACTACACAAATGCAAAATAAAATTATTTTGCTTCTGAAATTTAGTAAACATCTATTCTTACCTGATTTAGGTGAAGTTGGGTTTAGTAAGAATCATGGTATATAGTAAAGGTACATAATACAAATGTTTATATTATTAATCATCTCAGGAAAATAATGTAGTTCTTAGTTTTGTGAAAAAGAATTCTCCTGTGATTTGAGCCCCTTCAACAAAAATCAAACAAACAGATTTTTAAAAAAATTCATACATTTCCGGGGGTTCATCAAGGGTTTTCTCTCTTAAACTCTGAAGTCAGATGCCGTGTTCTCTTTGACGTTTTCCTCCTCTGCTGTTTCAGCAGCCTGGGTGTGTGAGCAGCCTGGCCAGCGAATGCCTGTAAGCATGCCCATGCTTTGCCCCGAAACTTGCTGTTTTCTCTCTCTGCTCCAGAAATAAAGCCTATACACTCCATCAACGTCACCCAGGTTGCCACTGTGACCAACAATGTACTGAAGCCCTCTACAGGACAAAGTCTCCAACTTTTGCCATTAAAGTGAAGAGAATAGTAAAACTACTGTCCTGGGGTGCAGTGTGTAGTGTAGACCCCTAAATTTTAATGTATGCTCTCTGGATCTCACAAATATTACAGATAGAGATCTTTTAGCTTCTAGGCCATGGCGTGATTGGACAGGGGCAGGATTGAATGAAAAGCCAGCAATAAGTGCTTCACTTTCTTGCATATGTTCTTGCATAGATTGTGTGCTTAGGAGCCTAGGGGTAGCCTGTGACTTCTTTGCCCAAAAGAATGTGAATTTCCAAGCTTAACAGTGAACAGAGTCTGTAAGTATGCTCCCACTGTGGAGAGGCATGAAGAAAGCAGATGATCAAAAACAGCATTGTAGGTGATGAAGGTTAGAGTGAAGAGTTTTGTCTTTCTTTTTAGTGTGATTGAAAATTATTGAATTGTTTTAAGTAGAGAAGTTCTTTAATCTATAATTTTAAAGCTCTGGTGGGAGCTGTGTGAAGATTAGGTTGCATAAAATTTAGGAAGTCCAGTTGGAAAGCTATAGCTCTTCATGAAGTGGATGATATAGGATTGCTCCATTTTGATAATGAGATTGAGGAAAAATAAGTAGGATTAAGATAAAGTGTGGAGGCATGTCAGTGGGGATTGTATAGGTGGTATGCAGTGAATGAAGAAAAGGGAGGACTTAATGCTTTTCTGCTCTCAAAGCATCTCCTTTAAAATAAAGATCGTTAGGATTTAAAGTAGACCTTTTTATTGTTTACATTCCCCAGTAGGAATAAATGCTTGTCAAAATCTCTGTGTTTATAATATTTGATGTTTTTTTTTTTAAAGTGGTATCGATTCTAAAGCACCAAGTCATAAACAACTTTTTAAATATTTTTTTCCAAAATATAACATATAATGTCTTCTTTATGCTGTCATAATGATTTCTTTTGCGGTTTATCTTTTTTTAAAAAACAAATGCAAGTATTTTGCCTCCTCGAAAGTTAAATCTGTACTTACACCTCCGTGTCCATTATTGTTTACTTTTTCTCCTTTTGCTCTCCTTTCTCAAACTTTCTTTTCCCCATTTTCTTACTTGAACTTCTCATCAGGTGTCACACCAAACTTTCTAGTCCATTCCCTTCATATCTCATTCCTATCTTTCCCTTCTTCTGCCCTCCACAAATTTTGCCTTTTGTACTTTACATCTTATTTTCACATTCTTACTAGATTGGGAAATACTCAATTAAGTATTCTGCTAACATAATAGGTTTTGAGTTTAGTCCAATTTAAGAGAAGCGGAATAAGGAAGTCCATCTAATTATCTTTATTCGAGAGTAAATGGTAGTTTGCACACTTTTGGAGAAAAGTCAGTTTACTTCCTAATTTTGTGATGTGGTCCCATCAGTTTCTAGCCTGATAATGCGCAAAGTGGTGTCAGTGGGAGAAAGAGTGGCAAGATGCACAGTACCATAGTCGCCCCTATTTTTTATTGTATTGCCTTTTCTTCTGTTATACACTACCACATGTAACTAATCCGTGTCAGTGCTAACGTCAGCTAACAGTGATCATGTATGCCATTCTTTACCTCATTATTTTAGTGAAGTATTTCTGCCTTTATTATAGATATGCATTTATCCCTCCATTTCTTTTGTTATGATTTTAGAGGCAAGAAAACAAATCAAGAGTCAGTAGAGAAAGAATTACTTTAAAACACCTACACATGCGATCTACACCATATCATAGCACTATATAAAATCTACCTTTTTCTAATATAAAACATCTATGTAAAATCTATTTCTTCATCAACAACATTTTATTGAATCCCTACTATGAGAGGGACTGTACTGGATGCTAGTTACTCAGAGATGAATAAGACAGACATAATCCTGTTTGTATTAGTTCTTAGAAGTGAAGTGTTTTTGTTTTTTTTTTCCCTCTATTATGTTCTTTGCAATTAGAGAGGTATAAAGACACATTCAGGCCAATGAATCTTTCTCTTTGTGAGTTTCTAAATATACTCACAAGTCCAGAACTGAATGTGCAGATTTTCTCACAGCGCTGTCAGAGAGAACAAGCACGTCTTAATTTAATATCTAAGCAGATCCTAGATACTCATTATCCTTTGAAGACTGGCTCACTGAGCCCTTTTTACAATGAAGTCCTTTCACTAATCTTTTGCCATCTGAATCAGATACAATTTTCTTGCATCTTTAATGCTTTAATATGAGCAATACTAAAAGGGAATTACAATACAAATAACCACCATTAAGATTTTTTCATTTCCTATAAATATTGTCATAAAGGATCATGTTATATATTATCTTAAAAAAATGTTTATTTTCGTCCCCACATATAAGTCAGCTTTGGAAGACAATATGGTTAATATATTTCCATTTGACTTTTTCCTAACATTGAGGACAATAATAATCTATTGTTTTCAAAAGAGTAGCAATCAAAGGGGGGTAGAAAACATTTTCTAGTGTTTAATTTCTTTTTTAAAAGGAGGCTTTCCATGAACTTTAATTAAACATTTAATAGAGATTGCAGCCTGAAAATCTATTTTCCCATTGAATTTAAATGACTTCCCCTGAAGAAAACAGCGTGAGTGTCTAACAGGGTGGGTCGGATCCTCCAGAGAGTTCTGTCTGTCTCCTTCCTTTTCAGAGTACTCACTGACCTGTTATTAACACTTCAGGGAATATCCTTTCCCGTGATTTACATTTCTGGATCACTGTCTCCTTTGTGTGCGCCTACACTAAATACAGGATTTATTTTTTGTTCGACTTGTTGCAGGAACAGATACTTTAGCTTCTAATTCTTTCTAACAAGAGGAGAGGCTAGTTCCTGCACAGATCAAGGCTGCCCCTCAGCAGCAGAGCCTTTTACACACCTTGGAGATATGCCATTTGAAAGCCTCTCTGTGCAGGGCGGTTGAATGGAAGAGGTGCAGAGTTTTACCTTTTGACTTAGGTTCTTTCTGCAGGTCTTTTGAGTCTTCTCAACCAGCACTGTTCCCATATTTTCCAGCTTCTGTCAATTCATTAAATGCTGATTTAGATTTTTATGGCAACATTTGTCTCAGATGACAGTTACAGTAAAGTTCATCATTAAACCTTATAATTTTTAGTGTTGTATATAATTTATGGTTCCATTTTAAAATCAAATCCACCGTAATAAATTGTCTTAAAATTTTGCAGATACATCATGTAGTTAGCTTTTTCTTGCAGCTTCATTTATAAAGACGGGATATGACTTTATGCCTGAGGAATATATTTTATGTAGAGCACAACAATGCACTGATGGATTTGTTGTAAATTATCTCAAAAGAAGAATATCTCAGAAGAATAGTAACACGTATAATGACCTATGTCCATAAAAAATGGCACCAGGAACATTTTGGAAACATAGCAGATATTCAGGAAAAATAATTGAAAAAATTTTTTTCCTACTTAACTTGAATGGTATCATTAGTTGCTACATGAAAAGTCTTTCATACTTTGGGTCTAATTTGCCTTTTGTGTCTAAGCTCCAATTTTGAAACAGTTTTTTCCTGTGCATATTATACCACAGTTCTACTAAGGGATTCACTATTTCTCCTCTAGACAACGATATTTTCATGACTGTTCATCTATCCTTCATTCTTACCCCATGTCCAAATCCATTCTTTAAATTATTTTTAAAATCAACCATGTAAAGTACAATTATGATTATGAACCCCCAGTGCTTTTTGAAGTATTCCAGTAGCTTTCCATTGCTTACAGGATAAGGTTCATGCATTTGTAACAAGACGAGAATCTTCCTTAATTGGTACCATTATTCTCCTCCAAATAAAAAATCTCCATAGTATGGACTGTATTTAATACTCCAACAAGATTATATTGTGTCTTAACTCATTATTTTATGTATCTCATTTTTCCATAAAAAGTTATTGTGCACCAACTCTGTTGGAACTATTGTGCTCTGTATTAGGTGCACATAATTTGATTGGACCTGGTCCTTGATCTTGTGATTCCTATAGTCTGGTGAGGCAACAGCTATTAATCAAATAATCACGTAATGAAATATAAAATGGCAACTCTGACAAATGGCATAAAAGAGGGGTACATTGTTATATTCATACCTGTTATAAAAGAGTTTGATCAAGTCAGGGAAATAAAAAAAAAGCATCCATGAGAAAGAATTTCTCTGAGCAAAGATGTGAAGGAAATAGATGCTTTCTTTGCAAGGAATGAAGGAGAAGAACATTGTAAAAAGAAGGAACACCATCTACTTTGTTCCAGGCTTTCCTTGATTTACTTGAGCTTTTCCTCTGCCTGAAGTTGCTTTTTCTTCATACACTTCTTCACTTGCACTTAATCTGTAATTGGCATTCCCCCGGAAAACTTTCCTTGCTCCTCTCTTATCAAATCAGTGAACTTCCTTTGTGTTCCTCCCCAAAGATCACATTGTCCACGTTATATTATTTCAGTGCTGAGAGAAGAGGAGAGGTGGGGAGGGAAGGAGAGACAGAACTAATAATTGCTGCCCAAACAGACACTTTTGTTTTTTTCTTAAAAATCTATTCATTAAGATCAAGTTAAAAAAAAAAAAAAATCTAACTTTCTTTATAAAGGCATTCTAGATTTTCTAAGCCAGAGATGTGACTTGTTTTATGGGATTACTTTATTCTGATTTGTGCCTTTTTAAAAAATCTACTCTAAGGTATTTCAAAATCCTTGAGGTTAACTCATCATTTAATTCAGTATTTTACATATTTTTATTAAATTTGTGAGATTAAATTAAATAATTTCTTTCTTCCTCTAGTAATCATTTCTTCATGTTTTAGTCTGCTTTATGTTGGAATCTCTATATGCCTTTATTGATCTCTAAAACTTGCCTGTTTGAAGTGAAACTGTATAAATACAAAGTATGAGTCACAGAACAAATTTCTTGGGCGTATTTCTTAACCAGAGTGTTTTAACCTCAGTGCTATTGACATCATCATGGACCAGATGCTTCTCTGTTGGGGAGAGCTGTCTCATGCATTCTAAGATAGTAGCACCCCTCGTCTCTACCTGCTATATGCCAGTAGCATCTTCCTCATCCCTTCACCCAGACAACCAAAATGTGTCTAGACTTATTTGCTGAATGTCCTCTGACTGAGAACCACTGCTTTTAACAATCAAAGAGTCCTTGCTTCCCCAGATATAAACTAGGAACTCTATGGATTTTCATGAGGCTCTAATGTTCATAGAATGCCTACAAGTCTGGCACAAAGTAGATGCTCGATGTTTATTATTATGATTATTATAATTCTGTTTATTTTCTATATCTTTCCCAGTGAGACCTGTTATACTGTTCTTTTAGGCCAAATACCCATATTGCTCCCATAATTTAAGAAATTATTTTTAAAGGCTTGAAAATTTTTATTGCTGTTGTTGGGACATGGGGAAGCGGGGACTATCAAATTAGCTCCCTCAAATTTTATTCTTGTTGTTGTGATTTCAGTTATTTTACCAAAACGTAGGACTCTGAACTTACCCCTATTGTCTGCCACATTCCTACACACTCATAATGGTAGAGAGATTTTGGAATGGGTCCTAGTTGACTTGATAGTTCAGCATGCGAGAGAGATTAGAATCATTGGCAAGCCATATTCACATTCTCTTTTTTCTAGATCATTTATAAAAATGTTAAATAAGGCAAAACATTCACCCAAGTGTTAATTACAATTCTTAAACAGTTTGGGGCACAGAAACTTGTGCGATATGGCTTAAAGCAATAATCGATTCCTCTGAGCACATTTATGTCCAAGTCCTCAAGGAACTGCCACTGCAAGTGCATGCTGTTAAGGGAGACACTTTGCCTGCGCTCTGTTTTCATTAAAAGAGTCTTTTCTAATCTGCAATTAAGTCATTCCCCAATCTTAAACCAGTGTACCAGTTCTGTTCTACAGTGTTTACTTAAAACCACATAAGAATTGCTTTATAAGGTACGTACCCTTATCTTCCTAAAATGTGTGTGTATTTTCTCAATTTCTTTAGTTAAAAACTTATGTGATTTATTTTAGATTCTCAGTATCTGTTTTCATAAAATCAATGCAAAAATAATGGTATAGTTTTCCTACTCTTTTGAAACCCCACAATTAAATTTAAAGATATCTATATTGCCTTTGTTTAAATGTGAAGGATAAAATTTTTAAAGCATATGCCCCCAAATTGGTGGCAAATATAATTTAATAAACTTAGATAGATATTAGAATATGTTTCACCAGTTACTAATTATGGAATCATTTAAATACATACAAATAAGAGTTTTTACATTTCTCCCAGAAATTTAACATTTTTAATCTGTATGCTAATAGTTTGCTTTTATTCATATACGTAATTAAACATTTTCAAGTTTACATATTTTTTAAATTTGATTCTAGACTGCTCATCAAGATAAAATATTAATTAAGATTAAGAAAAATTCAAGTAAAGATACACCAGATAAAAAAAAGACAAAAGCATAAATGTCTTAAAACAGAAAAATATTCTAGATCGTAGATCCTATCCACTCATTAGCAAATGAAACAACAAAGAGTGTGAAAAAATTACTTTTAATTGGTTGCATGACTACTTGATGATTACTACTTAGATATCATCTTGGTCTCTTGATTTACAGTTCAGTGATATTTATAATCCATCATTGAATCAAATAATTTCGGAGATGCAACAGACCTACATATATTCTGATCTAACTCTTTTCTCTTTTCGGGAGCTTTTTAAAGAACAGATCTTCACTCTCTGAAGATGCAGAATGTATCTATTTGTTAATCATATTTTTCATATACTCCGTCTTTTTATACATTCTTCTACTGGCTTTAGTTTTGTTCTCTAGTTCAATATAGGACTGGTCTTTAAATATTGAAAACAACCATTGGAATAGATATGTCAGATTTCTTCAGTTGCTTTAGATAACACCAGTTTCAATAATTCAGCCAGATAATTCTTTATAGGAATATTCTCACTTGACATTATTCCTTCTATTCCTCCAAAAGGGCCATTCTCGAAGTTAAACACAAATTTTCAGGCATGGTCAAACATTTGACACATTGCTGCCCTTGTTGTAAATATGAAGGTACCCAGAGACTTTATTAACTTGGAGAATAAGTCAATTTAGTTAATTCGATAGTATTAATAGAGACTCTGATCTACACTAGCCATTGCACTAATTGTGGAAGTTCAGAAATGAGTAAAACATGAATTTTGCTTTCAGATATACAGAAGGGTTAACAAAGTAAGAGAAAACTAATCAGGAGGAGGAAGGGACTAATTCTCACTGGAAATTGGAACAAGAATAAGTTTTAATATCAGATCTAATTTTTGCCGAAAAATGTGATTTATCAAGAAGAATAATAAGTAAATTTTTCTATGTTATGGAAATAAAGTACAGTAAAGGAAATAATACCATAAGTGAATGATTTATTTTGTGAAACTATAAGTAGTTATCTATTTACAGATCATAGGTTATAACAGGATATAATGGTAGGAAACTAATGGAAGAAATTTTTTTAATATGTGTACATTTAGGAATCATTTGGTTGAAAATTTCAAAAAATTAAATCTAGGCTGTAGACTTCCTTAAGCAAAAAAAAAAAAAAAAAAAAAAAAATTGTGGTCCATAAGTGTATTTAGCTTGAGGTACACGTCATCAAGATTCTCATAAATCTACTAGAATACGATCTCAACTCATCTCAGTTTTGTTCTCTTCCATGTTACTAGAACCTACTTGATAGCAAGATGGCTAATAGTTCAGACCTACATCTTTGCACTGTCAAGCCGAAAATGAAGGAAATTCCATGTCTTTCAGAAATTTAAACAAAAGTCTGGGCACTCTTATTGGACCATGCTGGGTTAAGTTCTGCTCCTTGGACCAGTCGCAGTATTTGTGGAATGGAATGTACTGTTTTGGCCAGGTCCAAATTACATATCCATACTCACAGATAAAAAAGGAATAGGACAATATCAACTTCACCTAGAACATAGAAATTGAAGGTTAGGGTAAGTTTATCCACCCCAAACCCCTAACCCTGACATCGAGTTTCTGATAGCAAAAGAAAGAATGGCCGAAGGTATAAGGGGAGAGGAAATGTGTATTATAGTTTTTTCTAGGAATATGCCAAAATAATCTCTGTTGTATGAGCAACTATTTATTTGGTAATTGTATAATAGATATTACTCATTATGTGCAATCCTCACTAGTTTTCTGTGAGGTATGTGGTTTCACCTTCATTTGATAATTGAAGAAAATTAAATCTGTCAAAGTGTATATGAAGAGAGGTGAAATTTGAACCAGGCAACTTTTAAACTAAATCGATACTTTTTCTATACATTACAATGTTTTCATAAAATGATTATAATTATATTTATTTAAAGTAATCTTCAGCTCTACCTTCAAGGAAAGGATCTAGATCAATGTTTATCAACCTTGGCTGCATGTTGGAATCACGTGAGAAGCTTTAAAAAATACCGAGTTCTGGTTTCTACTTTTAGAGATATTGAGTAAAATTGGTATTTGGTAAGGCCTATCCATCAGGATTTCCAAACCTGCTCATGTGATCCTACTGTGTTTAAAAACCACTGGGAGAAGGAACCAAAGGAAATCTGACATGGGAATCTCACTGTATTTTGCATCTAGGCTTTATGAGATTCTATGTTAGTAATAAAAAATTAAAGTCATGATAGCGAAGTCAGATAGGGACTGTATCTACTTCTGTGGCACTTAGTTTTACAAAGTGACCCTGATACATGATTACCACCATTAAAATCTATACTTGTTTCTTTGTATGGTTATTTGCTAAGCAAAGCTGAATTAAATGGAGAAGACATAGTCATTGCCATATTGTGATTTATCTTTTTGAGCCTTAGAACGGTTCCCACTCTCCACTAAAAACGTGATAGTCGACTAAGACAAATCTGAGAAGGAAGAAGAAGCAGCAGGGACAAGACTTCTTTTTCTTGTTGTTGTTGTTTTTTTAATGCTTTTCTCAGCCATGTGGACCAAGTCCCTTTCTCCCCTGCGTACATGGCCTGAATGCAGAGAGCAGGAATCTGTCTACGCAGCATTCCTATATCCCCTTGAGTACTGCTTCACAATTTCTATCACACACAATTCCTGACGCCTTTGTAGAAGCCAGTTCTGAGACGAGAGAGATAATTATTCCCTGAAGTCTGAAATGGTGTAGCCTTGTATTTTCCATCTATATTAAGAGGCAGAGGAATGTGCATAAACACAGTGATGTCAGAAGTATTTGGTAAGGAACTCAGCAGTGGAATAAAGTCAGACTTGGAGATCAGTCCACATTATTTTATCACGGATAGAGTAATGTGTAAAACTCCTTGAGTGAGTGCCTAAAAGCCATTTACATGGTCACTAAAGAACAAAAAAATAGGCAAGGCTTAGGTTAAAATGAGCCAGTTTTATTCTCAGATCAGTGTCATTTTTCACTAGGATAGAGTTTCAGAATATAGTCTTTAAATTTATTAAAATGTATGCTACTATATGGTATATTAAGTGACATTCATAGTCTCATATAAATTCTTATAATAAACTACAATAAATGCTAAAGTTTAATGTATTTCTTCTTTTCCCTGTAGATGCTATTTCCACAAAGAATTCTTTCAAACCTTTTTTAAGGTGTATAGACCCTTTTAAAATATTTAGTAGAGAGTGTCACTTCTTTCTGAGTCTGATAAAAGTAAGACTTTTCTTTAGTCTTTTAAGCAAAAACCAGCAACATCACTGATATCATTTTCACCCTTAGAAGAGTGTTTTCAAATTGTCAAAATGAAAAACCATTTCTTCTTTCATGGAGCTTAGTCTACTGATCCTGAAAACAATGTGAACCACATGCAGTATTTTAATATCATAAAGAAAAATTTTCATAGACTGTAATTATTTTCACTTTCCAGATCAAAGATTATGTGCCCTAATTTACTAAGAAGTACCTTCAACTCTTATCCACTGAAAATATTCCAGGAAATAAAGTGCATGATTTAAAGTACAATGTAGAGAATGCCAGTTCCTTTAGAGCTTCAGGATTTCCTCCGTGCGACCAACAAATATGAATTGAGTTTCTTAACGTGGACCAGGACCCAACCCAGGCATCAAAGACCCAGGTGGAGTCTTGAAGGCTATGTAAGGGGTTTCCATGTTATTTCATGAACAAAGGGTAGCCCTGGAGTGTTTTTGTTTTTGTTTTTGTTTTTAAGCAAAAGAGTGACACTAAGTTATCGGTACCATAACAGACCATTCTGTTATCTTGGTGGACGATAGTTTGGAGAGAGGCTAGTATAAAAATGAGAATTTTTATTAAAATGACTTGGCTCTCCCAAGAACAGTGACCTCTCAAAACAGGTTAATTTTTTACATTATGTGATTATTTGTTTTCTTAAATATTTCTATAGAAAGCATCCCCAAATATTCAGAACAATCTTAATGTTAAACAACCTCAACCAATGGAGACTTTATATGGGGAAAAAATAAAACAAAACAGTGAGATATGGTGGCAATGCATATCCAAATTTATTCTACATTTTTAAAACTTATTTAAATACTTTTTATGTCTTTAAAGTTATCGTCCCAAATTGAGACTTATAGAGCCATATATTTCTTGAACACAGACAGATTGTTCATAGGTTGTCTCCGAGAATCAGATACAAATAAAGTATAATTTATCAGATAAGAAATATAGAGCCAATGTAACTGTTCTCAAGAAACACACTGTCGAGTCTATGGATTATCATATGAGAAGGACAGAACTGTTTCAAGCTATGGGATCTGGAAGGAGTGCCTTTCATAGTCCTGTGAGCAACTATGCATAAAATAATTGTAAAGGGACCTCATAGAGGAGATAACCTGGAGAAAAGTTGTCAATTAATTAACTCATTAATCACATATGTTGTCCCTAATACGTGCCTAGCTATGAGCTGCTTGAAGAGAATACAGAAATAAAACACAAAGAAATGATGATTGTAGAACTTATTTCAAGAAGGGAAACTCACAATCTTCTTTCCTAAAATAATAATACCAGGGCCGGGAGCCGTTGTATACCCAGCTAATGAAAATACTCTTGTCTTATGAAGAAACATAGGCCCTGGATAAATATATATTTATTTATTTATTTATTTATTTATTTATTTATTTATTTATTTATTGAAACTATACGTTTATTTATTTATTTATTTATTAAAACTATACATTTATTTATTTATTTATTAAAACTATATATGTGTGTGTGTGTGTGTATATATATATATATATACATATATATATATATGTATATATATATATACAGAGAGAGAGAGAGAAAGAGAGAGAGAGTTAGTTTAAATTGAGTACATCCAACAGAGAAAGATTTCTAGGTACAGATGATAAATGGGTCATAGACTTTTATTTCCTGGATTCATTTTATATAACAATAAAGTGATTTTAAAAAAGGGCCTAATACTACAAGGATAGTAATAACGTATGGGTGTATATTCCCAAAGAAAAATTGCACCAGCCAGGGCTAAACAGGCAAGGGAGATTGTTGTAACAGGGGAGAGAGAGGGCCCCCAGGTCCTTGATAAAAAACATTACTGGTTTGTAAAAGTGACAAGAGGCTGGGAGAAGAATTACATCTCAAAGGAGCAGAGTAGGAATTTATAACTGCAAGTTTCTAAAGTAAATGTTCTAAGAAAAAAAGATCTGGGAACTATAGTCAGGAAGAGACCTGTTACAAGTTTAGTTAAACTGAGGGGAAAGGAAGGCCATATTGGTTAGTATATGTGTGTATAGTTTTTCCTTTCTTTCATTTTGATACCAAAAATCAAGCAAGGGCAATGTAAGAAAGGAAATGATAAACCAATTTGAGTAAAGATGGTTGTAAAAATCCTAGATCAGTAATTAACAAACCAAGTCTGGCACTATACAATAAAGGAAGACAGAATCGGTTTATATCTGCTTTGAAATGAAATGGCTCTGTTATATTAAAGGTGCTTGAGAATGAGTAAATTGACATCTTCAGCTCTGATTTTCCTCTGTAAAACCTGGTAGGTTTGCCTTCCCTGCGTGGTGGTTGCAAGAATTCAGCTATGTATTTTGTATATAGTGTCTAGCACAGTGCCTGGTCAAATTAAAAAACAATAAATAGTTGTTAATGTTGATTAGAGTAGGACTTCACCAGGAAGATATTACGACAGTTGGAAAAAATACTCAAATGTAAGAGTTATGAAGTAGCACAGTAAATTTGGAGAATCACAAATAAGTTAATGAACTGTAGAATAGAATAGGAACGACGGTGGGGTCAAGACAGGTATCTGAAAAACTAAGACAGAATCCAACTGAAGGTGGTAGAATATTCTGTACTTTGGAAATTATGTAATTTATCATGTGGCGTTAGAGAGTCAATGAAGGATTTAAACAAGAAGATGACACAGTGAGGTTCAAATTTCAGAAAGAACTCCCTGGCAGTAGTTTGGAGGGTCAGGGTGGCAAATTGGAGACTTCAATAGTGCATTGGAACATAGTAAACAATCAGTAGAGTCTGTGAAATGGATGAATGAATCTGGCCATTATGTGGTAGTAACGTCTTTATTAATTTTTTTCCTAAGCCAAGTAGTCACCAGAATTATTTTAAGATGTTAGGAATGGCATCAGGAATGAGATCCAGACTCTTGTCCTTAAGACTTACACATTTGTGACCATCTAGAAAAGACTATAATAAAAGCATAGGGGCAAAATTTCTACTTGTGAAAGCAGGAGTGAAGGAATAGAAGTGGGAGAAGTATTATGGCAAATTTAAAAAAAATATATATTCTACATGTTTACCTGCCTAAACCATATTCCATTTCTGGCCAATTTTCCTTTCTATTTTTGCCTTGGAAAAATAATTGTTTGAGGGAAGAGGGTCATAAGAGGAAGGATATTGTGAGTCCAGTGTAATATATTTAAAAATGGAACTGTTTTCTTAACTTAAACATTTAACAATTTGAAGTTTTCAATATGACTTTATTTTCTGTCAATAAAGTGATCATATAAACCAAAGACAATACAAAAGAGGTGTCATAGTAGAAGCAAGTAGTCCACACTCTTTTTCCAACATCATTTTGTTATATTTTGCCATGACCTTGGATCTAACGATACTCCTAGTGAAGCCTATTAGGAGGTTAATGCAGGTGCTCACGTATTTATACGTTAAAAAAATGTCTGTACACATCTGTATGCTTAGTAATAGCAAGGAATATGACAGTAGATCTATTTCTTAAGGGAATAATTTGTGTGTGTGTGCATGTGTGTGTGTGTGGTAGAGTGTTCCTGCAATATATGAAGCAGTATCCACTTTTGGATATTGCTTCGTATATTATTTTCTGGTCACAAGATCAGCAAAATAACAAATGCCTTTCTATTAGTAATAGTGTAGTAAAAGTATTGTATCTACCAGTTACAAAATAATTAAACGGCTTGCTTAAGGTCACACTGCTAATAAGTGGTAGACTTGAATTTCACTCAAAATACATGTGTTATTACCTCTAATTTTTAGAAGATTATTTTACTCACAAACAGGAAATGATTATTTGCTTTTTAAGAGAATATTTGATAGTGTTCCTATATGACTTAGTATTAGTACCGTAAAGCAGAATTAAATTGCATGTAGATATCATTATACCTTGAGGAAAGTTTGCATGGTTTTCATAGCACACATATATTTATAATAATTTATATCTTGATGCTACTTGAGACATTACATTGTTTTATATTGTAATGAAGAGTGTCTAACAATTTTTTAGCCATACATTTAAGTGCTGATTGTGTGAAGGACTGCCATGTGTAAAAGAGGATGCACATATTCTTACTACGCAGGAGGGTAAAACTTAAAGTAATAGTTGGAAATTACAAGGAAGCAGACCTCACCTCAACTGAAGGCACTGTCTAAAATAAGGATGTCCTTATAACTGAAGTAGTTGTTTAATAAAAAGATGAGCGGAGAATTTTTAAGTCAAGAGCTTGGGCACTTCTTTTGTGAAGGTGAGACAAACAATTGGTGTGTGGGGGAGTTCTGGTATTTCCATATGGGGTGCAGTGTTAAAGATGGAAAATAGGAGAGTATGTTCCATGTCATACTTAGTTCAAAGCAAGTTTATTCGTTTTCTGCATTGCGAAGTTGCAGGATGTGTTTAGTGCAGTTAAGAAGAGATTGTGACAAGAGTCTGAGAGCATGTAAACTACTTATTGAAAGCAGTTAGCTAGAGGAAAAAAGATTTTGAGGAATGAGGTAACCAGATGCAGACATCTGGATAATGTTAATTGGCAGTTTAATAGCTCTTCTTTTCTCAAAATTAGTATCCAGTGGCTATCCCAATTCTTTCTTAAGATGTTGGTATATACAGTGTGGAATTCTGAGGAGGGGAAATCTAGTGAGAAAACGGGAGAGTACCGAATTCTGGGATTTAGAAACAATTGAAAAAATTTAGCAAGGAGGCTGTACCAGTCAATATCCCAGCAAGGAGCACACGGCATGCTCAAATGAGGATAATGCTCGAAGGGGAGCTTTATGAAAGATCTTTAGAAAAGGGTAAAGGCATCAAGATGGAAAACTACAGGGATTGCGCAGGCCCCTGCCCTTAAATCAGAGCTGTTCCCACCCCTACGTCTAAAACGACACAGCTTAGAAATGTATGTCAGAACTTGGAAGGAGAGAATCATGTAGAGCAGAATTTCTCAAATCATCGGTAGCAAGGTTTCCCGAGAAAATACATATAATATTTGGGACAGATTATGCTAAACATATTATTCATTATTTTTCTGAAATTCAAAATTAATTGGTATGCTATACTTTTAGTTGCTAAATCTGGCATACTTATCTTTGGGGAAGGATCAAAATTTTTGTATACGTTTGTTTTGTTTACTAATCCTTAACAGATATTTTTGTAAAATACAGTAAAAATAAAAGACTAGTAAAGTGAAATTTTAAAAAATGCAAGCTCCACCTGTTAAAATTTAAACCCAACAGACCTAAAATTTCTTTGTAAAATTATAATAAAAGTTTCCAGATGCATCTCATCACCAGCATTGGTCCATGGACCACACTTTGAGTATCAATAATGAAGCACATGGGGAGGAGTTGTGATGCAGTGAGGTCAATAGAGCCTTCGGGGGGAATGCTAGGGAGAGAAGACCTGACCTCTCTCTTACACTTCTCTTCCTCATCTCCTGCAGTTTTCCATTGGCCAGAAGGCAAGAGTGCCACCTGATGTAGCAACACTGGTCTCCATCCTGGGATGGAGAGTAAAGTGTAGAGGGTGGAAAATAATAATCGAAAGGAAAGACTGAAGATACTCAATGCGGGATCCAAAGTTTCTGTCATAAACTATGTAAGTACCTGCCAAATGGATATGTTCTATTAGCAGGTACTATTATGATCAATAGCTCAGACAGCCATTATTTAAAGAAATTAGCTCTGGCATATCTCTGGTCTTGCCAAAGGACAAAAATAAAGCCATTGTTTTTACTTAACATCTGGGGTAATTCAGAGGTTTGGATATTTTTCCTTTACTAAGTGAAGAAATGATACCAACAAAAAAAATTGATAGTTTTAGAATGCCCAAACTTGGAGTGACTCACTTTAATAATATACTAAATAGTGCTATACCCTTTAGATTCCTGGTCAGAGGGTGACATTCATAGAAAGAGTAGACGTGCATATTATTTAATAAGGGTCTGGGCAATTAATGGCTTACTGCACCTTAACAATTAGAAGCATAATTGTGCATTTAATACGTTCCTATCCATTCACAGATGAATTATGATTATATCAGTAGTGGGTTAAAAATTAAGTGAAACCATCATTTTGGAGTCTTCTTTATTCTATAGAAAATAATGGATAAGAATGAGCTTGACCAATATCCTCAAAAAGATAGACTGCAGGCTGAAACCAGGCCCCGTATTTATTGTGTTTGTTTTCGTTTTTATTGGCCATCAATTAATCCTTTAAAATTATACAAATATGTAACACAGAACCCACATGCTAGCAAAGCAATAATCATCTGGAGCTGGATACCAGCTGCCCCTAGTTTAGGAGAGACGTAGATCCCACTCTCCTACATCTGACTTGCTTTACCCGTGAATATTGCCTTCTGGTCCCTATAGACACTTCCATCAGGATTCTTGAAATTGAGGAAAGAAAAACAGCCTGTCTCTCTGGTGTTTCACATGATCTTTTGATATCACGAAATGGTAGGAGGGTCTGAGGAATAAAGGCACGTAAAGAAGAATTAAATTTACTTAAGAATAAGTGTTCCCAAACTAAGCTATGCTGATCAATTATTTAAGAAAATTGTTAAAAATATAAAGGCCTGGGCACCACCACCTGCAAATTCTGATTGAGTAGGTTCAACATAGAAAGCAAGAGTCCTTTTTTAGTGTGTGCCCTAGATATTTAAATCCAGTTGCTTTGAACTGTTGTCTGATCACAAGATGTCTCACAGTATTAAACATAGTTATACTATTTTGACATGTACTTTGCTTATGCGTGCAACTTCCCAGTGGTGAAAGTTATTTTTTCTATCAAAGCACTTAGTGACTCTCTCGTATATCTAGCCCATAATATCTGAACTTGGACATTCATTCTGAATTTTTCTGAATCTGGAATTCAACCCACTCCCACCAAAATGCAAAACAAAACAAAACAACTATTATTCTCATTTTATTGGCTGGTACCAGTAGCCCTACATTTGCCCAAGTCAAAATCACCCCAGGCACCCTGGTCTATGTCCTTTGCCTAACTCCCAATGCTTCATCAGTAACCAAATTTAATTTGGACTTAGGCAGGCCCCACTGAGTGAATAGTTTCAAGATACCAATTCTAACATGAAAATGCTAACCATTTAACTATTCTTAACTATTTATAGGATAATGGTCAAACTCTTTTTATACACAAATGAAATTTCCAAACCATCTTCCAAATTTCATGTTTTGCCAAAGCACACTGCCTTACAGCACACTTGATAGTTTTCTCTAAATCAACTTTTTTTAAATTCATATATTTACTTCAGCCTTACAACATGCATTACAAACTTCGATAACAGTTTATATGTATTTTTTCTTATGTCATATTGAAATAAACATATTTAAAAATATTGCTCTGGATATCTCCTAAAATGATCTGGCATATGTATGACAAATATCTGAAAACAAGAGAAGATAAGGCAAGTTTAATGTTCTCCCCTTTCTTTCTTCTCAGTTCGCTCTTTTCCTTCTCTACATCTGTTGCACCGTAACTTCTGCGCCATTAAACTATCCACAATTCCTTTATGATGCTAGATTATTTTCTACCTGAATCTTTTGCTCAAGTTGCTTTCTCCCTATGAGCTTATATTTCTCATGGACACGGAATCATTTTCGAAGATCCCATGTCAGAGTTCTATGCTATATAAATAGTCTCTTGACTTGTTTTACTTAAGTCAAGGCAGTAGATTTGACTTCTCATCCTGCTTTGCCCACTTTTTTAACACTGGCCCTTTTACATAGTAATATGGTATTTGTGGCACATTTTTAGAGGTCTGTTTTGTCTATTTTTATTAGAAGTACAGCAAGATATGGTAGTTGAGACATTTGAATCCAGATTTAGACTGTGTGGTTTCAATTCTCAGATCTCACAGTTACTAGCTGTGTGACATGGAGTGGTTACTTCTCTGGTGCTCAATTTCATTATCTGCAAAATGTGGTCCACAACTTGTTTCATTGGTTATGAGAGTTAATACATGCAATGAGTTTATCCTAGTGCCAGGTTTGCAATAATCCATCAGTATGGCTAACAACAATAATTATTATTACTTTACTAAAATAACACTATAATCTACCTAGAGGCTATTGTGCATGTCTTATTGAATATCCAAAATCTGTCTAATTATCTAAAATTTAATAGGTATTTAGTTCATGTTTACTTAAAGAACAAATTAATGGTTCTCCTCAGTTAATATTTTGATAGAATAAAGTAACAACAGTCAGACTTCTTGTGTATTTTTATATTCATACCTATGCAGATGTCTAAACTTACTAAAAAAAATTTGAACTTGCAACAAAAGTATATATTCAAATGAATTTCTAAGTTCCTAAAGATAATCAAGGGGTCTGAATTTATTCAGCTTCAAGTTGGATTAGTAATTAGTGATTGCAGAAGCTTAAATTTGAGATCAGGGTACAAATTTCCAAAGAGACAATACAGACCTACAGAGATACAGGCAAACACTCATAGATGTTGTTTGATTAGGTTTTTTTACAGATAGATATACAGATAATGAATCTGAATAAAGGGTATGAATTCCTTCGACCAATAAAAACATCTCTACTCCAGTGATTCAGGTTGGTTACTTAAATATAATTGTGCACATAACTGTGTATCAGTTTCAACCTTAGTATTTTGTTTTTTCACTTAAAAGTATAAGAAAATATGTTTGATCAAATTCAGCCATGTGCTTGTCTTTCCTTTTAGAGGTCTGTATCACTTGCTAAATCACATTCAAGTTGGTGTACTGTTTCTTGAAATTTTCACTCCACATACTATTTGAGTTCGAATGGTCATAACATTCTAATAACCTGATGCTTGTTCTACAATTGGCCCTTCCACCCTGAACTAATGAAGAGTAAATTACAAAACGATAAATGAATAAGCACAATTACCCTTGGGTGGCATAATTACTGCTTTTAATTACTTTAAAGCAAGCATTCGAGAGCCGATGATATGAACTCATTATTTAATAAACACACTGGAAAAACAGACGCTCTCATTTTGGCTTTTTATAAATTTGTGAGGTTGCATTAATGGAAGACCTTAGTCATACATAGCCTATGGTAATGGAGTTGTGTCATCCTGGGGGTAACTATATAATGATAGTAATAACTCAGTGGAAATAAAATGTAATTCTTCAGCCTGCTTATCTTGCTGTGAAATAACCTAAGATGCAACAAGAACTTTGATGAATGTATCTTGTAAGTTCTGATCCTGAATCCCAAAGTTATTCAGTCTGTACAAATACAATTATATTAACAAAGGAGATATGTAATGTGTTTGCTTTAATGAAAATAGAAGAGCACTTATAGTATCACTCAGTTTCTTTGATAGGGATCAAGAACTGTATTCATTTTTGCTTTTACTAACCCATTGTACCAGATTCTTCAAATATGATGATGATGATGGTGATGATGATGATGATGATAATGATAATGCAGTATGTGCATACATAAGAGAAAGAAGAAGCCTTTTTCTACTATGGGCCCCACTGAAAGCTCACAATTATGCTCTGTTCTTCATGATAAAAGATGCAAGACGTAATAATTTGCTTTTGGCTTTGAGGACATTTCCTGGCTTGTACCTGACTACCATGATTATAGATATTTTATAGATGTTGTAGATCTCTGCATTTTCACATGGTTTATATTCATCCATTTAAGCATATAGTTTTTAGCAAGGCCCCCTGAATGCAAGGCATCCCATGCTCCTCTAGTCCGTTCAACATAATGTATCAATGTAATTGATCCATGTGATGTGATGTTCTGTGGGATGTTCACAGATATCTCTGAACTATTTTATAATGAAGAGTTTGAAAGTTACCACTTTCCTAGGAGGAAAAAAAATGTCTATTCTATGTGAAAACAAAATTTTATCATGTGTATGTATTTCATATTGAATTAAATTATAGAATCAAAATAAGAATAAATGAATTGACAAAGAAATAGGAAATATATTCAAAAAGAAACATGCAAAAGCCTAATTTTGATAACTCTAGGTTAATTAATTTTTTTACCACAGGCACTCTCTGCCTGTTATTTAGTAGCTATCGGGGTTATCATGTAAGCTGTCATAGTATCACATTGCTTGTGTTCAAGTAATACTTTTTTTAAAACTTAATAATGGCCCCAAAACACAAGTGTAATTTAAACTTTATCGTAGGTATGTATGTATAGGAAATAAAAAAGTATATATCAGACTCAGTACTATCTGCATTTTCAGGCATCCATGGGGGGGGCGTCTTGGAACATATATATTTTATGTTTTTTTTCCTATGCATATATAGCTATAATTAAGCTTAATTTATAAATTAGATACAATAAGAGATTATTAACAACTAAAAATAAAATAAAACAATAATAACAATATACTGTAATAAAAATACATACAATAAAAGTTATCTCTCACCCTGATACCAACGTGATAACCAAAAAGGCTACTAAGTGACTAAAGGCTAGGTAGCGTATACAGTGTGAAGATACTGGACAAAGGGATGATTCATGTCTTGGGCAAACTGGGCAGAATAGCATCAGATTTTATCACACTACTCAGAACAGCCTGCAATTTCAAAATTACGAACTGTTTATATCTGGAATTATGCATTCAATATTTTTAGACCGTGGTTGACCACGGGTAACTGAAACTACAGAAAGCAAACCTGAGGGTGGATGAGGGTGGACTGCTGGAGCTACAATGCTGTACAGCAGCTCTCTAGAGTTTATCTGTATTGTTTAAGTAAAACTTTATGCCTGTTGATTAATAACTCGCATTTCCCCTTCTCTGCCATCTCTTGGTAACCATCATCACAATTTTTGATTTTATAAATGATTATTTTATAAGTGTTCATCAACAAGTAAATGAATAAAGAAAATCTGATAGACACATATACACACACAAAATAGAATACCATTCAGCCTTTTAAAAAAGATGATAAGCAGCATTCTTAATGCGTTGCTTATTTGGCCATCTTTCTCTTAATATGGCACATATTGCATCATTATCATCATCATCATCATCATCATGTAAAAGTGAAGAACCCCTCTAGGCTGTGGCTAGAAAGACATGTAATGATGGAAGAATGGTCAGAGAGATGCAATGTTACTGCATGAAAATGGAGGAAGGAGGTCAGGAGCCAAGGAATACAGACAATTTCTAGAAGCTAGAACCGGTAAGAAACCAGGTTCTTCTCCAATGCCTTCAGATAGGAATGCAGCCCTGCTGACACCTTGATTTTAGCCCAGTGAGACCTTTGTCACATTTTTGACCAACCAAACTGTAAGATAATAAAATTGTGATCCCATTAATTTTGTAGTAATTTGTTACAATGGCAATGAAAAACAAAAACAGATTTTGGTACTATGAGTGGAGTGTTTCTGTAACAAATACCTAAAAATGTGGAAGTTATCTCAGAACTAGAGAGTAAGCAGAGGCTGGAAGAATTTTTAGCAGATATTGTGGGCTGAATTGTGTGCTGCCAGAATTCATACGATAAGGTCCTAACTCATGATACCTCAGATTGTGACTGTATTTTTGGAGGTAGACTCTTCAAAGAAAGTAATTAAGTTACAGTAAGGTCATTAGGGTGGGCCCTAATCTGATATTACTGTTGCTCTTATAAAAAGAGGATATTTGGATATGACAGGTGCAGAAGGAGGAGCAGGTAAAGACATCATCTGCGAACTGAAGAAAGCTTTCAGAAGAAACCAACCTTGCTAACACTTGATCTTGGACCTAGCCTGCAGAATTATGAGGAAATTAATTTCTGTTGCTTAAGTCACCCAGTGTGTACTATTTTGTTTTGGTAGCCTTAGAAAACAAATATCTGGCAATGAAATATCCTGGTTTTATTGGAATCTGTTTCAAAATTTATTGAAAATGCAATTTTTTGTTTGTTTTTCAGCTGGAAGGGACATTTGCTATAACATTCTCTTCTTTGACTTAAGTGGCAGTTTGAAGAAATGGGTCTAAATATTGATTTTTATTTTTAGAACGTGAAGTGAACTTTTGTTTTTTACTTTATCATTGTATTGTTTCACTTAAAACATGGCCTTTTGAAATATGAAGGAAAGAAGAGATAAATAGGAAAATATAAAGAATATAATATGGAAAATTTGAAATTTTTGTTGTTGTGAATTACTAATCAACAAATAATTTATGAGCTCTATACACTCAAAGCAAAGGTACACACAAAGATGGAATTACACTTTACTGAACTCAGAAGATTTAAAGAAACTGTACATTAAATAGATTTTAATCTATGAATACTTAAAATAGATAAATACAATTGCTTGTGTGTATCTCATAGTCATAAGATAGTTCTATAAAGATAATGTACTAAGGGAAATCAGATGAGAGATTAAAATATTGGGTTTTGAAAATATACTGAAATAATAAGACATTTAGAGATCACCTCTTTTCTATAAATTAAAAAAAAAAGGGTTTTATGTTTAAATTATGTACCCCAGGTATGCTTTCTTCATCTTTTTTAACCTCATTTTAGAATCTCATTTAGAACTAGTCAGACTCTCCATTTTGCCTATGAATCATGAAGCATAACTATATAAACCCCTTAGTCTAGCACACAAGGGCTTGCTATGTGTGGACTTGCCCATGGGAGAAGTAGCTCAATCACAAAACACTTTTTTAAGAACATGTACTTTTACAACTCCTACGTTGTACGTCTCCTCTCCATAATGTTTACAATAAATGGGAGAGCTCTTCCGACTTTCAGTCACCACTGCTTTTGGTGGTCACAGTCACCATTCGAGGTTCCTCTTGCATACCTGCCCGAAGAATTTTGTACACACTACACAGACTACAAGTCAGTTTAAGGTACCCAACCCATATCTTCCAAATTTGATGAGAATATGTCCATCTGTTTTTTAGGTATGATTGTAACAAATCAAGAAAGCTTATTTTTATTTGTACATATTTCTGCTTTCAACATTTATTATGAAATTTAATTTAAGTGAACCATTTAATTATCAGAATCTACATTAGAAGAACTGACTCAGAGTTATTGGTAGTACATTCTGTATTGTGTGATGCGTGGGTGATTTATTGGAAAATGGATGGTACAACCATCAGAATTTATTTATATAATCTATGCATCCAAAAGTAAGAAAAAATCAAATTACACAGAATCAAAAGACATCAATTTTATTTTTAAATGTCTGTAAGAACCAAAAATTTTTCTTAAAATCAACCATGAAAGATGTTGTATAAAAGTGCTATATGTGTTTCCATGGATCCAATAAATCAAGATATTTTGTTATTAATTGTGACTTTAAAAATGAATTTTTTTGTGGATAGGTAAGTGATTGCATTTATAAATAATAAATGTATTCAACTTAATTGTTTAGGGTAAGAAAAAATTTCCTTCTACCCTTTTAAGTTCTAAAAATAAAAATGGTCTAACCAAATTAACAGGAGACAAACAAATTTAATTATGTACATACGGGAGCCCTGCAAAGATAATGAAACCAGGGCAAGGGAGACATCCCAAACTAAGGAATGGGATAGTGGCGGTGGAAGGAGGGGGGCGGGGGGCTTCATAGGGAGGAAGGCAGTTCACAAGACAATAAGAAAAGCAGTTGTGTAGTAATTAGATGTTTGCCATGTCATACAGATAGGTCTTTCAGAAAGGAACAACAACAACAACAAAATATTTCTTTTAATAGCTCAATTTCTGGCCAGGCCCCCTATCTAAATTCTTTAAATAGTTAAAGGTAAGGTAAATGTTTTTCTTGAGTCAACTGGGTCTTGATTGGCTTCAACTCAAATAATCCACATGGGCACATTTTAGGGAAACTTGTTCTGAATCCCTTCAGTTGCAATTGGAATTAATGGTGTTTAATTTTATATAAGCTCTTACAATTTTACAAGCTTCTTGGGAACTATTTACTTTTAATAAATTGTGTGATACCATGTCACTATTAGATTTGGACAAAAGAAATGAAGAAGTTTGTTGTTTAGTTTAAAGTTTAAGTAAAGTCACTTCCAGATCTTGTCATTTGGTGTTAAGATCTTATCCTCCATAGAGGGAAAACTAAAAGATAATTGCGTCATTGATTCTCTTAATTAAACTTTTTTCCCACTGAATACCTTTTAACATGAGAAATACAATAACAATTATAGTTGCTCACAAAGGATTATAAAAATGGTAAAAGGGCAAGCTAGAAAACTCCTGTTTTTAATTTTCCAGAGAGAAACTATACTCTTTCATTTCTGTTGTACTTCAGTATAAGAAATCAATGACAGGTACATCTCTCTTTGGAATAACTTTCATAACCTTCTCTCAAAAAAAAAAGTCTCTATTCTCAGCACGCCACCCACAGTTCACTGACTTTGAACTAGTCATGTCCGATCCCCGGCCCCACTAGGTTGTATCAGCTATCTCTGGTGGAAGGATCCCCTGAGAATCTTCTACTGAAATGTTTCCAGTTGCTCTTCTCAAAATAAAGATGACTTTTTAGAGGCCAGTTGTGTTATTTGTCAAGTGAAGTTCAGGGCTTATTTATTTTATTAACATTTCGAAGGTCATATCAGTTTGCTAGTATATATTTTTTAAAAAATAAAGAATATTGCCTAATGATTGCTTCTTTTATCCCCGTGTTTCATTATTTCAGAATTCTTATGTAATTATGTCTTACACCCTTTTATTATTCTGCAAATGAGAGAATTTCTCCTTTAGGAAATTGCAGTACTTTCAGTCATGACTGTAATTAGTAACACAATGGGCTCCTTTATTATATTATTTATCTTAAGTAGTTGAAAATAAAGTACTAAAAATCTGACAAGGATGCATTTTTTCTGCCATTGGAATACAGATTTTCAGGCCATTTTATATTTTGTCTTTCTAAAGATTAAATAAATCATTCAATAAATATTAATAATGAGTCCCTACTATGTGCCAAACACTATATGGTAGACTTAAGTGGCAATAAAAACTAAAAGATCATGAACTTGGGGTGCACCTATAAATGGGAAGAAAAGAAGGAAAGATATAAATAGGTTCACTACATAGTATGATAGAAGATGAGGGATGCTAGTGAAAATTAAAACATGATAAGTAGTCTGAGGAGTACGTGAGAGATTTTTTTTTTTTTAATTTTAAGAAATCAGGATGAAAATGAAGGAGAAGGTGACATTTGAGCACAGTATTTCAAACAGAGGGAACAAACAGTGGTACCACCCTGAGACAGGAGCACAACTGATAAATTTGAGAAATGGCGGGGAGGATAGCGTGATGAATATAGACAGTGCTTGTGATGGCTTCATAGTTTTGACCTGAGACCTGGACTGTGCAGAGCATATTGGGCCTTTGGGAAGCCACTGATTTTACTCTGAATGAGATGAGGAGCTGCTGGAGGGTATTTAGCAGAGCAGTGACTCAATGCCACCAACATGTTGAAAGGATCGCGTTGGATCCTGTGTTTCAAAGGGACTCTGTGGGAATAAGAATGGAAGTAGGGATCATAGACTATTATAATAACCTGAGTAAGCAGTAACGGTACCTTAAAGAAGGCTTAGGAGTGGGGGCAGGTATTAAAAAATGATTAGGTTCTATGCGTATTTTGAACTAAAGTCAGTTTTTCTGACAGATGTGGGATATAAATGAAATGTTTCAAGGATAAATCAAGTTTTAGTTGTTGCTGGACTGGATGATGGAGGCCAGTAGTGGGGAGGAATGCGTGTGAGTGGAGCAGGTTCTAGAAGAATAACGCACAGTTCTGTTTTGAGCATTTCGAATTTGAAATGTTCCAAGTAGAGATGTCAAGTACACAATTGTATATAGTTTTACAATTCTTTGGTGGAGAGGTCTGTACCAAAGATATAAATTTCAGATCCATCATTACATAGATGATAGTTGAAATTGTGAACCAGAAGAAATTACTTAGGAGAAAAAGAAGATAAAGATTCAAATAATGATTTCTAGGTCACTCCAAATTGAAGAAGTTAATGAGAACTGAGATTAATAGAAGAGACAAAGTATGACCAATGTCAAAGAAAAAAAACGAACAATAGAGAAGCGTATTATTAATTTTCATAAAAGATGATATATCAGGTAAGATCATGACTGAAAGTTGGTCATTGAATTAAACAAAATGGAGGTCAATAATGACCTTAAAAGGACACTTTAGGTACTCCTTTGATTTCTGTACCCCCTTGCTTCTCATAATGAACACTGCTCATTATCTATATTTAGACTTTTTATTGCATATATACATATTGATAAATAAGATACACTGTTGTTTTACATGTATTCAAACCATATAAATGGGATAGTCTTTCATAATTCAGCCCTTTTCTGTTTTAACTGAATTATATATATGAATAAATATATATGATTTGAGTTCATTCATTTGAATTAGCAGTAAAGGAAGACACATATAATAGTCCACATTCTATTTATTATACTTAAAAGGAATGTTTACATTATTTCAAATTTTAGTGCTCCAAGCAATGCAGTTATTAGCATTTTTATGCATATCCTTCTGTACATAGGTCGAAAATATTTTTAGGAGTGAAACTACCAGCTCAAGTATATGTACATTTTCAACATTATTAGTTTTTTTTCCTCTTGTCTTGCTGTGTTGGCTAGAATCTTTTTTATAATGTTGAAATTAAATGATGGCACCCAGGCATGGCTCATGACTTTTGTGAGAATGTGTCTAATACTTCATAATTAAAGTATTTATTGAACATACATATTTCCTTACTCTGTCACCTGATGTAGCCTAGAACCAATGGCATTCCAATAGGAATAAGCAAATCTAGTCCCCAGATTTTAGTTTCTAATGTCATTCTACAATAAATGGAACCAGATCCCTTTGAAGTGATGGCTCATTTTAGAGCTGGGCATTAAAACATACAAGATGAGCACAGAATATCTTTTAGTGCCAGAAAGGAAGGAACTGTTCAAAATCTCCAGCTCTGCGATGATAGGGGTATGTCAGAGGAACACTGGAGTTAACTGAAAAGCTCTTAATGGTCAGATGTGAAGCAATTTGACCAAATAATATAATGAAGTATTAAATCATAACCCAAAGCATAAAATAAATATCCATGAGTACATAGAGATATAAATAAATAATAGAATAAGTAAATAAATGGGAGGAAAGAAGTAAATCTCCCATGCAGAAAAATCACAAATGATTTGTGTAAATGCCACCCTCAAAAAGGAGAAATAGAATGCCTCACTCCTTAAGTGTAGGTTGTTCTAGTGACTTCCTTCCCAAGAGTACAGTATGGGGGAAATAAAGTAACTTTACAGTGGAGAAACCTTACAGACACTTCCTCAGCCATGTGATTAAGGCCATGTGTACTAACACGCTAGTGATGTCATGTTGATAATATATACTCTAGATAAGATGTGATGAGAACAAGGCTTTATGACAGTAGTCTTCATCTCCAAAACATAAAACCCTGTATATTATGAGAAAAAACTTGAGCCACATTCACATAAATGGATATACTACAAAATATCTGGCTCATAAACCTCCAAACTTTGGAGTTTATCAAAATCAAAGAAAATTTGAGGAAATGTCATAGTCAAAAGGGGCTTAGCTTAATAAGGAGACATGATTAAATGTAATATAGTATTCTGAATGGGATACTATAATAAAAAAAGGCCATTAGGTAAACATTAAGGAAATTTTAAATAACAATAGACTTTAGTTCATAATGATTATATTAGTTAGGGTTCTCCAGAGAAACAGAATCAATGAGAGATAGATAAATGATGATGATGATAGATAGATAGATAGATAGATAGATAGATAGATAGATAGATAGATAGAAGATTTAATATAGGAACTGGCTCACATGGTTGTGGAGACCAAGAGGTCCCATGACTTCCCTTCTAACAAGCTGGAGAACCAGGGAAGCCAGTGGTTTGGTCCAAGACCAAAGGCCTGAGAAATTGGGTTGGGGGAAACTAATGGTATAAATATTGGTCTGAGTCTGAAAGTCAGAGAACCAAAATTACCAATTTCCAGGCAGGAAAAGATGGATGTCTGAGCTCAGGCAGAGAGAGAGCTCACCCTTTCTCCACCTTTTTGTACTATTCAGGTCCTCAACAGATTGGATGAAGCCCACCCACACTAATGAGGTTGATTTTTTTTTTAACTCTATCTACTGACTCAAATGCTAATCTTTTCCAAAGATTTCTTTAAAGACCTACTCAGAAATAATATTTTAGCAGCTATTTGGGCATCTCTTAGCCCAGTCAAGTTTACACATAAGATTAACCATCACAATTCATCAATATTTATTCATTAATTGTAAAAATGTACCACTCTGTTAAAAGGTATTAAAAATCTGGGAAACTGGGTGATACTCTCAGTACTACTTTGTTAATTTTCCTGAAGCTATAAAACTTTCCTAAAATGAAAATTTTATTTAAAATGTTTATAAAAATTTTTACTAGGAATTTTCAAAATATTAACTTCTTCCTATTCTTGCTTTGCTGAGATTTTTTAATATAAATGTGTTCTTATTATATACTTTTCTCATATAGTGATATAATCATTATATTTTCCAATTCAATCTGATACAGTATGATAAATTACATGATAAATCTTTTTATATTAAAGCATCTTTGTTAGTCATGATGTTACAGAATAAGCTGCATTAACCAAACAAACAAACAACCCAAGTCTCAGTAACTTGAAAATCAAAGATTTATATTTTTCTTGAACTACATGCTTATCTTAGTTCAGTGGGCACTGTGGTCCATGTCATCCTCACACAAGGGGACCCAAGGTAAGGAACCTTTATCATGTGGATGTCAATGGACACTGTGAAAACAAAAGAAATGTGATCAAAGGCATAGGAACACATTTTTGAAGAATATTTTTTTTGGTGGAAAATAGATTATAGTAGTAGATGTCTTCAGAATGTTTAACTTTGGAAACAGAGAGAAGGGTAAGACTTGGGAAAGAGGAAAGTGTCTAGTGGTTCTTGGCTGTGGCTAATGCTCTATGTATTGGCCTGATTGGTAGTTGTATTGTGTGCCCATTTTGTGACATTTCTTTAGGATATACACTCATGATTACCCTTTTATATTTTATTTTATACATCAGAAAAAAAGTTTACTACAAAAATAAAGGCCTTTACTACTTACCAATGAACAGTTCCCTCACCTATAATGAACACATAAGTAACACATTAATAGTTACCAAATTTGATTTTGGAGATAAGTGATTTATCTGTGATAATCTGTTAATTTCATGTTTTCATATTGATAATAGTGAGATTTTAATTTAAGAAGAGTTAAATACCAAATGATTTTACTTATATGCACAATCTAAGGAACAAAAAGAACAAACTAATCAAAAACAGACTCACAAAAATAGAGGGCAATCTGGTGACTGCTAGAGGGAAGGAGTGTTGGAGGACTGGGAGAAGGGTTAAAGAAGTACAGACTAGTAGTTGCTAGATGGTCATGGTGGGAATGGGGAGCACGGCACAGGGAATGCAGTTAGCATTAATGTAATGGCTAGGTGGAGAGCCAGAGGAGAGAAAGAGCAGTTAGGGGAATTGTTTTATAACTATATAAATGTCTAACCAATGTACTATATACTTAAAACTAATAAAGTAAAATTTAAAAACAAGTTTAAATCTTCTAGATGTATACTTCATATTGCTATTTGATTTCAGATCCCTGCATATATACAGAGGTCAGCTGATCTGGAGAGCTCAGAACTGAATTTTCAGGTGTCAGAATAAGCATTAAAGTAACAAGCCAAAAATAAAATTAACAATCAAAGCTTTTATCACTTGCTACAATAGCAGAAGGAGCAACTAAAACCTATTCTATTTTCCTACATAGAACAGCAGGCCAGTGGGTAATGAGGGAACTCTGAACATAAGATCCTGGTGGTTTCATGGACTCTAGGTTCTGTTTCCTATGATTAGAGCTTTTTGTGTCCTCTCTAAAAAGCATTTTTCTAGCCCAAGGTTGTGAAAACAGTTACCTTTATTTTCATATAGAAACTTTAAAAGAGCTGCTTTTATGTTTTGCTGTATGATCTGTTGCAAATAGCTTTTTTGTATGATGTAGAGTACACAAAAAGATTTTTGTTTGCTTTTTTTTAAATATGAATAGTCCAACTGTTCTTTTTCCATCTCATTGCATTGATAACTTTCTTGAAAATCAGTTGATCATTTATCTACAAGTGTATTTCTAGACTCTATTCTATTGCATTAATATTTTTTATCCTTAGAAAACCACATTCTCTTGATTATGACAGCACCTATTGTTAATAGATAGTATAATTTTTCCAAAATTGTTTTCAGAATTACAATATGTTAACTTTTTATATTCTACTCAGATTTAACGCTGTACTTTATGTGAAATATAAAACAAAACAATATCATTTTATTTACTCCTCCAAACCATGAGCCTTTGTTGTCTGTCATACATTTTATTTATACATGTTATAATGTTATTATTTTTGCTTTAAACAGTAAGTTGACATTTAAAGGTATTAAGAAGATAAAACAAAGATAATTTTATATTTATCCTTATATTTTCTATTGCCAAGCCTCTCTCTTTTTTTCATGTATATCTGGGTATCTGAGTTTCTATCTGGTAACATTTCCCTTCAGCATAAACTTTTTAACATATTTGGGCAAGGTTAAAATAAAGAAATTTCAGGTAAACAAAAGCTGAAAGACTTAGCATCTGCTGACAACTAATTTTCTCAGTTTCTGTTTATCTGAAATTTATTTAAACTTCAGCTCCATTTATTGATGATAATTTCTTTAGACATGTAATTATAAGTTGCAACATTTTTTAAAGAACATTGCAGATATTCATCCATTTTCATCACAAATTCACTGTTTCCGATAAGTCTGCTGGAATTTTTAATATTTGTATCTGATATCTAGATTTGTTGGGTTTTTTTGGTCTTTTGCCTATTCTCATATCTTGTTTTCAGAAGTTTGATTATGATATGCATATGTGTGGTTCTTTATATTTATCTTCCTTTGCGGTGGCTAGGCTTCCTGCATCTGTGAGTGCATATTTTTCACCAAATTTGAGGAATTTGGAAACCAATATTTCTTTAAAATTTTCCTTCTTTATCTCTCATCATTTTTGGAGAGGAAATCAATTGCATGTATATCACATTTAATCCCTTGGGTGACTGAGTCTCTGTTTATATATTTTTCCAGCTTTCTTTTGCCTCAATTTGAATGATTTCCATTAATCTGAATTCAGTTCACACATCTTTCCGCTTTTAAATCTATCCTATGACTTTTTCATTTCATATATTTTATATTTGAATTTTTGAGAATTCATTAGAATTTGTGTTTATAGTTTCATTTTATTTTATTTTATTATTTTATTTTTTGCCCAAATTTCTCAGTGGTATTCTATTTTTTTCAAATCCTTGAATCTACTTTTAATATTTGTTTTAAAATCCTCATCTGCAAATTCTAGCATCAGTATTATCTTGGGGTCTGTTTTTATTAGCTCTGGTAGAAGAACACCAACTTCTATTTATCTTGGCTATAGAATACATGCTTCTGTTTTTCATATTTAGTAATTATGACTGCAATATTGTAACATGACTGGATTATGTTTCTTCCTTTAAAGTATGTTCTGGCAGACAGTTAAATGAATGATTGATCACTAAGACTTCATTTTAGGCTTTGTTTGGGTGGATCTGTTTCAATTTTTACTTTGGAGGCATGGCCTTTCTGGACTTCAACTGCATACTTGGGGTACTCAGCAACAGTCTCCATTCTAACCAGGCCATACTGTCATATTTCCTAGCACTGCACAATCCCTATTGTCTTCATTCAGTTATTAATCCCCAGCAGCTACTTTCTACCAGGCCTTAAAGTCTCACCCCGAGTGTTCATAGCCTTGCCTTCAGCCAAGGAATAGAGAGAACAGCATGCTGGCTCAAAAGTTTCTTCTCTGAACAACTCTCCATTTTACTCTTCTGCCTCACAAAGTTAGTCCACCTCAAACTCTCTGAACTCATGTTTCTCTTTGCTTCATTCGCTGAGACTGCAGCTGTTTGCTTAGGTTCCTCCTCTCTAATATGATCTAAAAGCATCTCGTAGGCAGAAAGTCAGGGGGAGTGCAGAGCTCGCTTATGAGTGTTCCTCTTCTTTCAAATAAAATAGCCTCTCACGCTGTTGTTTGTTGCTTGACAACAGTTGCCTCATATACTTTTTTTCCCCTTTTCATACTTGTTCACAAAGGATGCATAAGTCTGATATGGTAACTGTGTCATGGCTAGAAGTGGAGATCTAAATATATTTTATTTCCACCTAGATAAAGAAAACTCAAAGCATTTGGTTTGCTATATTTATCTCAAAGCAATACTTTTGAGGAAAGTGCATTCCACCTTGCCATAATCTAAAGGGGAATTTAGCCGATTTATTTGAATGTGTTGGAACTTGGTCTAGAATAGTACTATGGAGACAACATTTAAATATTCACCTGGATTTTTAGGCCGATAAAACATCATCGTCATCATCATCATCATCATAGTTAACATTGAATATTTTTTACATGTAGCACATTTTTAACTCACTCAATACTATGGCAACCATGTAATTCAGTAATTTTTATATGAGGAGACCTAGGCAACAGATTAAATAATTTACTCAAAGTTATACATAGAGGATGTGTTGGAACCAGAGACCTAATGGAAACAGCCCCAGTTCACACTCTTAACTAGTGTGTTTTACCACCTTAAAAGACCAGCCATTTCTCTTGTAATATCAAAATACATGTTTTTCTCCACTTCCTGCTATAGTCCTCCATCTACTCCACTGCCCTATAAAATAGGACTAAACCGAGGCGTGTAGAAAATGTGGAGAACACAGTCTGAGTTAGAATTGTTGATAGGAGGACTTCTAGGGGCAATGATAATTTCCAGGAAAGGACATTTTATAATCAGAAGTTTTAATTATAGACTTAATTCTGTATTCTCACCCTAAACTCTACATTAAAGAGCTAACTATTACTTATATTTCAAGACTCAGTTTAGATGTCACTTCTTCTATCAGGACTGCTAAATTCTCATTCCCATCTCACCCACAGATTGGACGGGATGCCTTTCTTCTCTGTGTTGGAATCTTTATCCCAGGACGTATGACAATACTACAAATGTTGCTTTGCTTATCTACTTATGGACTCCATATCCAAAAACTTTCCTTGAAAGCTAGAACTTGTATTATTCACTGCTCTGTCTCAAGATGAGAGTACAATGTCTTAAAAAAAAAAGTTCAAAAAAATTGTTTTAAATTTATATGCATACCTTACACAATTAAGAAGGTTGAAACAGCTATACATGATACAGTCAAGCTATGCTTTCAGAAAACAAAATGACTTCCACCTTTGCCATCACTCTGATCGTAAAGCCCTGGCCCGATTATGGTATGATTATTTTTAGCCTTCTGAAAGCATTTGCCAGTACTTTACACTGTGGAAGATAGGCTTATATTCCCCTTGAGATAGTTATAGGAAGACCAGCTTCTTCATCTTAACTGTAGCTGTGAAGAATTATTATTTATCAGGGGTAGACGCTACTGAACTTTCCATAGTTCTTTTATTATCTCAATAAATTGTTTTAGGAAATAAATGACAGTTGAGACATTCAAAGCACATATACATGTTAAATGTAAAAGAATCATTTAACATCTTAAAATTTTAACGGATGATTCTTAATTAGCAAGAAATACTTTCTTTTTTATACAGATGTACAATCAGAGTATTAAAAAACAATGGCTAAAATTGTTTTAAAGGGTAATATGACCTGTGTTACACATTTGGCAAAATATGATGCTTACAGGAAAACAGTCCTACAAAAACACCAAATTAACTTTTAGCTAAAAATAACAAGATTTTTTTTCTGTTCTACCTTTTTCTTTTCTACTAGTGGGTCTCACTTAGTAAACTGTTTAGGTTGCCTCGGGATATAAAATCTGTCAAGAACATTATTGAGACATGGGAAAGGTTGGTAGAATCTTCTCTGTCAGAATAGATGACAACTAATTATAGTCCAGAAACTGGAAACCCTTGGGAAAGAAGTAAAATCTGAGTCTGCCAAGATATGATTGTTTGAGGCTATTTTTGATGGTGAGAGTATTTATGAGTTGTATTAATAATAGATGAACTAATGTAGCACTAAAATATGAAAACATTCTTATTTGACTACTAGAAAGTTGCTTGCTTGTCAACAACAATAAAAGTAAAATAAGTATTAAATAATAAATTACTTCTTTCAAAGAAAGTTTTCATGGTATTCTTTAATATTCATGAGGTTGTTAACAAATGTTTTTAAAGCTTTATAGTGTGGCACTCTAAGACAGGTGAAGAAATATGTTTTCCTTACTTTAAGAGATGCTTTGTGATTTCTTTTTATAATTACTGTGCTTTTTTATCTAATATTGTTCTCTTTGTACTCTCTATTATTAAGCAATTAATATTGTTTATAATCAAATGTCACTATTAGTTTGCATCTCTGTCATCTAATATTTAATAATTAGGTAATGACTGTTGAAATTTTATTCTCTTTCTTGACAAGGGATAGAAAGGGGCTTCCTGGTTTCTTTCTTGCACCTGAATGAAGAACTTTCTTCAAAGTCTGCAGACCTGGGAAGTACACTGGAAAAGTACCAGTGGTGTACTTTGACCTAAGTGATATCAGGTAAACTTTCAGACTCTGAAGCCTCAGCCAGACCTTGGTACCACAATACCTAAAATTTTACCAAGTGTATCAGAGCACTTGTATTAAGCAGTGTCCCTTTGCTTCAGGCTTTAGTTACAAAATCAAATGTGTGCATACATGGGAGAAAACTAACAGTGCTACCACTTTGGTGTGAATAAGTTTATTAGATCCTTTGTTACTTGAACTTGAAGTATGTGTGCAATAGATGGTAGAAAAGACACATGTGGAAGAATGAAGTCATATTTTGTTTTCTCATTTGCCAACCCTATATGTAAAACAGAAAAAGAGAGACACGATAGGTAAATAGATCGATACGTAGATAGGTAGATAAGGAAGGTAGGTAGGAAGGTAGATAGATAGATAGACTAATTTACCTTTTGTGTGTAATTTAAATAATAATTTTCACTATCAAGATAGGTAGCAAAGCTAGAAAAAAGAAGACAGTCTATTTATTTATTTTTTCCTTTGTTAATTCCCTATGGTTTCTACTGTTATAATTGACTAGCAGTGGCACACAGTAATGGAAAACTGTTTTGGAAACTTAGGCAAATAGAGAAATACAGTTAGGATAGGAATGGGTTTAGAATGTTATAATTTAATAAAGATTTTTAAACATATAAATCCTGTCTTCTAAGTAATTTGAGAACCTTTGCAATAAGCTCAAATACTACAAAAGCAAACACTACAATTAAAGTCATAGGAAAGTGTCACATTCTAGGAGGATAGTGTGAAGAGTATAGATAAGAGGACTCAGAAAACTTAACCTTGAGCTTCTTCAGAAACTGACAAAGAAGAAGAGTGCATAGTTATTCAAGAGGAAGGCACTTTCATAACTTTAGCCTCTGGACTACTTTACTTGAGTGCATAATTATTAAACAATACTGAACTCTCTATTGAATGTTGTTCTTGATAGCAGCTGTGGAGAAAAATTCAAGAAGTCCTCTATAAGGGCATGTGTGAAATTATTTTATGAAATCCGAAAGCATAATTGCAACTGTCATAACATACAAGTAGGTTCACAGGACTCAGAATAACAGTGTCTATTTTCAGAGTACTTGAATAATGTGCCTTGACAAGAGGAGAAATATTGGAAAATCTAGAAAGAGATTTTAGAACCTGATGCCTGCTGGTACCTGGTATATAACCTAGGATATAATGAGTAAAAGAAGCTGGTATTAATAAGAATTAACACTTATATATCTGCTTAGTATGTACAAGAAAGGCTTATTAGCAAATTTAGCAAATAAAAATACAAGGTAACCATTTAAATCTGAATTTCAGGTTAACGATTAACTTTTTTTTTTTAATTTATATATGTCCCACGCAACATTTGAGACAAACTTAAGCAATATTTAGGATATCTTATGCTAAAAAATATTTGTTGTTTATCTGAAATTCAAATTTAACTAGACGTATTTTATCTGGAAACCCTATTTAGCACATTCAACTATTAATTTATTTGATTCTTATAAGAACTTGCCCTCATAGGTATTTTTGCTTTTAGTTCATTTACAGATGATAAAACTGAGGCAGAGAAAGTTCGATCGAGTAGCTTTGCCGAGTTCACAGAGGTAGTGAGTGATGGACTGAGGCTCCAAGCCTTGTGCTGCAGAGACCGTGATCCTAACTTCTCTTTAAATAGCCTTTGCGTTCACCCAGGGCTGTGGCGGGAGTGGTGCAGACCAGACACAACTGGAGAAAAAGAAAGAAGTGGTAGACAGCAAGACTTCACATAAAGTACTAAATAGAATAACTCCGGGTTAGAATCCCTGCTTCGAGTACCATACCCCTTTCATCGCTCTGTCACCCTGTCGCCATGAGAGTTTTCTAAAATTTAAATATGGTCATGTTACTGCTGCAGATTCCTCGGTGCTTCTTAGACCTCATCGGGTAAAAGTATGTGCCTTCACATGGTACACTAAGGCTTCATAATTTAATCCCTGCCTATCTTTATTTCTTCACCTCTTTTCTACCTCTTTTAGTTCCCTGATTTTATATGTATATGCATATGTGTTGTGCCTCAGAAATAATGGATTACTTTAGTTTTCTGAATATGCCAGACGTCAGAATGTCAGTGAATTATCTGGGATGTAAATGAGGCTCAATGTAAAGTTGTTAGATGAATGAACAAATGACTTTTCATCTCCCCAGGCACTGCACATGCCATTACACCATTTTTTTCTTCACTCTTTCCTTTGGCAAATTCTTACTATTTTTTACTCTCTGATTGAATATGCTCTTCCTGGGAAGTTGTGCTCGGCTCTTCTCCAAGGCCGACCTTCATATTGGCCATGACCTAATTATTCAAGGCATGTTTAGATTTGCTTTTCTAGGCAGTCTAAAGTAGTTTAATTTTGATATAAAAATTTAAACAATAGGAAAAAAAAAACAATAAATGCATTCCAAAGCTTTATTACCCAGTCAGTGCTTTTAGTTACCTCTTGTACTTGCACATTGTAATCTCTCAAAAGTATCTGTTGATTGACTGACCTACTACCTGCCTGTTATCTGTAAACGGCCTTTTAAACAATGAGTTGTGAAAAAAACTACATTTTTGCATAAAGTAATTCCCGATGATAAAATTTAAATATTTATAAGTGCATGTTTCCAGATGCAGAGTATTAAAAGAATTTAATCCATAATCAAAACTTTATTTGAAATATTACTGAATTTTATGCTGACGTTATGCCGAACAAAGTTTAAGATACATAGTAACCACTAATAAGTAAACATAATATATCCTGCAATAAAAAATAAGTTTCAAGATTGAACAAATTATGCATGAGGCATATTTATACTACCAAATTACTCATTTTTAATCTTGAATTCAAATATGAGTCTGTTAATGCTAAATTTTATCTGATGACCCCTAAACATAAAGTACTTGCCTAAATGCCATAAGTCACACCTTTAAATCAGTGTTGGCCTACTAGCGCACTTAAATTTGGCTTACTGCAATGTTACTCTGTATTGGCAGAAAAGAAAAAGCGAGTTTGGGAATTAAGAGTTAAGTAAACCTCATAAACACATCAATTTTCGAGGCCCAGCTTTTAAAAATGCCTATTTATCCTACCATTAAATTATCTTGTCTTCAACTAGCAAATGCTTGAGATTTAACATTGGTGTATAAGTCAATTGCTTGGAACTTAACAATTATGCCTTTATAGAAGAATATTCTACAAGATTGTTAGTTCCTCAGGCCACATCACAAAAGACTGCCACATAATATAGCTGAACTACTTGTTAAAATACCTTTTGAATTGTGCTTTAGAACTCAGGACAAAGTGAACACATTTTATTCTTCCTTCTGTGATACTGGAGAGGGAAGCTGAGTGGCTGCTTCTGCTACAGCCCTCACGATTCCATCCTAGAAAAGATGTTGACCTCCCAGATGAACTAACTTGCTGTTTGTGTAATTATGGGTTTTGTAAGTTTAGTATTAGTGTCTCAAGATTGTTCTCTCTCCTACAGAGAATAAATTTCCATCTGATTCTCTTTTTTAAATGACCTCTTATTCTTATCCCTTGAATTATAATTTGCCTTAAAGCTCTCTCTTCTGATTTTCACTGCATCTTTTTTTTTTTCATCATTTACTGATAGGGTCGTATGGTTATGAAGATGAGGAGGAAGGAAAGGAGGACAGTAACAGACAGTACTGCCATTGTTAATTAAGTATGTGTTAGGGTACCAAGAACTGTGCTAAGCACTGCTATCCATGCATTACAAGTAGTATTATTTCTTACATCAGTTCTGTGAGTGAGGTGATATTTCCATTTTGTAGAAGAGGGATATGATTAGGTAAGTTTGCATAGCTGGTAGATGGTGGAGGTAGGATTTAAACTCATGTTTTTCTGATTTCAAAGCACCTGTTTTTGTTCATAATGCTATGTCTTGGACCATAAATCCCATAGGTAGAGTAGTTAAGAACTGAAATATCTTAGCATATGCAAGCAATTAGTTGAAGTGGACAGACCCAGATTATTTGATTGAAAATATCTTGCTAAAAATAGTCCTATATAGTGAATCAATGAGACATAAAAGTGTCATCCTAAGTTTCAGATATTTACCTTTTTTCTTTGTTTCCTGTAAAATTTACACCTACATTTACAAGACCATTATGTAATTTGGAGAATGGAAACTCCAAAAAATTAACTTTTTAAAAAAGCACTAAAAAAAAAAAAAAAAGCCATAGATAAATTACACTCGCAAATGTGTGTCTTCCAATCCCAACCTTGAATACAGTACTTTCTCCAGTATACTTTTTCCCCTAAAATACTATTGTATCAGCATTATTTCATATTTGACTTGTCTTAGTAAGAGTTTTAAGTTGATCTATTATTTTCCTGATTATTTAAAAAATAAGAAAAAATATGTAATTCTGTAAGATATTTCTTCTCCTGATTCAACACATTGCAAAAAAACTGCAAAGCTTTATAAGTCATATTTAGTGCATCGGATATTTTATAGTGCTTGTTACACTGTGAAAACCTCAAAATAACAATAATAAAAGCAATAAAAATATTGGATAAATATACAACTGCATGCTTTGAATGATTACTATGGGTCAATGACTACACTCAGACATTTCTATGAATTTTTCTATTTAATACAACAAAATAAAATTTAAAAAAAAATACAAAAACAAAAAGCAGCATGGCCGACTTTTCTGAACCAAGTTATTGCAGTAGTCTTTCTTTTACATTTAATAGTTTCACCAATACGGGATTCTTTTTTCTTGTTAGTTTTAGACAATTTATGTAAAACAAATGAAATGTTACAAAAAAATCCCAAAAATATGGAAGCACAATATTGCAAATGATCAGAAACACACAGGAAGATAACAGCAAATGAGGCGTTAACACTGAGTGACTGTTTCATTGGAACAAAAGCAAAAGAGGAAAGTTTACCTCATTACTCCATTATTCACTCATGAAATGACAGTCATAGACGTCTGAGAAATGTCATGGAAATTTTAGAATGTCTTGTTCAACCTCTGCAGATTTTCATTCCTCCTTAATATCCTAATGCCATAGTCACTTCTTTCAGAACCTCATAAAAAATAGCTCTATCTTGTTACCGAGAACAGAAAAGGAATTGCAACTACTAGATCTTCCCGTATGCTTCCTGGAGTCCCACAAAAGGACTTGCTAAAGTTGAATCTAAACTCTTCAGTGTTCACACCCCACTGTGTAATCTTTAATTCACACTCTCTTTTTTGATGTATCTTTTCAATATTAATTCTCTTTTGCTTTTAATTGGCAAATGACTGTGTTTCGGGTGGAGAGATGCAAGTAGCTGGTTTCCAAATTTAGATCAATGCCAAGTACTGACAGGTTCGGTCTTGGTCACAGCGGCAGAAAATCTCAGGAAAAGGAACTCTGGTGTAGCTGATAAAGCACAGACTCTTACTTTAGATGAGTGTGTTTTAATGTTTCCATATACAGATACTTTGCTCCTATACCTCAGTCTGCTACCAAACCTTTACAAAAATTGTTTCTTCAGCTTGGAACACCATTTATTACTTGATTAACTCCTACTTACCTGCTTCATGGTCGCTTCTTCCAAGAAGTCTTCCTTGGCACTCCACATCTTGAATAGGGGCTGCTGCTTGCATTCTTAGGGGACCCTGAGCTTATATCACCAGTGGATTTCTTCTGGCCTGATGGACACTCTGTTCTGTTTCATTCTCAATACCTATGATAGTACCTAGAAAAATGTAGTTTCATCAAATGCAGCAGTTCCATTTGTTGCTGAATACCGCCAGCTATCCATGACTAACAGTGCCATCACCATTAGTAAACTTACCGCTGATGTGGCTACACTTTGCTGTGCTGCTCAGAGAAGCCTGATGTCTTGCCTGTGTTGCTGAGGACCTTCCTCCGCCATGACCCTGTACTCTGGAGGTTGTCCTGTCTCTCCCTTTCTTCACTCTTTTTACACTAGGATGAGTAGTTTCAGAGAACAATTGTGGCTCCTCTTTTTCCCTAAACAGGAATTTGTTACTGCTCATAGTGTGGCTACGGGAGTGGTATGGAGGACAGGAGATCAACTGATTGACAAACGGTTCCTGTGCCAATTTACGAAGCTTGGGCTATCCTATGGTTTGTGGTAAGTCAATGGAGGATTTTAATTAAGAGATTGTTTTTTGAGTTTAGGTAGATCACTCAGCTGGCTCTGCAGAAGATGAATTTATGGAGAAAAACATTAGGGAGCATGGATATCAGTGATAAGAGTATTCAGTACTGCAGAGCTCTATATGAAGGGTCTATACAAGGAAGGGGTCAACAAAATTTTTTCTGTAAAGGGTCAGATAGTACATATTTTAGGCTTTGTGGATCATATGGTCTCAGCATTGTAGAAAGTCTACCTCTGCTGCTCAAAATGTAGACAAAATGTAAATAAATGAGTATGTCTACGTTCCAATAACTATTTATGAAAATGGAAATTTAAATTTCATATAATTTACATTTGTCATATAATGTTATTATTTTACTTTATTGTATTTTTTTCCCAATCATTAAAAATGTAAAAGCATTCTTCTTTGCTGAGCACACAAAAAACAGGCGCAGGCCAGATTTGGCCCGAGCGCTATGGTTTTCTGACAACTGGCCTATTCCATTCATTTGTTTGTAGAAGAAAGGAGAGATTAAAAAAAAAAAAAAATCACTCAAAAGGTACAAAGCTTTTATTCATTGGTACAAAAGCTTTGATTTCATGAGCTCTTATAACTAGTGTATGTTAAATAGAAAATCAAGTATATTTGAACGAAGGGAAATATATCAAAACTTGGTTGTACTGTTTTTTGGTGAGGAGTGAGGTAAAAATAGATATCGTAGTTTAAATTTTTGTGACTTAGGAGTTGGGTGGACACTAACCATTATGGAGAATTCTGGAGGAGGAGTTGACGTGGTGAGCAGAAGCAGAAACTGTCTTTGTTTCTGCTTAGCTGGTGCTTCTACTAGGGACTAAGCGTTATTTAGTTTTAAATTGATTAGAATTGTCTTCTTAACCTCCAGAGTACCCAGAGTTCATGTCTTCTTAACCTCCAGAGTACCCAGAGTTCATGTGCAGATGCTTCTAGAAGTCTCTCTGGCTGAAAGATTCTTTTATTTATATATTTTCCATAGGATATTTAGACATTAAGTAGTGATAACTCTGAGTGAGCTCTTCAAAAGAAAACTTCCATTGGAGAAAGGAAGACAGATATTTTTCAAAGAATTTTATTTTGTTTTTATTATTGTCATCATCATCATCATCATCATCAATAATCTTGAAATATAGATGTGAGTAGTCATGGTCACCAGCTGAAAAAGCAGGTAGAAAAATTATGGCACTTACAACATTATTCCATTCTCTAAACCACTTTGTCTTAGTTTTCCAAAGACCAAAGTGAAGAACGCCATTAGTATCTCTTCTCTCATATTCCCTGCCTTTCTCTCCCATTTCCTCTTTCTTCCATTTCACTTCTCACATATTTTGTTGACTTCTCCAAGCTTGTAAATGATACTTCTCCTCTCCCTCTTCTCTCTCTTTCCCCACTTCCTCTTTCTCATTCATGGGCATTAATATCCTTGAGACTATGGCTTCCAATGAAAAATAATGAATAGTATTTGGAGTAAAACTTAGGTATTTTGTTTTTTAGTAGATATATACTAATATTTTCAGAATAGAATAATGTACCCTGAATCAAACAATACAAAACAAAACAAAAAAGAGAGAAGACCGAAAGGAACATGTCAGATACAGCATTGTAGAAATTTATCTGCCGATTCTCATCCATGAAAATCATCTGAGAAAAAATGTGGTCATTTTGGTGCAATCAGATATCAAATAGAGTTCAGTTTAAACAGTGGGGGACCTGCATTTTGAGGGTTGTCACAAGAACTGTGTCTCACAGAATATTACTTTTATAAGATAAGCAGATTTTTATCATATAAGAGATTTGTGAAATTTAGAACTAGAGAAAAGTTCAAAAACTTCTAATTAAAAAATGGCATAGGGGAATCCTACAGTCTGATTGGGTCGATTGCTTTCTGGCCTACTTTCATGAATTAGAATTACTTCTGCTTACTAATGGCATTACATGAAATGTTAAAATATTTCTACAAATCAAGGTTATAGAAGTTAATAAGAACGGGGTCTCCAAGCATCGCTAAATACATTGTTTATAATATTTGAGCAACTATTCATGAGTAAAAGTACGATAAATATGACATTGTCATTGTTTAGTGTTTTCTATATAAATTATTTTGAAATTGTTTCCAGCATTGGTTTTGTTTCTTTAATCTTTCTAGTCATTTGTTTTTTTGTTATCCCTATTCTGACGTACTTTTGGTTTTTTCTTTTTATTTCTATATTTTTTCTCTTTTATATAATGCAAAAATTATTTTTAAATCAACGATTTGTGTTAATGGATTAGAATATTTTATAATCAGAATTAAAATCAGAAGCAAAAATATATAATTCTGAAGATAACCCTCCCCTTCTCCCCAGCATCTGAAACAAAAATAGAAAAACAAAACAAAATAAAAAAGCAAAAGCAGGATCATCTGGATCCTGACTCTTATAATTCCCTTATTTTAAAAATTAATTCAAACTGGTTTAAAATCTAATAATGTGTACTCATTCTGGTTAGAATTTAGTGGTTAATCCTTATATTAAATAGTGCATTTATTTTTTTCAAGACGTATTTATTAAATTCTTATTATGAAAAAAGGCATTATGGTCATTATCTCCAGTGATTAAAAAAAAAAAAAGATTTTAAGGCATGTGATCTGCCATCAAGACACCGAGGGGTGGATGGTAGTATACATTTAGAGGTGTACATCTGTATATGATTCATGGCAATATAAATTGGAAATATAAATGCCTTAAAAGATGAAAAAAGTAAATATTGATCATAAAACCATGAAGATATTTGAATAGTTAACTCAAAATGGACTTTTGAGAGAGATATCATTTTATTTTGACCTTCAAAGATAGAATTCATAAAGACAAGGATTAGTGGCAAGAAAGGTAGATGAAAATGTATTTATTCTAGGATTCCAGGCAAGGAGATGTTTATATAAATGCATGAAGTTTGAGAAAATGGAGCCAATAAGATATTAAGAATTTATTTTGTAGAGATACAAACACAGTGTATAGAGGTTAATCTTGGAGCTATGATGTAGAGAGTGAAAACACAGCAATTGAGACATTAGAATGGTTGTTATATCAGTTCTATTTTCTTTCTGCATCTAGCCAAGCATGATGATGATATAATAATAATATTAACACAACAGGAATGATAAACATTTTTAATTCTAACTGTATGCCAGATCCTACTAATAAGCTAAAAATAAACCTATAAGTTAAGTACTATAATTTATCCTACTTTATAGATGAATAAGTTGAAGCATAGAGATACTAAGAAGGCTGCTTAAAATAACATAGCTTCTAGCAAGTAGAGCCAAGATTTTAAAAAAAAACATGCTTCAGTCTCTTTGGCTTTTGGAAAAGGATGGAAATAGGTAAAGAAGAGTGGAATACTGATGAACAAAACATGCCTAAAACTGAAAACTGAAGTCACCAATTTTTTTAGTTGCTGTTGTTCTCTTTGTGCTTCTAATCTCAGCCAGTACCCTAAAAGCAACCCTTACTCTTCTCTTCTCTTTCCAGTATTTCTGTGTGTTCTATACTTTCATCATTCTTAAGCCCCTTCATTTGCTGTCTCGGGTAACAACCTCACATTAGTCCCTGATTATCTCTTGCCTGACTTACTGCCATAAGTATCTAACTAGTGTCCCCTTTTCCAGTTTTTCCCATGTCTCACAAGCCATCCACCACTCTGTAGTAAGAGTGATCTTCCTCACGTGCAGTTAAACATGACCCTGTCTTGCATAAAGACCCATCTCATGTCCCCTAGAGTCCACAGAATAAAGTCTAAATTCCTTCCTTTGGCATTAAAGACTTTACGTAATTAATGTCTCCTTTTTGCTCTACTCTAATCTCCAATCATTTGTAGACAAGTACATGAGTTTTCCAGAAATGCTTTAAATGTAGTTTATTTCTAATGATCAAAGCTCTTTCATATCTACGAACTTTACAGTTTTCATGCTTTTACCTGAATCCACCTACCTGGTGAAATATTACTTTCATATAAACATTCAAATCAGGCCTGACCTCCTTTATGAATCCTTCCTGAACCCAGCGATCAAAACCTGTTTTTCTATTTGCAACCATAGAATCCTATACTGACTGACTCTTAAGTGGAATACTGATAATGCTCCCCTAATTCCTTCATTTAAATCCTGACTCTACTGGTAAGATCTTTGAAATCAGAAACAACATCTCATTGTTCCTGGTATTAGCAGGGGCCTAGCACAGAACCTGGCTCCTAGTTGGGGGTGAATAAACAAAACATGAGTTAATAAGGAGGGTTGTATATGTAATTAGGAGATTCTGGCTCCAGCAGTTTATTCCTTCTATAAAAGAAAAAAAAAAAGGAACATAATTGAAGTAAAAAAATAAACCACAGGTCTCTCATCAAGCCTTTTTACTGTCCAATTCATGGTATAATTTAATTATATCTTGGTCAAAGAAACCACATAGGATTTGACAGAGAGTTCACACTGTGCTTGTGCCAGTGCCTGAGCTTTAATCTAATATGTGAATGGGGAAAAGTCTGAATTAAAGTTGTTGAGAACTGTCACACATGGTTGTTCTGTGCTCCCAAAAGATGCCTGGAAAGCCAGATTTGAGGGGGTGGGGGAGGAGGCAGAAAGCAAGGCAGAGATAGAGGAAGGAGGGAGCGGGGGCGACGTGAGAAAAATCCAGGAGGGCAGAAAAGAAAACACAAGATAATGAGCTGCCACGATTAAAAGGTTTCATTTTTCAAATAACTTTTCAATCTAATTCATACTATGTGAAATGTTAAGATCTATTCCTAGGCTGAATAATATGCTGTAGGACAAAATTTAGATAAATAATTACCTTCCTGTTTTATGCATAAAAATATTAAGACAGATTCATTTAATTATCATAATCATTCATGGTTGGGTGCTGGTTCAGCCCTGAAGGATTGCCACTTCCTGCCCTACCTTGGTGTCTGGCCTGGAGCCTCGTGTGTGAACACCTGGGGGCAGAAGCTGGCCCAGCCCCTTCCAGTTCACGGTGGAGTACAGCGTGTCACACTGCTCATTTTCTGATGTGTCGGCTTTGCTCTTCCCTTAGGGAATGGGATTCTGACAGGCACTTTATCTCAACACATTGAGTCTCATATGAAATTGTCACTTTCTCTTGCCGCCTTGCTAGTTAGTTCAATACCGTGACGAGATACACAGAGTGAGATTTTATACCAAAGCCAAGCCAGGAGGCTGTTGTTTTAGGGAAGTTCACTGCTTCACACACATTTCTGAAAACCAAGAAATCAAGGAGAACAAGGAGAAAACATCCAAGCTGGGCCTTTTCACAGTAAGATGGAAGTGTTGTATTTGAACAGCTCTTTGTGTGTTCACATGTATTATCTCGGTTAATCTCCGCAAACTATCGGAGAATCCTATCAGATGCCTCATTTTCATTATCAGGAAAATGAGGTTTTGACAGGGAGCTGAGACCAAGCCATTGCTTTATAGGCACACTCCTCTTTGTGTGGTATTCCAGCTGATAAGTGAGTTTATGAAAGTGCCAACAGATAAATGCTGGTGATAAACAAAAATAATTTAGATGATTAATCCAAAAAACTTAATCCTTACTACATGAAGAACATTCCAATTCATGCATTTTGGGGAAATATCCATTAAATTGTATGACATTATAAGATGACCACACCAATGTTTTATATAATGGTCATTTCTTCTTGGCAGCTGCTCTAGCTGGTGCTTCAACGATCAGGATTTTGTAAAAATGGAACTTTTCCGCTGTTTGGAATGAGGTGCACAAAGCATCTAGACACCAAGTTTTGCGTACCACAGTTTGATAAAAGTGAGGGTGGCATTTATATCTTTTAATTTCCTTAATTACCTCTTTTTCTCTTATACTGGAAAAATATTTATCAGATTTTGTTACTAACTATGCATGCTTACTCCTCCTGCCTCTCATTAAAAGTACTATAAGCGGATAAATAAAGGGATAAAACCAGGAGGACAAATAGAATGAAGAGGACGGCAGTGTAGAGACCACAGGGATGGCTACCAGAGGGAGAGGTGAGCGTGGGTGACAAGGGGAAGGGGAATATAGTCAGTAATAGTGTGATAAGTTTGCACTGTGACACTGTAAGGCATAAAAATGTCTAATCACCGTATTGTACACCTGAAACTAATTTAAACAATATAAGATCGTATGCCACCTCTATTTACATACTTAAATTAAAAACAAATAAATAAGTAAATCAAAAGAAAAGGAAGACAGCAGCATGACATTTCAAAAGCTGCAGTGTAGACAGATGAGTGGCAACTGACTTTATGCAAAGAGATCCCAGGAACTGGCCCAGGGGAGGCCCGGAAGCAGGATGATTGGTGTCAGATAACGTCAGGAAAGGGAACTTGGGCTCCACTTACCTGAGAAGTCAGTGGTGCAAATGGGGCTAGAAACAGGAGACTTTTCAACTATTTGAGAAAGAAATGTTGGATGCTTTCAACCCCTCCCCAGCCACCCTAATGATTCTCTGACCCCCACCTCACTGCACCCAACTACTGCAAACCCTACGTTTACTTATTAGTGACATTGAACTAGCAATATTTTGGTTTGGAGACATTAGACACATTTGAGGGTGGGGACGTCAGAAATAAAATCTGGGAGTAATGGAAATCTCCGTATTGAATAAGTCATCCCTAAACCACTTTCCCTACTGCAGGAAAAATTTCCAGGCAGGTGGTTGGGTGACTCATTTCTGATGAAATTCCCAACTCCACATAAAATACTTACATATAGGGAAGCTTGATGGGCAGCCAGAAATAAAATCATCAAGCTTTCTCTAGATTGAAGTACACCAGTTAATAATCTCTACAAATGAACCTAGAAACTTCAATTAGCATTTTGTTTCCTACCTCTTTAATATGAATTGACAGCCATGAATCAACAGATATTGGACAAAGGGAGAATAAAACAAAGCAGATTACAAAAACAAAACCAAAAAAGCAGACTAAAACAAAACAATATAACTGCTAACATGCCAGAAGGACATGGATGAACCAAATTTAAAAATAAATAATTAAATAAAAGCTATTAGAGGAGAGACAATAAAGAAGAAAAATTAAAAAAAAAATAGTACAGTCTTCAGAAAAATAAGAGGAACTATTATAACCATGAAAGAAGAAAAGGAGAATGAAAAGCACAAAACAAAACAAAATACACACCCCAAAAAACCATTCAGAGACCCAAAAAGATCTTGGACACACATAATAGGAGAATTTTTTTTTTAATTAGTAAAAGATTTGAAAAATGATGATAACAGTTCATAATATCTCTCAGAAGTTAAAAACAATAAGAGAAAAAAATGGAAAATAGGAAAATAAAGAGAAATTTAGAGAATTAGTCCAGAAAACCTAATATTTAGACATTTAGAAATTTAGAGGAAAGAAAATGGACTTGAAGAAATTATCTTAAAAATTCCCATGTTTGAATGTCATGAAATTATAGATTTTTACAACTTAAAATATGTTCAGTTAGATGAATGATAGAAGACCCACCCAAGGTCCAAACTTTCCTCTATGTATTTGTGAACAGGTAACCAGTCATTTAGAAAAGTGTGCTTATCAGATGGCATTGGATTTCTCAATAGCATTGTGATCCTAAAGACAATGGGGCTTGCTTTCATTCAAATAATTTCAGACCCAGACAAACATTAATAAAGGCATTTTCATCTGCATAAGTTCTCAGTGCTTTTATTTCTTGAGTACAGTTTCTTAGGAAGATACGAAGGGACCTGCTCCTTCCTTCTGATGAGGACGGAACCAAGGAAAAAGAAGTGGGACTCAGGAAAGATTTTCCAACATAGAAGAGAGGTGAAAGAAATTCTTCAGAATGATAATGAAGAGAACTGCACAGGATCAGAGTTTTATATCAAGAGAAGCAACCACTGTAGACTGGAGCAAGAGACAGAGATGCCTGAAAAAGATGTTTAATACAATCCAGGAATAATGACCAGGATTTTTTTTTTTTAATTTAAATGCAGTCATAGTGCTCTACACATCTTAGCTGTGAATATTATGTGGACACTGTCTATTCGCCTAGCAAAGAATTTTGAAAGGGGGAAAAACTGGGGTTTGCTCACAAAACTAAGTTGTATAAGTAAACTGATCACACAAAATGAGAAATCAAGAAGTAACAGTAAATGTACTTCATGTGGTAACATAAAGACCAGGAGAAAAAGCTAAACTTTTTGGAACCGATTTCCTCAGAGGAGAGAAAATTGGAGTTAGAGAACAGAAGAGTCTGTTCTTTTTCCTTATAAGCCTTGCAAAACATTTTACAATTTCCAGCTTTATAGAAGTATAATCTCGACTGAAAAATTCAAATGTAATTAATTTAAAAGTAATATTTAGTAACATTAATGTTCCAGATATCAACAAGTTAAATAAAAATGTTAAAAATAATATAGTTATAGCTAAGTATACTAAAATAGCTAACTTATGTGCCAGGCACTGTGTCTAATCCTTTATATATTCATCTCATTGTTAACCCTCAGAATAGTACTCTGACATGAGTACCACTGTTTCTATTTTGTAAGCAAGTAAACTGAGGTTTAGGGAAGTGGATCAACTTCTCACAGTTTGAACATCTTCACAGTACCAGATCTGACATTCGGGTCATGGTAAGCCTCAATATAATGCAAATATGGAATGATAGTTATTCCTCTGTGGCACTGAATGAATGGACATAGAGCTTAGCAGTTCTTCCTAAAATTTACCCTTACCTTGACCATGACTCTCCTACCTTGGGCCAATACCTTGTAACGCTAGAACATTACTAATGAGCAAGTTCATCCTTATAAATCAAAAAGAACAAGAAGGGATTGATGAAAATAATTTATTATGTTTATACTTTTGTTATACTAAATACAGTCATTTAATTCACATCCGACTCAACCTCTGCTTTTATAAACAAGTAACATACATCAACAAAAACAAATTTGGCTGTCTAAACCTCCTTTGCTATTAGAGCTTTGACCATCATTTAGAAGTATAACAATCATTGCTTTGCAAGTTATTTGTTTATAAATGCTCTTTGAAGCATGTCTCATGACGTAATTAATTAGCTGTGCTAATTATCTGATTTTTGCAACTAGAATAGGAAAACCACTGTAATGTATTGAATGCTATTAAATTAGACCACTTATATCAAAATAGAATACAAAAATATTTTAAGCCGTTTTTACCTGCAAAATTCCCACTCTTCAAGGAAGGCCAGCTATGCTATGTAGTCATCAATCTAGAAAGTCAGAGCCATCCTGCTATTCAGCTACTGTGTATTCTATTAGCATGATTCTAGTTTAGTACTGGAAGGGAACTCAGTTTGAGAATAATCAAAGCTAACTCTATGTAGAGCAAGGATGTGCCAGGAATGGTTTCAAGTGCTTTGAATTTAATATCTTGCTCTTTTTAACCTCACAACACTACATAGTGGGTGTATTGTTGTTATTCTCACATCACAGAGGTGGACATTAAGGCAGAAAGAGAACAAGCAACCCAGCTAAGGCTGCCCATCTGGTAAGGAGCCGGAGCTAGGAGTCACACGCTGACACTCTGGCTTTGGGGTTTGTGCCCTCCATGTACCTCTTGGGAAAAATGAGAAATTGTGAAATAGCGCATATACAATACTATGTTGGTGCCACATTTGTAAATTGAGTGACTTGAGTTAAATACTTTGTCTCTCTGGGCCTCCATTTTTTTTTTTTAATCTGTAAATTTGGGATATTAATGATACTTAGAGGATAGAATGACAATATATGTGTGGGCAATTTGTAAATCCTTAAATCATGTAAAACACTATTTTTAGGGGAAGAAAATTCACATGACTGACATCTTTGGAGACATAGGTTACAAACTAAAACACAGACTGACAGAAGAGCAGGAACATGTTCATAACTTCTGACCCTTGTAATTCTGCAGAACTGAATTTAAGGTTCCTTTTAAATCAGGGACAATTGAATGACAGTGTGTGCTGCAGTGGAGATTGCGGAGTGTGGTAAGACACATCAATAAGCTCACCTATGAGCAATAGAAATTGAGAACTTGGAGAGTCAATGAGATTTTCAGGCTTAATAGGACAAATGTAATTAACTGAATATTAGGTCTTCTTTCCCACAGGACTGCAGAGGAAATTGGCCTTTGACAGAATAGCAAATTCAGTCAATAATCACATTGAAGTGGTGAGAATAATTCAAAGACGAAGGCGACAGTGAAATGCACCAGAGAATGTATACTCCTGAATACTGTGCTCATTCTCTTGGCTCGAGCATTGCTAAGCAATAGTTTTTTTCATAATTCACAAAATTCTTAAACTTCGAAATTATAGCTTTTGAAGGTCCTGGATGGCTATTAACCTCATAATGAAATACAGCTCTTTCAAGCTCAGGAAGGAAATCTATGTTTTGGAATCTCCCACTGCCAGGTGTATTTTAAATAAAAATAAATAAATAAAATAGCTTGAATAATGAGTTAGGCCTTTTAATCACTGAAAACTTAAATATTACTTATTCAGTTAATTAGCAGCTGGCACATCAAATGATATACGATGCCAATTCTGGTACAAAACAGAACATTGAAAAATAATTTATAAGTAGGTAGGAAAAGCTTTTTAAGTAAATAAAGATCAGTGAGATTCTGTAATTGGTTTGTGGTTCAAAATGTGTCAGTTTAATCTGATTTCAGCATAGAATTATGTCAACTCTTTGAGACACATAATCATTAATGGATGGTTCTAACACTTCCACTTATCAAAGCCTTCAATTGGCAATGAAACAAAGGGGACAGAATTAGTATGAAATTCAGTATTTCACTCTTGACTCAATATTTGTTTTGAGTTCAGAGTCCATAAAAAAAGCTATTTTGTATATATTTTTTTTTTACTTTTACAGTTTTGATGTCTTGCTATTTATATATATATATATATATATATATATATATATATATGTGTATATATACACGCACACACACACACATATATATATATATATATATATATATGGTTGAAATCCCTAAGGACTAAAAATATTCTTAAAAATTGTTAGATACAAAGATTATCTTTATTTTCTTAAGATCTTGTGTATGCTGGTCTTGCCAGCATTTTACCCACAATACCATGCCGAATATGCAAAAGTGAAAAAAGGTATAAGAACAGATGGAAAAATAACTAAGTTGTTCTAAACTAGGCACTCAGGAGGAAGCTAGCAGCCGAAGGTATGCCAAAAGCTACAAAAAAATGAAAAAACAAACTTACAGAAATTGAATAGAATACATGGCATCTGCCTTCATGGTCAAAATTGAAAGGAAAATTGAAGAGAGCATCTAAGTGTTCTTGAAATTTCCAAAAGCAGATTCATAGAGTCTCTCACTTTTAACTGTCTCCCACCAAAAAAAAAAAAAAAAAAAAAAAAAAAAGAAGAAGAAGAAGAAAAAAAATTGCTTTTAAAAAAATCTAAAGACAATACATTCTTGAAGATGTAACCCAGTTTTTAAATGTTCTTAATTTGGTTGTGTGAAAACATGAACCTATTTTTTGTTTTTGATATTTGGGTAATACTCTGTCTCTGTTCTTGTTACTGACAAGCCAGAAGGCTTCCATAGCAATTTCAGTTATTTAAAATGAAATGAAAAGTTAAAATTCCAGTCACATGCACACACATTACCTTTCTTTTACTTAGTCCACTGCTGTGTGTGTTTGCATGACTGTGTATGTCTATGGTTGTGATGAAGTCTGCTATTTTATTGTTCCTTTCTCCCCTTTTCTGTCTCAATCATCTAAAAATAGAGCATCTAGAGTTTACGTAATATACCCGGATGCCTATCTAACATCTTCTTTTGTCTGTTGCTTCTCTTTTGGTAGACGCGGATGGCTATCATTGACCTCTGTGTGTGAAACATCTAAACGGTGGCTTTCCAGTGGGGAGCACTTTGAGATCTGGCAGGGGAGTACATTCTTTAGTTATCTTAGGTAGGAGATTTACTCTGACTTGACCTGCTCAAACCTAATGCCCATAGGCCCTCCTCCATTGTCATCTCTGGTTGTCAGTGCTGGGTTCCATAGGGTGTGATACTATTGAAATATCTGTATCTTGCCCATCTTCTTCATTGTCCACTTTAATAATGCAAAATGTAGACCCATTTTCAAGCCAGTTATGAAGCTGTTAGCTCTTGCTCTGTTGTCTCTCACCAATACCCCGTTTACTTTTCTCAAATAGGGCCAGAGGGGAAACCTGCTATATAAATAGATAATAGATATTTACCCAGGCATGGGATGCTAGACTCAGTTTCTTTTAGGCATCTTTATGAATGATATTAGGGGCTTCTTTCCCTTTTTTATAAAATGGGACTATAGGCCCTTTACATATTTCAGATGCCACTGTAAATTAACTACTTTTAATCTGGTGTTTTGAGACACCTTCTGACTCCTCAACCTTCTAACCTCTCAACCTCCAAGTTGTCTTATAGCCAAGAATGACTGAAAATAGAACTGCCAAATCAGTCCCCAGTGTCGCTGTTTTTGTTGGAATAACCGTTATTTCTTACCTTAATACTTGCAGTTATCTGTGTAATTATATCTGTCTTCTGTCTAATGTCTAATCCCTCTACAACATGACCTCCAAATTCTGATCAACCAAAGTGTTAAGAGTAAATTCCTGATTTCAAATCCTAGCTCTACCAGCTACTTACTAGCTCAATAGCTTTGGGGGAGTTAAACAGAATGTTCTAACTACAGTCTTCTCATTTGTAAACTGATAATCTATGTAGAAACACATAGTTAGCATTTAACAAATATTAGCTATTTTTATTGAGAACCTTTTTTTAAAATTTAGGATTCACCCTATTGTATTCAAAGTTAATGGTAGAATAAGCCTCCCTCCTAATCCTTTAAGATAGATAATGTTTTGTACATATTACAATGTAGAGATAGAAGTAGAGAGAGAATAGAACTTGCCTAAGTTCCCACAGTGGGTAAGTAGAACAGTCGGAATTTTAATTCAGGTTGTTTCGAATTTTAAAGCAAATAAACAAAAGCAAAAAGAAATATAAAACATAAGAAATCTGGTATTTTCCTTTATAAGACTACGCATTTTGTGACCAAGTTAATTCCTTCAGTGGCTCTGCACATCCATAAGTACAAAGTCCTTCTCAGGGCAAGCAGATCTTCTCTGATATAGTCTTTTCATCATCATCTAAAAAAAAAAAAAATTCCAACGACCTCCCGCAACAGCTGTGATTTTACTAAGTTAATTCTAGTTCTCTATAATGGCCATGCTCTTTCCTTCCTCTATATCTCTGCATGTACCTTTCTTCCAACCTGAGATGCTCTCCTACCTTCCCTCAAACTCACCAAACTCAGTTCACCTGGAGAACTTTTGTTCAGTTCAAGATTTACTTCAAAACTCTTTATCTCTGGAGTCTTTCAAGATTGATTTCCTCCAGACATTATGATTACTTTATGTTATTTTATGATTATTGCTCTTATTGTTATTGTTAATAGTATTTTAAATTTATGGCATAAAGCAGTGTGGAAAAACGCTGAAGATAAGCAGAAAACGACTTTTCGTAACAACTAAACAAACAATTTAGTTTATGATTGGCATAAAAAAAACAGGACCTTCATTTTTGCTTCAGTTGTTTTTTAGGTGAAATGAATCAATTATACCACTCATCATCTCTGAGATTACATCTAGCATACATATTTTGAAAAATTGAATGAGCTCTTTTTATTCTCTTTTGTGGAAAAAGAAGTTTGTAGTTGAAGAAAAACATTATTGTTTTGGTCCAAATTAAAAAAAAAATTATTAACATCATTCTGGCTTCCTTTTCCCTTGAGTTGTCTCTCATCTACCTCCTCCTACTTTTTTTCCTCTTACAACATTTTAGTGAGAGATTTTTATTATACATATATAATTACATGCGGACATATAATTTTTATTGTTTATGTGGTTATACTACACATATATAGACATATTCACTTTAGATATACACCTAAATGTACTCTAATTACAACACTATAGTTATTAAGCAAATTGAGTCCAGTTCTAATGCCTTAACTGTCATGTTCATCTTAAAAATTATTTGAGCTTATTAAAGAGGTCATGTGTTTTCTCAGTTTTTAAGTAGAGATTAGATGGGTAAAATCAGCTTCTGTGATATCAAAGGAAAATGAGCTCTTAATTTTATGTTATTCTAACAAGGAGATATATAGCTAAGCATCTTTTACCATCACCGAATTTAATTTGATTTTGCTAGAGAAAGTTAGAATTTTCTCAGAAATGATGTTTAATTTAAAACAAGCAAACGAACAATTGTTTGTTTACAATTTTAGGCAATTTTTAAAAAGTGAAATCAGTAGGTTATAGTCTTTTTCAAACACCGTAACGCAAAGGTTAACACATTACAAGCCAGGATATAAGAGTTTTTTCTTAATCTGTTTACTTGCAGCAGCATTCTCAAGACTGATGAAAATACTAAACCTCCATTGTAGATGTTTGTAAAATGCAAAGAACATCTAGCAAACAGCACAGTAAAAGTGTGAAAGGGCTTTTCTCCAGAATTCAGGAGAAATAAAAATTCAACCACATATATATATTGCAAAGGAAGATATGATTTTATTTTATTTATTTGTTTGTTTGTTTATTTATTTTTAGGTGAGGCAACCTTTGGTTGACCTCACAGATTGCAAAGACCTTGTCAGTTTACAATCCCTTATTTTTAAGTTTTTTACACCTACAGCACCTGGTCTTCCTAGGTGGTCTCCCATCCAAGTACTAACCAGGCCCAACCCTATGTAGCTTCCGAGATCAGACGGGATAGGGCTTGTTCAGGGTGGCATGGCCGTAGACAGAAGGTATGATTTTAATGGTTCAGACATAACCATGAGAAAATATAAAAATACAAATAATTTTCATTACAGAAATTAGGTATTCAAAAACAATGTCAGGAAGAATACCTTGAAGGTTGAAAATATTGGCTTTGGAGTGGGGTGGACCTGAATTTAAAGCTTGGCTGTAACACTTTTAAGAGTATGAGCATAAACAAGTTCTGCAACTTTGTGCGATTCAGTTTACCCATATGCCAAATGGGAGTATAACCCAGAACTCATAGGAATTTTATATGGATTCATAAAATAATGCACGTAAAGCACATAGGATGTGATATGAGGCATAATAATTGCTCCACAAGTACCTGAAACAGATATCACAATACAGAATATCTAGAACATAACAATGATAGAATTTTTATAGATTACAATCTACGTGCTGTGGTAAGATGTATATCTAGAATAGTATAGTATTCAACACTTTCATTACTGAAGACACAGAATAAAAGAAATTAAATCTATTGATTATAAAGTTGAAGAAGAATAAAGAAAACAAAAATGGCAATAAAAATAAAATTAAACATGAATAATTGAATACATTCTTAAAGTAAGATTATCAAAATAGCCAAAACCCTTTTTTGAACAAATTTTAAAAATCAATTAATTAAAATAAAACACAGAGAATAAGGCCTCAAACACAAGCTTATTGGGATTAAAATAACTATACAGTTTCACAATGTGTTAGTAAATTTGAAAAGTTAAATGATATATGATTTTCAGGCAATATTTGTTTCAAAATTTATTTTCTAATATCGACTTATTTGTGAAAAATAAGCAATCCATTACTCATTCTTATATGGACTCGGATTTCAATATATGATTATTTTCTCATTGTTAATTTTATATAGTCAACAAATTGAGGGAAAAAAAGCAGCTTTTTTTTATGTTTTCATAATGCTGATATCAATACATCAATACATGAGACAAAAATCCTGAAAGAAATCTCTTCTATATTACCTCAAAAATGTGTTGTAAATTTACCCTATTCCAGCTGTGTTGATTCTTTTGCTGTTCCTCAGTAATGCCAGGTATATATTCCCACATGCTTCCTTCTGTCTGGAAATACTCCTTTCTGGATAATTCTTTCAATCTCTTCATATCTTTAATAAAATTATATTTTTTCAGTATTTTTTTACTTTCAAAGTATTGTGCCGTTATCAATTTGTTTCCTTGCAGTTTCAAATTCACCCTTCATTTGCCAGCTGTGAGAAAATGGAGCGAAGCTCTTTAAATATATCTATTTTTCTCGTCAGTGGTACATGTTAACCTTTGTCAAGAGAAGACAGTCAAGAGACAGTATAGGAGAAATGGTTTTTGATTTTTTAATTTTTATTTTTAAATTGGAGTTGACATCCAGTGTTTTATATTAGTTTCAGGTGTACAACATTAGCCACTAAAAAAAAAAAAATGAAATCTTACCATCTGCAATGACATGGACGGACTTAGAGGGTATTATGCTAAGTGAAATAAGTCAGACAGATTAGGACAAATACCGTACGATTTTACTTATATGTGGAGAAAGGGCTTTTTTGTTTTTTTGTTCTTGCTTCCAGTATGCTGTCTCAGAGGCTCCTGCAGAATGAGAGGCTTTTCCAGAGTTTAGTTACTAGAGATGGCTTCTCCAGCACTAGACTTCAATAGCATAATAATTTTCTCCAGCTCTGGGATCCTGCAGAACTTTATGGTCAGCTCAGCAGTGGCAAGGAACTTCCAATACCACCCTCAGGACATTTTGTCTTGGACATCATTCCCCAGCATCTTAAAGGGTGGATTCCAGCAAGTTCCACAATCTCAGCACTGCAGTGGTTTCTCTGCTGCTCAGTGTATCACAGCCATACACTCTCAAACAATGTCTGAATTGTCATTTTACTTTGTAAGTTATACATTTATGGTAGTTGTCACACTAGTTACAATTTGAAAAATCTGCTTTTGTGATCAAAAATCAGTATTATTAAATATTTTTTAAATATAGCTGGGATATATTTCTATATCTTTTCATGTTCTTTAAATAATTACTTTCCTATTTGCATCAAATAGTACTTTTGTTGTGGTTACAACTACTCTGTGTTCAGCCATTCTATGTGTAATGGATAACACATGAAAATTTGAAATTCTTAATTTTGCTATATCTCTGAAGAGTCTGTTTTTTTTTTTTATAGTTTATTATTTTGTTTACTGGTTTGGTAATTATTTAGCTACATAGCCAAATACATGTTTAGTAAAGAAAATGCATCATTCCTCTATAACTTAAATTGGAAATTAGTCAAATAAGTAGAATAAATATATTTTTAAATGCTATAAAATTTTTTAAAAATAATAAAATCCTAGCAATCTGGGAAAATAAAGGTATGGAGAGAGCAGTGGGATATGTGTGGATAGAGAGAGAGAGACAGAGAGACAGAGACAGAGAGAGAGAGAGAGAAAGAGAGACAGACAGAGAGAGACAGAGAGAAAGAGAAAGAGAGAGAGAGAGAGAGAGAGACTTCCAGAGAAACAGATACAGAGAATGAGGCTCTGGGCACAAATTGTAGTGAGCATTCTCTGCTTCCTATTATTCTCTGAGCAGTTCTTTCAGAAAGCAATGGCCTAGAGCTGAAAACTAGATTTTTGCCATTGTGATCAAAACCCAGTTGCCTGATACTGCCAATGTCTAGTGTGCTAGAAACGCATTTAAATAATAATAAAACAGCAGTACTGAAGGTGTTCCTGCTTGTATTCCTTTGACAATGAGAAAATATAGTATGCTTTGGTTGTAATTGCTGTCAAACATTGAAATGGCCCTTCCATGCATATTTATTCTAAAATTATTTTCTCTATAATTCGTGATGGTGTTGCTAGCCAGTTAACAACCAGGAAACATTTTAGGTAAAGTGGGAGTCTTTCATGTTGGAAATCTTAGGCCTAAAAATACAGATATGCCACAGGCTGATTTATAGCAGTGCTGATAGTTATTTACTGTGTTATCATGAAATAACTCTGTTGTATTTTTGTGATTTACTAAGTGCTTTATGTAAAATTCTGAGTGGTGATTTAACACAGCTCTCTAAATCCTCTCTACTCGGTGGCTCCTGATGCTAATGCTGATTTATGATGTCACACTGAAGATGAGAGGCTTCCATATAAAAAAGATCTTTTATGAGTAGGAATCTTTCTATGGCAGCCATGCTAGACATTGAAAGGGTCTCATTTAGGGGCTAAAATGCCAAGAGACATGGCCAGAAACTGCCTCTGGAATTACTGGTCGCCACAGATGTCAAAATCCCATCTAATCTTTCAAAGCAAGACCACCTCTGAAGCTCACTGAACTTCCCATTCATCTTCAGAAGAGCTCCAACCAAATTTGGAAGAAAGCAATAGGTCTGTGATAGGTAATAAATCAGTTTAGTATTCTGTCTTTTTTTCTCCTTGTTATCCAACAAATCTAAATGATCATACAGATATATTTCCCTGGTTTGAAAGAATAAAGTTATTTGGTATGATATGTTCTGTTCCATATTTTGGAGAATACACATGGTAAATCAAGTTATCCGCCAGCACATGTAGCAATGATCAGCAATTTTGTCTATTATAATGGCAATATTAAATAGATAGCAATTAGTCAGTTAATGTGATCAGTCCAGGTAAATGATAGGCCATGGCTGAGTAAAAACCTTATTAATGATTGATAATAATGTTATTGTCAAATTGCCCGGCTGAAGCTACTGATGCTACTTTGGATCTGTTTGTTTTTTTCATATTTTAAAACATGACCAATTTGGATAATTAGATTTTTTTTAATGATAATGAAGAGAACTGAAATTACCCCCAAACCAGCATCCTGGTCTATATTCACTTGGAAACTATGGGTATTAACTTTTTTGTGACCCTGCTACCCATTATTCTTAGAAAATAAATGTACTCTGCTGCTCACTTGATTGAAAAACTCAGTCAAAATGAATCTTAAGGTTGCTCTAGCTTCATGTTTACAGATACAGGTTAACTTATCTTGTTATTAAATTTTATAGCACATCCATCATTAATAAATTAGTAATATTATTGGATATAACTTCTGAATATTGAGGTCAATGAATAATCTGTTTAAAAATCTTTTACACAATTTTAGCTTTCTTTTATTTTTCTAAATATAGAACTCTGTAAATTAAGCTATTCACTTTTGAATATTTTTAAAGGGCAGTTTTATCATAATTGTATATATACGTCAGTATATCAATCAGTTCACACATATAACTTTAGGTAAACTATATTTTATTCTCTCTGTAACTCTCGTCCTGTTTTGTTTTTGTTTTTGTTTTTTCTGCTTATTTCACTCAAACACTGGTCTCTGGTATGTCTCAGTTTCTGTTTTAATGCTGGAAACAGATTTCCTACCTTGATGAATGAGCTCTGCCAGAGCTTATATACTTTGATGCCCTAGGACCTCTTGGAGTAATAATGAGAACTGCTGCTTTCTAATAGATATTGCTGTTAACTCTTGTGAGAAAAGTGATTTTACAAAGTGATTTATGGACTACACGAAATGATTCCCAAACGGATTTGATGACTGACAAGTAACAATAATTTACCAGTTGATATTAAACTTACATAAATGGAAAGTTAATATAGAAGACTGATCTTTAAAAATATTTTTATGCTGACATATCTAAAATGAAAAAATCTGAGTCTTATATCTTAATGGCATGCAGCCTTGAAAATCAACTGTTTTGTAGTATGAGTAGCCAAATACGTGATGGCTGGGATAGCTCGTAGATAATCCTGAGAGAATAATTATCTACAAACCACCCGGTTACTTGCCCTGATTTTTTTCATCCCAGTGGTCTCTGAAATTTGTGTTCCTCTCTACCTGTGATAATGGCATTTATTATCAGAACACAATAGGAAGTGCCACATACCCTTCTAATAATGCCTTGAACCACAGCCCAGCCTTCAGAAATAAAATAAAGTCTGATCATATCAAGCACGGTCTAAAAAGGATATTATCTCTTTGCTTTGTAAAAGTGGAGGGGAAACAAGTTTAAATGCCCACTGGATGACGAGTGAGTGAGTGAGCGTGTCCTACTAAATCCTGGCAATAGAGCTATGAGATAGGGTGTGTGTGTGTGTGTGTGTGTGTGTGTGTATACCTGTAATTCCAAGGGGAAATGCAATTTGTCCTAAATCCATAGAGCTATTAAATTTGGAATTAAAATCTAGGTCAGTCTAACTTTATTACCGACGTTCTTTTCATTATTTTAGTACAGGTATCAAAATTTTTGACTTATTATTGTGGCTATTATTGACTTGCTGTGGAAAGAAAACACATTTTAAGGAAAAGCATATTAATTTTTTAAAAATTTGTTTTCTTACGACTGCTGTGTGATTCACCAAGGAAAGCAAAAACCAAGCACCTCCTTTCTGCACCAGTAAAAAATACAAAAGCTTTTAAAGTATATTCTGTGCAGCCAAGTTCTTTGGAGATTTCTGGAGAGGAAGAGGTCTAGTGGTTTAGGCCTTGCATTTGCCACTTCATGCTACCTCCTTGTACCTTTTTGTCTGAAGATTTTGTTTGGTAAAAGCTCTAACTAACTCATATTAAAATGGAATCGCATATCTCGCATATATGCTCTTCATTTTATAAACAAGGCAGAATTATTGGAGATTACCCAGATAGTTAGAGGGAGATCTTGGACTCAAAATTATGCTCCTGATTCCTTAAACAGAGCTCTGTGCACTTCAGCAAGGTACCTCTCTGATATTTGACTAGCTTTGGAAATTGCAGATTTTAAAGGCTATGAATCCAAATGCTTATACATTTGGCTTTTCCTTTGTACATTTAATAATAGCTCAGTGGCTGTAGAGAAGGTAATCTGCTTCTCAGTGTGCATATTCTTTTACTACAGGCGATAATCTACCGAGTTCTGGAGTTCCCATAATATAAGCAACTCCCTTTGTGACTTTCAATTGCTGTAGGTCTGTAATGGTGCTTGGCACTTTAATAATTAGTCTACAGGGAGCTTTAATAGAGTAGGACAACTGTTTTAATTAACTTAATCCCTAGAACATGAGTTGACCATTAGACATCAAATCACAGTTTAGCTCTAAGAGTATTTGAACTCGGAGGAAATCACATTTGTAACTACAGTGGGGATAACATTATCTTCTGTTATAAAACAATGCAGCTGCCGCTGATCTGGCTACACTGGCCTCCGACACTGTGGTAAATGAAGTCATTATTTCCATTGGAATGGATGTATAATAGAAACAGCTTAAGAGTTTGGCTTTAGGTAGTGTAGAAATGATGTGTGCTGGCCTAATTTATGGGGAGCAAAAGACAAATAGAAAGGAATAGCCATTTTAAAACTTGCAGCGTGCATATTTTCAGCTGAGTAAAGAAACGCATGTTACAAAGTGACTCAGAAAGCTAATTTGGCTCAAAAAGAACAATATTGAAATAAGGAATTTTTATGCTCTGATAACTTACTTTATGTTACTTTTTTAAACTATAGGACTGAATGTTTTAGTCACTCATTTATTTATTTAAGCACCTTTATTATACATAAACTATATAGGGAAAGTGCTAGGTGCAGAGGATACAAAGAAAATTATTGGCAACCATGGTAAAATCACAAGCGAGACTTTACAAAATATTTTTTCATATACATGAGGGAATTTTGCTCTCACAACAGATTGAAGTTGTTGTTGTTTTTTAAAACTGGTTTATGTATTTCTTTCTTCATTCCACATACATTTTAAATATCTATTATATAAGGCAAGGTATTAGGTAGGCACTGGGGGTCTAAAAGGATAAGACACATAAGATAACTTCCAAGACTTAAAGTGAAGTGGATCAGACAAACCAGTATAGGGGCAATTAAAACTGTGTGATTAGGTTGGATAATAATGTAAATTATAGGGTGCTACAGGAACACGTAGGACAGACACATAGTCCTAAGAATCTAGAAGTTTCGTGGATGACATATTTGAATTAAAAAACTGAAGATCAAGAGGCAGTAGTCAGACCTAGAATTGGACAAAGCTGGTCCAGGAAAAATGAGTACATGTGCAAGGACCCAGATTCAAGAGAATATTTGCCTCGTTTTTAATCTTAAAGAGATTCTTGCTGAAAGTATGAAGGTGAATCTAGAGGAGTGATTATCTCATGAAGACTCTAATATTCTTTGCTATGAAATTTCTACTTAATCATAACCAGCATATAAAGTTGCACTGAAGAACATTAAGCAAGGCAGCTTGTAAGGAATGAAAAAGCAGAATCTACGGCCATGCCACATTTTTTGTTTTAAATATTATACTGTTTCCAAGATATGTTGAAAATATACTTGTTATGTGTATGCATGGTCGTAGGCATTTTCACATGTATTATATCATTTTCTTTTCCAAACAAACCTCTGAATTAAGTGTGATTATATCTTAGCAGATTAAAGCATACTTTCTATTGACATGAATTATAGTATCATAGAGAAATAGAATATCAGATATGGGAACAAAACTTTAAGTAACAGAATGCATGATGCCTTAATGGATTCTTCAATATTTCTGACATGACTTCATTTAGTGTGTTATATTACCTCCACTATAATATCAAGAATATTTGTTCCATTTTTGAGCATCTTCAACATTGTTAAAATTTTTCTTGACTTTCCACCCATCAACCCAAACATTACTTCTGATGTCACATATTTAAGTCTAGCTCTCTTCAATAGTCATTTAAATTTCTGAAGATGGACATCAGGCTCCTGGTAATCTCATTTCAAGGGAACAAATATCCCCAGGGACCTTGTTGTAGTTAAGCACTTGGGTGATACAATTATGAAGCAGACTAATTTAGGGTCACTGACTCAACAGGTAAGACAAACCTGCAAAATAGTCTAAAGGTAGGCAGAGTGATATGTGTGCCTAATCAAAGTTAATGCATGTGCCACCAGAACTCAGAGAAAAGATTTCTATATTCTCAACCAGATATTAGGGGAAACATTAGAAAAGAATAGGTATTTTAGGTAAGTCTTAAAAGATATGAAGCCTAGGCACAGCATGAGGCAATGGGAAGTGTAGGATAAAAATAGCTTACAATGTATAGCCTGTTCAGTGTTTTTACTGATTATTTGTTCCAGGGTGTTTATAAGAATATAAAAGGGGATGGGATTAGAAAGAGAGTAGGAGTGCAAACAGAAGGATGTCTGGAATGTCTTGTTAATAATTTAAGATTTATAGTAAGATACGAATTATCATTGTAAGAGTTGGAAGTATGATTTGACAGTAACAGCAACATGAAAAAATGATCGGATAAAGAAGATGAGGTATGTATATACAATGAACTACTGTTCAGTCATTGAATGAAATCTTGCCATTTGCAACAATATGGATGGGGGAGTACCGTGCGGGCATTATGATAAGTGAAATAAGTCAGACAGAGAAAGACAATACCATATTATCTCACTTATATGTCGAACGTAAAGTAAAACAAAACAAACGAACCCAGCTCATAGATACAGAGAATAGAGTGATGGTTGCCAGAAAGTGGGGATGTGACATGTGAGAAGGGCTCAAAAGGTACAAAATGCCAGCTATAAAAGATGAGTAATGGGTATGTAATATACAACGTAGTGACTGTAGTTAATAATACTGTATTGCATATTTGAAAATTGCTTAAAATACTTTTTCCCATTTTAAAGATGAGGGAACAGACATATTGAAGTTAGAGTATAACACACATAGAAGTGGCAGAGTTGACTGTTAAACCTGGAGAATCTAGCTCTTTGAATCAGCATTTTTTACCCTCCCCATTTCATGGCTTCCCTGGAGAGTTGGTGGCGATTGCAAAGGAAATGAAGTGTTGGGCATTAAGGACAATTAGAAGCATCAGATTCTTAGGACTTAGGCAGTACTTTGGTATAGAGGTAGGGAAAACAAGGAAAAAAGGAGGAGTTGAGATGGTTTCAAGATTTTTTTAATGAGAAAAATAATTTTGTAGATATTGAACCAAGAAAAGAGAAATGAGAGTACAGGTAGCTTGTTTTGTAGCTGTTCTTTTTTATAATAAATATTGTTCAGGTCGAATCGTTACCAGCGAGACATCTGAGTGGTGATATTTAGCAGTTTAACTATTTTTTGATACTTCATTTATTCATCACTACATTAACATTTTGGGAGATTCCATTTAACTTTATAAGTAGTCATAATCATTTTTAAATGATAATAAAAAATAAACACTCACACAGACACACAAACAAAGGCATAGTCCAGTCATTCTGAGTAATAAAAGGCTGAAGGCATTAATTAGTGATTCAGAACAATGATCTCAGGAGCATTGTATTATAATGTTACCAGATTTTAATAAGGGTGAGAGAAGCATTCATGAAATTGTTTTCTTATATTTGGCTGTATCTCTAAAGCTGTTTAGGAATATGTCATCTGCAATAAAATCTGTGAAATGCTTTGAGCTACTTTGTAAAATCTTCTGTGGTAGTTTGAAATACTGGTCCTGTTCTTGTGTGCAGATCCATTACCATGTAATTTTGAAGTAACTTCCGTAAAAAGTGAAGTATAAACTACTGCCATTGATTTAGGGCTCTGCCCTAAGACTTGTGTTGGTTAATAGGATGTGGGCAGAAATGACTGAGCACAAATTCCTAGCTTAATCCTTAAGAGACCTTGCATAATTCAACTAATCAGCCTGTGCTTATACCTTTATCATAAAAAGAATGGCCTCAGCTATTCTCCAGAGACCCCAACTCCAGAGACCCCAACAAGAGAATGAGACATATGGAACAGAGTCTCACCAGCTCACCCTTAGCATAAAGTACAGCTGCCCCCGCCAACCCGCAACACACTTGAGAAAAATAAATCCTATAGTCTTATACCATTGAATATGTAAAGGTTTTACACAGCAATAGTTGACTAAAACACTATCTCTGTAAATACCTCTGAAAGCTCTTTTTATGTTAATGAAAGAACATATTTGCTTACTTATGGTAGAAATAATTAACATGAAGAGTTTTCTGATTTGTTAAGAGTTTGTTTGAAAAACATGGAAAAAATTGAGTTTCCGAACAGAAAGCCAGAGAGAGAGAGAGAAAGAGATTGATTCTACTGCACAGAGGTATAATCGATATGCAACCTTCTTCTCTGGTACTTTATAAAGGAGAGAATGCCTGGGTTAACCAATTGATCTATTCTATTTTAACAGAAGTCTTCTTGCAAGTTGGTTTTCTGAAGTAGAATACTGACTTTGATTTTTCAGGGTTACCCTTACAGTATTATCAATTTATCCTGTTAGAATTTTGGCTTCCTCGCAAAGGCCCAGAAGTCTTTTATAGAATGTCTTGAAACATAACCTTCAATCTCTTCATGAAAGTTCTGAAAGTATAAAACAGTTAAATGTTAAAATAACTATAAAATAGTTAAAGCATTTTTAGGATTCCAAAAAGTCTACTAGAATTTGGAGCTCTATGTCCCTAAATACTCATATCTAAGACATGGTCATGCTTTCATAGATTCCAGTCTCAGCTGACATAGGATAATTATATTTCCAGGTGCATCCATAGCAGAGGAGAAGGAGTAACCAAAACAGCTATCTCCTCTGCCATCACTGACTCTGGCCAGAAGTTCCATCTTCACTCCTAATCCTGGTCTCTTTTCAGGTTGGGCAATACTAAGTGCAGCAATGTCCACATCACAAATCATTAAATCTGTTGGAACAATCCTTGTGTTTTAAGGACTCACAAGGACCTTTGTATTCCATTCAATACATGTTCTAAATCAGGATCACAGGTAATCATTAGAAGAATAAAAAAATGCTAGAATCAATTAAACTTTTATTTTTGTTCTACCTGAGCAAATTGGATTAAAAATATATACAAAGAGAAAGATAATTCTTATAGTTCTAGTTTCTGGTACCAGTCCCAGGTATAATACTAAAACTGGCAAAGTACACTCTTTTTTTTCGGGAGACAAGGAACAATATTGGAGGTGGCAATTGACTGTGAACCTGCCCACCACTCTGACATCCCTTTATTCATAGCCTACTCTTTCATCCTCTACATTCATGTATTCTAGTCACTTAATAAATATGTGTTGAGTGTAATGCATCAGGAATGGTCCTAGGCTCTGGAGATACATCTGAGATAAAAATCAGATAACGATTTCTGTCCTTGGGGAGATCTATAGTAATCAATGAACAATAGGTAATGAAGTATGTCATGTTAAGAGGTTATAATGCTATGGCCAGATAGAACTGGAAAGGGAATTGAAGAGTCTCGGGCAGAGGTTAAAAGGGGTTGACCCTACCGGTTTAATTGAGAAAGTGACAGAGACAGAGACATGTATTAAAGAGAAGGAATTGACCACAAGGGAATCTGAGTGAACACTTAGTGCAAAGGCCCTGAAGCAGAGAGTGCCTAGTAAATTCCAGGAACCTCTTAGCTGTGGTATGTAGTGATCATGGAGAAGCAAAATAGAAGATGACATCAGGAGAGAATGAGGGGTCAGATTGTGTAGAGCTGTATAAAGTGTTGTAAAGACAAAGGCTTTCACTTTGTGAGAAAAGAGGTTGGCACCAGAGGGTATGAAGCAGATGAATGACATGTAAGTTCTTACTCTTTAAAATAATCATTTTGGCCCGTAGTGTCGAGAAGGATTAGGAAAAGAAAAAGAATACAAACTGGGAGACCAATTAGGAGGTTGCAATAATCCAGAGAAGTGATGGTTGCTTAGTCCAGAGGGATAGCAATGGGATATAGAGAGAAGCGTTATGAATCATTATTGAAGGTAGGGATAATGCAATTAATTTCTTTTTAAAAATAATTTTAAAAAATTACAGTTGAAATACAATATTATATTAGTTTCTGGTGTAGAATAAAGTGGTTAGACGTTTATATAACTTACAAAGTGATCCCTCCGATAAATCTAGTACCCATCTGACACCATACAGTTATTACAATATTATTGACTATATTCTCTATGTTGTACTTTACATCCCCATGACTATTTTGTAACTACCAATTCGTACTTCTTAATCCCTTCCCCTTTTCACTCCCCAACTCCCCTCCCACCTGGCAACCATCAAAACATTCTGTTTCTATGAGTTTGTTTTCTGTTTCGTTTGTTCATTTTATTCTTTAGATTCCACATATAAGTGAAATCATATGACATTACCTGATCGAATTAGAGTATGAGAGGAAAAAAAAAGAGTCTAAGATGTCTCTAGAGTTTTGACTAAACAGCTAGAAGGAATGTATTGACATTGGCTGGGATGAGAAAGACTATGGATATAGTGGGTATGGTAAGTGTACAGGAGTGTGCTCTGGGCACCCCTCCCCCAGTTTTCCAGAACCTTTACACAATCTCTCCCATGCCAACCTGTAATGTCAGACACCCTGTTCTTTAAAGGTCCCTATTAGACAATCTGAAAAATTAAAATTGAGACTTCCACAGAAGTAACACGAAAACTCATCTTGAAAACTCCTGTTGCCCCAGGCTGAGTTAACCATCGTAATGTCTGCAGGAGCCACAGATTTCTAACCAAATGAGCAATGTAAAAAGTGATCATCTTAGGCCAACTATCAAGTAAGAATAATGCTAAAATAAGATGGATTCTTTTGAAAAATCAGAATCTCAAAATGACCCCTAAATCACACCATGTGTGTTGTCTCCTACCTTGACGTTGAACCAGGCCAGCACTGCCAATTGATTTATTAGACACAATCTAAGGACCCAGCTTAGGACTCAGTGCTTTCATTTATTGTAAAATCAGAAAAAGTAAATTAACATAATCAGCCTGGATTATATTCATCTTTATACCAAAACAATTATAAAATGCCTTTTTATTATTTATTTACTTAGTTGAAGAAGAGGCTCATGAAGGCAAAAATGCCAAGGGCACCGGAAAGTCACGAAACCCGGAAGACCAACTTTGATTTTGACTATACTTCATACTACAGTCACCAGGGATTATTGAGTTTATTCTCTTGCACCAGACCACTTCGCTCTATATCGTCAGAGATCTGAAACTCTTTATTTCAAAATACTCCTTTAGAGGAATTTTCATTTATAATGACAACATGCTCGATTTCTGAATATTGTCTGTTAACTCTTGATCACCATACATTATTTATGGGCTCTAAAATAAAGCTTTCGAATTTAAACATTCAAGGAGTACAGAGAAACCTAATAATATTTCCCTCTTTAACAAACCAATGTTTCTTTCTCTCTTTTTTTTTTTTAATGAAATTCTTCTTTGCTATTTTCTGCAGAGTTGAGAGTTGGAAGTATAATTCAATAATCAAGGAAAATGATTGCAGAAAGGATTGGTGTAATCTAAAACGGCAGGTAAATGCATTCCCATATCAGATACTCCACAGAGTTGGCAAATCCATATTTTGCTTACCTCGAGGAGTCTGAAAAGAATTGATGGACAATGGTACAAATGAAAAACAAAATGAAACAACAGTGCCAAATCCATGCCTTTTTGCAAAGTGAGCCAAAAAAGATTTTTGACTAATTAAAAGAGACTAGCCACTCTTCACTCACAGCTATAATACTTAAATGAAAATGAATACTAAGCCTGGGCAAAAAGTTAGGCTATTCCTTACTCTTATCTGTTGATAACTATTTATTTATTTGGGGGTTTTTGCTTGTTTGCTTGTCTGTTTGTGTATTGATAGCAGAATCGAGAATTAAGGCTTTCATTCATTTGATGAACTTTCTAAAAATATTTGAGATAGTTTGTCCAGTGATAAAATGCCCTTGAATGCTCAGTCTAGGTCCACCAGATGCCCCTAAGAGCCGCACATTTACCCACACTCTTTCCTTCTACTGTTTCCTCCTCTTTTCTCCCCCGTTTCCTCTATGAGAGGTGATGTGACCTGATGAATAAGAAAGTTAACTCCAAACAATTTTTGACTCAAGTTATGACACTTACTGACCATGTACAGTTACCTACCTACCATGGCTTCTCACTGTAGTTTATTCATTAAACAGGCTTACTAAGAGTAAACATCCCACAGATTTGTTTTGAAGTTTAAATTCGATCGTTTATAATTAGCACAGAGCAATGACATAGCACAAATGGCTGAATAAATATTAGTTATTTTCATTTCTTTTGTTACAGTCTTTAACAGGAAAAAAAAGCCAGGTTGACTTTGATAACCAAATACTTAAATTTTTTTTATTTTAATTTCACATGGTAATTAATTTTTGGTTCCTTATCTCTTTTACATTTCTCTTTTTTGAACCCACTAACGTTTATTAAAAATAATCTATAAATTCTAATGAGTCTGCTTTCCCTACTCTCCAGGAAACAATATATAACTTCGACAAATATTTACCAGCTGCCTTTTTCTGTCTTCCACTTTAATAGATTTAAAATTCTTTACTTTTAACAATAGGTGTTTTAAATAGTTTTTACAGAAACTGACACTAAACCATCATTATAATAGATATCCCAGAATAGCTGCATTGACATTTCTTGTCATTAATAAAATAGCATTTTAAGATGAATACCAAATAGACTAATAACAACATAACACAATCGGTATGCTTAAATTTAATAATCTATCTTTTAAAAAAATCTGAAATCACTGTTGTATTGCTCTAGGGTATCTATCTTCCTGTAATTCAATTTTTTATGCTTCTATTCATTGATAACTTTAGAATTAAATTTTTTTTTTATAAAAAAAGGATAAAATGCTCTGCCTCGTTGCTTAACAGCACATAAAAAAGAAAATGAGCTGAAAAAAAAATGCAATCTGACTTTAAATACAATGAGCTGCAAAACAGAAAATTGTGCTGGATCATAGAGGCTCCTGTATACTATTTCCTTCCCTTTAGCCAAAATTCAGCATTTTATTTCTATGTCTACAACTACTGTTTGACTTTAAGACTGCCTTATTCATCTCAGCATTCTTTCTTGCACATTTCGCACACTTTTTCTCGCACTGATCCTGGCATTAATGTGTCCTCAGGAAAGGTATTTTGAATGCATACATTATTGAAATTTTTTGAGCTTATTTATTGACCACCAATAATGTTTAGACATCATGTTAAGAGCTGAGCATAAGACAAAGAACAAAACCAATCAAACCCCTGCCCTCAGCGTGCTTAACTGTCATAGTGATGCAGTCATTGCATTTGCGATGCTACGTGGCATGCACTCAGGAGTGAAATTCATAGGCCTGAGTATAAGGAGAGATCTGGGAGACCTGTTTTTTTTTTTTCTAGAATGGGCAGAATAGGTCTTTATCACACTGTTTTTCTTTCACACACAGAGTTTGCTGTTACAAAAAACACAAATGCCAAAGAATTCAATTTATATATGTCCAAGGGGAAAAAAGTTTATTTTGCAAAGCTTCTGCCCAACTGATGCAGAATTAAGGGGTGGCTGTTGATATATCATTGGTGGGTAGTTTAAATTTATTTTTTAAGTCTTTTAAAAAGTACTACAACAATTTTAAAACTCTGTAGGAATTATTTCCAGCATATAGCCTGGAAATCAGTAGAGAAAAGGAGAGGGTTAAAGAATGGACATAAAACTACTCTGTGCGATAATGTGAAAAGTGTACTCAGTTTGTGTCCAATGGGAATAAAAGGCCTATGAACTTTGGGGAAATTGTTCCCTTCCTTATGTGGTTTAACAGTTCGAAGTGTACATATATAAGTGTGAATGTGTATGTGTATATGTGTGTGAGCACACACGCATGCTTTGCCCAATAGTTCACAGGTTACCAGAAGGAATTTTTGATAAAGGCACTTCACACTGGCTACAAAACCTCTGATGGGGCTGGACCTTGTATTAGTCAGTGTCATTCAGAGAAACAACAAATAGATAGATGATGATAGATAGATCGGTGACAGATAGGTAGGTAGGTAGATGGATGGATGGATAGATAGATAGATAGATAGATAGATAGATAGATAGATAGATAGATATAGATGATAGAGATAGATTATTAATTATATATGATTATATGATTATAGAAGCTAAGAAGTTTCAAAATCTGCAGTTCTAGGCTGAGTCCAAAGGCCTGAGAACCAGGAGAGCTGATGGCATAAGTTACAGTCTGAAAGCCGGCAGGCTTCCTGGTACCCAAGAAGAGCCACTGTTTTAGTTAAGTCTAAAGACCAGAAGAGAGCAACGTCCCAGCTGGTGCAGCCAGGCGGTGCAGTGCCCTCTAAGCCTCTTTGTTCTGTTTAGATCTCCAGTTTCCTGGGTGAGCCCACCTACATTAGGCGATCCGCTTTCCTCAGCGTACTAATTCAAGTGTTAATCTCATCCAGACACACCCTTACAGATACCCTCAGAATAATGTTTGGCTAAATATCTGGGCACCCTGTGGCACAGTCAAGTTGACACATAAAATTAACCATCACAGAGCGACTCTGGGACTGTTGTGATAAAGCCTGCTGGGCTATTCGAGAATAATCTCTCAGAGACCAGACAGTGTACTCTGTGAATTTCTATGAATTGTCCAGGTGAAGCGGGTGGTGGGCATCCTGGAAGGATACTAAGTTCTATGTATAGAGGTTAAGGTGCTCCAAAGAGTGGATTTACAATATAAAGGATTAAAAATGGAGTCTCTCTCCCTCTCTCTCTCTATCTCTCACTCTCTCTCTCTGTCTCTCCATGCCTCACTCATCTACTCACATACATCAATCATATATTAGTGGCATAGTAGACAATTATGAAAATGAGGCATAAGAATGTGAGGCTTTCATGTTTTACCTCTCTACCAAGGCCAGTGTGGTTACAGCCACATGTTGTCAGAGGATGGACGTTAATAGAAAAATTCCATAACTGGTCACAGGAAACAAAGCAGAGATAAAAGATTTGACCGAAAAGATATTTGCACGCTGGTGTTTATAGCAGCATTATCCATGGTGGCCAGGACATGGAAGCAATCGAAGCGTCCGATGATAGATGATTGGCTGAAGAAGCTGTGGTACATATATACAATGGAATATTACTCAGCCATAAGAAGAGATGAAATATTGGCATTTGCAACAACATGGATGGACCTCAAGATAATCATGCTAAGTGAAATAAACCAAAGTTGAAAATCACATGATATCACTTATTTATGGGATATAAACCTAAAAGCAACAAATGAACAGGACAAACAAACAGAGATTCATGGACATGGACAATAGACTAGTGGTTACCAAAGGAGAGGAGAGAGGGGGAGGAAGGACATAGATTAGGTAAAGGGGTCAAATATGTGGTGACAGAAAAAAAAAATCTAACTATGGGAAGTGAACCTACAATGTAAATATATATATATATGTATATATATATATATATATATATATATATATATTTATATGCCTTACTGTTAAAATATACAGCTGAAACTTTCTAGATTTCATTAACCAATGGCACCATATAAATGAATGAATGAATGAATGAATGAATGAATGAAATTTTTTTAAAAAAGAAAAAAGGATAGATTTGAGCAAAGAGGCTGGTAGCTCTATCAGCTGTCTCTGGAATAGATGTAATACAGACCTTTCTTCCCTAAATATTTGAATAAGGACATAACTCACAACAAGTTTGTGTGGACCGTGCGGATTGGTGTTAGAAGAGATAGACATTTGAACTAATTTGGAAAGTCCATTAACTTTCTCTGAAAAACAATTAGTACTTGGCTCATCACCAAAACTTCTCTGACATCGAATGCACAGTTCATGTTTATCTAGACAAAAGCTTGAATCTATGTTTGTAGGTTTACTTTTATCTGGACAGTGGGTGTACTCTGAAACTATAGATACCAAAATAATAAACTAAGTCTTGCTTTTTTAAAAAAACACATAGATTCTTATTGTTTCTTGTTCACCTGTATAGTCCCACTACTTAGCACGGAGCCTGGAACATTGAATACACTCAATACATCTTCCTTGAAAAATTGCACAAAGGTGCTCTGCAGGGGCTGTGTTTTACACATGCGCAAGGGACTTGTTTCAAAGGAAATATATTATTAATGTCTTTGGAAAGAAAAATGAAACTGTTTGATCAAGAATTGTTTATCTAATTTATCTTTCATGAATAGCTGGGTATCTTAAAGGAAAGTAGACCTGTAGCAAACAGTAACGAGTATTTTCCTTTCAGCACAAGGCAAACCTCATTCAAAATATACTTGATTTTTAGCCAGGGCTTTCAGACTTTCATTTATCTTTACTTAAATTCAAGTGTGTGACTGAAGCGAAAGGTCATTGTATTTACCAAAACGAAAATGTCAACAAATAAGTATTCTCTTCTGCTTCCTCAAATCAGCATGCTTGGAACATAACACAATGCTCTAAGACCTTCTCCACGGAGATATTAAATGAAAGCATTAATCCATACAAAATATGTTAATTCCTGGTCTACTTAGCCCACAAGAACAGAAAGTATAATGTGTCAGGAATCAAAACCTTGTGTTCTAAATAATCCTTTCATAAGTCTTATTAGGAAGGAATCCCCAGGAATTGTGGAGAATCTGGAAGATCTGGCCTGGGAAATAGGACACATGGGTTCCGAAGGCAGCGGAGTTATTGAGTACCCGTGTGACTGAAGGCGAACTACTCTGACCCGCTGGCCCTCACATTTAACCTCACTATAAAACAGGTGATAAAACTTACCTTAGGAATGACTGCTGTAAAATGGAACAAAATAATGGAAGTGGTGGAATTTTGATACCCCATGAAAGCTAAAAAGTATAAGATGCACTTATGAGTTCAATTGTAATAATGATGGTCATGATTTGATTATGGTAACTATGAGTGTGGACTCTCCAGATGAAGCTTTTGTGTCCTGCTGATGGGCACACACTGTGGAACCTCAAGGCATCTCTTCTTCAGGAACCATTTTTGAACCCCTGTTATTTGCCTAAATGCTGTATAAGGTAGCAGTAAACTCTTACAACTGTTGTAGAGAGAATCTATGTTGGACCTTGAGAAATCTATGGCAAATTATATTAGAATGTGACCAGCATTGTAATATAAAGCACAGAGGGCTTGGAGACTGCATACGAGGTGCACTGAATTCAGGGGTCCAGGAGGAAAGTTTCAGCAGAAGGAATTGACTATTGTACTGACAGTTGCCTGTGTTATGAGAAACTGAGGTTCAATTCTTGCAGAAAGTATGATAAGCAAGTTTTAAGTTTAACTTCAATTTCTCTGGCTTTTATGGGAGGTAATAACTTAATTTCTTCTATAATGTGATATAGAATTCTTAAAAATGTATTTTTAAAAATTGTGCATTAAAATAATGGGGCTCTTGGATTGGTACAGATCACTCCAAACCTATTGTAAACAGAATGCTAATGAAACACCATTGTAATCCAAATAAAAATAGCAGCATAGTTCAAGAAGAAATGCTAAATCCCACAGAAACAAACAAAACAACTGCTCTGGAAAATATAGGACTTTGCCTTAAACAGAAAAAAGGAACTTGAGGAAACAGGTTAAAGAGTTGCTGGAATGGTTGCGTCACAATACACACAATGGGAGAACAGCTACTAAGACAGAAAGGTGGTCAGCCTGAGCCCCAGGGGCGGGGAATGGGCTTAGGTACAGGACTGTTTCCTCAACTGCTTAAGGTGCTTAACTTATATTACCCAAACATTAACTGGCCAGGAAAAATCACAGTTGAACTAATATAACTTCCCCATCATGCTAACATTAGCCAATTATTTCTCAAGTGCACGTGAGCTCATTCACCTCATAGAAACTCACATTATGGTAGAAGAGACTGTCGAGCTGTTTATTAAAATGCAATGATGGATTCTGAGCTCTGCTCTGGGACACACTATCTGGTTTGCCATGGTTCCTGGCACGCTGTATGTGCTGATTTAATATTTGTTAACTCAGTTACCCCTATGAATTTGTCTGCAATCCAGTGGTCCCCAGTGGTATCATGCAGAAGTGACCTCACTATGCACACTTTCCCCAGACCCCGTGATTGGTGTATCAGTTGTTTGTGTCCACTCACCCACTTTTTATTCCTTTAATAGAAAACAGTATAACTTATTTAATTTTAAGGGTATAACTTAAGGAGAAAATTGGAGATCAACTACTATTTATTAATCAGGCACTGTTTTATGCTTAAATGTGCTATTTCATTTAATGTTAAAAGCCCAACTGTGGGCTGTTTTATATGTTCGACTTAAAAAAATGGGAAACAGTGGGGGCTCATGAAGCCTGGGTACTTCAGCCAAAGACAGCCAGCTGGTAGTCATTGATGTTGGAATATAAATCCAGATATGTGTCTTGCTGACATTTATACTCTTTTCTCCATCTTTACTAGTGCTAAATAATAGTTAGTAAAAGGCTTATTCACTTCGATGTCAATTTGATTTTTAATAGAAATTAAAATTTTAATCTAAAGTGACAAATATTTGCATTAGAATTTTAATAATCATGTCCCATTGGAAAAATGAAATGGTGCTCTTATGATACTTATTTTCCTAAATGTCATATTCATAGTTCTACTGTTTCTGGGACACAGACATTTAAGGTCTTCTTTTTAAGTGGACTCTCCTGCCATGTAATTCTTGGCCCGTATCATAAACAAAACTAGTAAAACTTCTTACAGAAATAGGAATGACTTATCTCAGTTTTTGGATTCCCGCCTAGTTAAATATATTTTTATAAACATCCTAGAAGTGTTTTTAGTATTTTTTTCAGTCACTGAGAAGATATTGAAAAAGATCAAGTCATTGTTTAGTACAGTATAAATCTCAACTCATAAAGAATCCAAGTAAAATGACCTAAGTTGTCTTCCTACAAACAGAAAAGAAACTCACTCTATGTGGGGCTATAACTCCCAGTTCTGTCAAACTTATTGGCAAAATAGATGTTTTTCTTATTCACAATGTTCGAAGGACTGGTCCTACTTTCCTAATAACTCTCTTATTTTCTTATAGTCATAATTGGTTTTGCTTTTAATTTAATCACTTATTCATTTGTTCTATGTGCTGGGAATACAAGTAAAATCAAATTCAGATTCCCATTCTCTTGGCTCATACATCCTAATGGAGGTATTGAGGGGGCAAATTTCAGGTAAAAATGATAAGGACTAAATAAGTTAATTTCAGGTATGCTTTATGAAACTGATAAAACATCTAGTATCTCCTTTAGTAGAATAGTTAGAATCCATCACCATAAAATCTGAAAGGGGAACACATTTTCTTTCTTACATATCAAAATTTAATGTAGTTTCGAAATATTTGACATGCTCAGTGACTGTTTATCTGATTAGCCCTTACTAAGGCTTTCGTCCCGGAAGAGAACAGCGTCCTTAAGAAATGGAACATTCGGCAATTGTTTTATAAGGCATAAAAGTTATAAAATGTCAGTTGAAATTCTGGATTTCATGGAATAATACTGTCAGGGAGAGACTTCCTCCTACTATGCAGAGGTGGGGGTAGGATGGGGTGGGCGTGGGGCAGATTCTATGACCGGCTTTTGCCTTGGGACATCTGTGGTTAATAGCACTTTCTAAAATGACCACAGCATTGTATCTTGAGTCATATACTCTTGCAGAACTTTGATACTCATTCCATCAAAGATAATACTGCCTCCTAAAAAAAGAGATCATATATGGTGGCATGCATCTTGAGGTAGAAGTGGCACTGCACAGATTCCATGGCTGAATAACAAAAGCTGATACAACTCTTAGCTGGCTCACTTCCTCTCAGGACATGACTTTGAGATCCATGATCCATCATCTCTCATGAAGCTTCCATATTGAAGAAGCCACATGACAATAGAAAAAGATGTTCAAGTATCCCCAACTATTTCAGTCCCTAGTTAGTTGAGTCTTCTTAGTATCAACCACTAGAAATACACCATCCTCAGGCTTCTAGCTGACTCAGCTGATGCTCTTTGGAGCAGAGATGAGCTATCTCCACAGAGTCCTGCCCAAATTGCAGATTAGTGAGATTGGCTTCTTTTGCTTAGTAATATGCACTTAGTAAGGTTCCTCCATGTCTTTTCATGAGCTAATAGTTCATTTCTTTTAGGTGCTGAATAATATTCCATTGTATGAATATACCACAGTATATTCATCCTTTCATTTACATAAATGAAATGTTATCCAAACATTCACAGAACATCTGAGTTGCTTCTAAGTTTTGGCAATTATGAATAAGGCTGCTATAAACATTCATGTGCAGGTTTTTTGTGTAGACATAGTTTTTAGCTCATTTCATGAAATACCAAGAAATGCTATTGCTGGGTTTTATGGTAAGAGTATGTTTAGTTTCATAAGAAACTACCAAACTGTGTTCCAAAGTGGCTGTGCCATCTTGAATTCTTATCAGCAATAAATGAGAATTTCTGTTGCTCATTGTCTTCATCAGCATTTTGGATTTTGGACATTCTAATAGGTGTATAGGGGTTTTTTATTGTTTTAATTTGCAATTCTCTAATGAGCTATGATAGTGAGCATATTTTCATATTGCCTATTTACCAAAGGTATATCTTCTTTGGTGAGGTATCTGTTCAGGTTTTCTTTTCTTTTTTTCTTTCTTTCTTTCTTTTTCTTTTTTTTTTTTATCAGATTGTTAGCTTTTTATTAGTAAATTTTACAAGTTCTTTGTATATTTTGAATAACATTTCTTTATCAGACATATATTTCAAATATTTCCTCTCAGTCTGTGGCTTGTCTTCTCATTCTCTTGACATTGTCTTTCCCAGATCTGAAGTTTTTAATTTTACCAAAATCCAGCTCACTGATGATGTCTTTCATGGGCTGTGTCTTTGGTATTTTGACTTCATACTTTTTAACAAGGGTTTCTCATCCCAGAATTAAATGGATAGCGAAAGCAATATAGTTTCAATTCTTGTCGTAAAGTGACCTTTTATGTGGGAAAAAAGAACTAAAGAGATTTCTAAAGAAATAAAAATCATAGTTATAATAAACATTTATTTAATATGTATTAAGTTTCTGGAAACCATCGAAGAACTTTACATTTTTTTTTTATTTAATCCTAACCACAATTATATATGGGTGGTCTCATAACACAACACTCATTTTACAAATAGAAATGTGAAATTCAGAGCAATTGATAGCATTCCCAAGGTCATGTATCTGGTTAGTGTTAGAGCCCAGATTCCAACACAGAAAGATCCACAGTTACAAGCCAGATGGGTTTTATAACACCAACATATTAATTCACTTCACTACCTCGAGAAGGTTCCTAGAGAACAATGAGCGAGTGCTCAGGCTCACAGGCTCTGGATATGGTTATCCATGCGGTAAGGAAGGGTTCCATTTGTTTGAGAACAAGAGGCAAATGTTCTCTTGTTCTCTAAATGAGTTTCTCATTTAGAGCTAAGATCTTTGGAGTCTCCCTCCTCTCCTACCTTTTTCTCATTTAATTATTAGCAGCCTTGGTAAATCATTAATTATGCAACACCAATTATGCTTACATTATCATTTCAAATAGATATAATATCTGATTGATTTGACTTAAAATAACCCCCTTGTTTAACTGTCAACTTGCATAAATTCTCATGCAATGAGGAGTTGCACAGTGATTCATTAGGCACCGAGAACAGCAGCAACAACCTGAACCATGGGAGGGAGACTCGGTCTCACAAATTATTGTCATTTTTATCAGGAAAGAAATTCCATCAAAACTGACTTTCCTTAGTCTGGAATTGTGACGAGGAGTTTTCGAGTTTAAGTGGCCATAGGCTTTGTGGGAGACATTACAGGGGAACACATACGCCTGACCACTGGTGAGACATCTGTCCTGCGAGTAATTGAAACTCTCTTCTGTGCTGGTCCAGTGCTTTGATGGCAGGACAATAGGTTTCCATGCTGGTGCTCTCATCACAAAGATGGCTGTCTGAATGAGATCCCCAAGTCCAGGGAGCTGAATGAATCACTTCTCCCACTAACTACAAGTGAGGTTTTGGTAGAAGGCAAGCGAGGTGAACTAGCAAGTCTACTTTAAATCTGTTTTCCTTTGCTTTCTCAATAATAGCATTTATAAAAGCCTACCATATATTAGGCATATATTAGGAATTATACATAATTTGTTTACATATATTATCACAACAACATTTGAAGTTTATGGGGCTATCATATATTTAGAGGTCTCAAATTTGACAAGTGACAAAGCTGCAATAGATCCTAAATCTAAGGGTCTCAAATTTCTTTTATATTTTCTCCCAGTATCTATGAATAACTGTTTAACCAGAACCTAAAGATACTGTTATTCCTATATGAGTCACATATTTTTGAAGGCATATTAAGATATATTCTATTTCTAATTGGGCTCTATTAGTTCAGTTACTACTGACCCAGAGATTTTATTTTTAGGCAAAACATGATCATACAATATCTTTTCTCGATTTTTTTTTTCCTGATATACTGTAATAACAATGGATAGTTCCAGTTTCCAAAGAACATCACAGCTACCGTGGATAACATAATCTCTATGACATTTTAGTATTTTAAGCCTCACTTTACACATGAGAAGACTCAGAAATTTACTTGCCCAAATTGTAAACCTCACAAATAAAGGACTTAAATGAAAGACCACTAACTTCAACTCTGTCCTCTTTACTCTACACTCTAATGCTTTTTTTTCCCTTTTTCTTTAATTTTTGGTGACCAGTGTATTCACGATGGCACCTGACTCTCCAGAATATTTATGCAGGAATACTCGAGCACCTGCAGATGGCAGTTGAGTGTCGCAGGTTAGAATACTTTTCTACAAAGATTTCTGCCTTATTAGAACCTATTTTCCAAGTCCCACACTCTCAAGAAAATATTTTTGCCTATTATTCTTCTACCTTCTTCAACCAGATCTTATGTGCCATCATAAGATTTGACTGCTGGAAAATCTCTGGTATTTAGTCTTATCTACCAACTATTATCTGGAAATGTGTCTTTTTCTGGACATTTCATTTTAGCACAGGTTAATTAACTGAGATAAACCAAAGTACTATATAGATAGACAACTATCACAATAATTTAAAGTTAACAAAAGTTCTTTAGGTTTAAGGTCCTTGATAAGTTTGAGGGAATAATAGTATACATTTAAAAACAAAAACAAAAACAAAAAGAAATAATGAAACAAAATAAATAAGCATGTATCAAGAACTAATGGATATTAAAAAAATAACCAGTAGAAAAATTCGGAAGGAAAACATATGCAATCGTTAAAATAAAAAGTGTACTCAAGAGCTGGAGTAACAGCTAGGCTAAGCATAATTAAAAAGTATATTTGCAAACTGGAAAATAACACTAAAGAATTTATCAGTAAAGAAAAAAAGCATATACAAAGAGAAACATCAAAAAAAAAAGAAAGAAAGAAAGAAAGAGGAACCAAACATAGTGTAGAGCTTTAAACTCTTCCTTTGAAGTTGTTAGTTGTGGAACAAATGTGATCTATTGTCTATGTTGATGAGAAAAAAAGTAAATACTAGACAGTGAGTTTTAATAAAAGGCAAAAGTTTGGAGTCAACCAGAATCTCTTTTTCTTAGCAAGGTCTTCTTTTGTCTTTTGGGCACATTCACTAGTCAATAAGCTACTTCAATGATTTGTAATTTTCATTTGGTTAAAGTATCCTATGCAGAATTGCTAATTTCAAACACAGGCTGAATCCTACTCAGATTTTTCCTCATTCTTGATCATGCCATGGTGATTCTGGAAATAAACTTCCTTTTTCTTCTGGTCTTCAGAGGAATGTCTGTCACATAGCTTTATGGAAAAAAGGCTCTGGCTGATGAGATTATTCTAATGCAAAGCAAATGCAATGGTCCAGAGTTAAATGACAAACCCTTACTTGCATAGGTGTCTGCGATTAAGAATGAAATAATTTTCTTTGCCTACTAGGATACTTGCTCATATACAACGTAGGACAACTGTACCCTTGCTACTATAGGGTTTCTTTTACTGTGAAGTAATGTGTCTAATACATTGGCTAATAGATGCATATTAATTAAAATTATACCATTTTCTAACTTGAGATGTTGAAATAACCCTATTTTAAAACGTAACTGGTATTATTACTTGTCCTGTTGATGAAAGCCATTCTAACAAGTGTTAGAATGTTAGGTGGTGTGTCTTTGTGGTTTGGATTCTCATGTCCCTAATAGCTAGGGGGTCAAACATTTGGTGATGGAAAGAAATTTAACTTTGCGTGGAGAACACACAATGCAATATACTTATCATATATTGTTGAATTTTACACTTGAAGCTTATTTGATTTTATTAACCAATGTCACCCCAATAAGTTTAATTAAAAAATATATAACTTTTTTTACTTATGTCTTCATTTTTTGGAAATCATATAATTTTAAAATCTTAAATATTTTAGCTACTATAACAAAATCTCTTCATGAAGCCGGTTTTAGTGCCAAAAGTAACCACACCTGCTATATTCAAGCTGATTTTACTTATTGGTTATGATTATTTAAAGATAGTAGAATTAGAAATGAAGGAGAGGTTAGTTGTGTGATACCTTCAAAAATATTTGAATAGTAACGTTTTAAATATATAATAGATATGAATTACCACTATATGTTCTAAAATATTGTAATTGCACATAAAGCCCTGTTCTCCTTACTTTAAATGCATTCAGAGGAGAGTTACTTAAGTTAAAAAAAATGATGTTTCCAAGATGAAAATGACAGAATTATAAACCTTATGCCCCTACTTACTATGCAGTCTTACTAAGTAATAGACTTTTATAAGAATAAAATGTTGTTGTTATTCATTTTAACCAATTGGACTTAAAATAGGGTCAGTTTTCAAAAGAACAGTGCTGAGTTTGCTTCTGAAATAATAGCTCATACTTTTGTTAAAACATGTCTGCTTATTACTGCAAGAACCAATTGTATTCTGAAATAAATATTGCAGTTTGCTCAGTAATGTTGCAATGGCATCATTTATTAATGTAGAGTATATTAAGTATCATTTATGTATTGTCTCAGAAGCAGTAAGTGCCACCTGATGTCTGCTTCACTATGTTTAAGATGTGGTAACTGGAAAGATATTATCATTAGGTCAAATATTTTTGATCCCCATTATAAAATTGCTAACATTTTAAAATTTAGTGAAGTTAAAGACTTGCTCTGATTTAGATAATGCTAGGCAGGGCAATGTCACTTTTTACAATATTGAGATTCACTGTGAAATTATATTCATCATTTGAGGCCCAAACTGAATCACCTCTCTGCGAGAGGAATTTACCTTATTAAAACAAAGTTTGAAATAAACCTTAAAACTCACATGTCATAGCCCTAGACTGGAATTTCTCAAATGCTTTTGTATCATCCTTGTATCTGCAGCACATCTCCAAATCATCTATAATATCATACTCTTAATAGGGTGGAGCCCAGAAATCTGAATATAAATTGGTACTCCAAGTGATATTATGCGTCATAACATTGTCAAACCACTGCTCTAGCTGGGCTTGAAATTCTTCTTTGACAAATTATCCGGTGGTTGAATATTGTTTGAGGCAAAAAATGCTACTATACTACACTCAAGTACTGCTCGTAATAAGGCAGTTCTAATATAAATACACCGTATTATTTGTCAAAATTTGTTGCTTCAAAACACGCATTTCAGCTTTATGAAACTACAAAGAAACTATTAATCTTTGAAACAACTTTTAACAATTAATGTGATATAGTTAGTTATATTCTTTCTTTATTAAGTTTAAATAGACACTTTTATTACTTTCTTATGACATGGTTTCAGGCTTCCTAACTCTACTCCCATACAGACTTATTAATATCCCGATGAACTTTTATTGGATTATGTTCCTCTTAATGTAGAATATACAAAATCAAATGCCATCTTTTGGATGATAAGATGAGTCCCCTAAATTAAAGGAATGCATGAATATAAAAATAAAATTTAAGAGGAAATTAACATCTTTGAAAACCTGCCATGTCATTGCACTGCTCAATTTCTCAGTATTCATTGTTTTATATAATCCTGCACTAAAGGTAAGAGACAGGGAATTTATTACTAAATACTTTTAATATTTGTGTTAATATCAGATCATAAACTAAGGTTACACCTGGTCTGTTTGCTATCAAAGCTTGTGTTGATTTTCTACATACTGTACTTATAAAGGGATTTATTATCTTTATCCTAAACAATAAAAGTTCTGTTGAACTCAAGGATTTCTTTAATTGCTCATAAAAATGTGACAAGTATTTCTTTCAGATGTATAAAATAATAAAGTCTCATATCTAGTTAAAATAAGCAATATTATGATCAGCAATTTTATATGACAAATATTAATTTAATGCTCGAGATTAGCCAGTTTTTACACTAAGGAATTCCCATATATTATTATATTTAATCCTTAAAATAACCTTATATGGTATATACTCTTGTAAGCTCTAATTTTAACATTAACCTTTCAGGCACGAAAGGTAAGGACAAGGTCCAAAAAGCTCCCGGAGAAAATAAACAAGTTATGTCCAAAAGAGGAGATATAGAATGTCATCAGGATTCTCAGCAGCAACACTAGGAATGAAATAGCTTTCCCATTTTGACTGAAAATACAGCAAAAGGAAGAATGGCTCCTAGGATGTTATGGAGGAAAATAATGGGAATTAAGAAAAGAACCGAATGTCTTATGACTATATTGAGAAAAATTTTGTTGGGTCCCTTCCTTCCTCCATCCCTTTCTACCTTCCATCCTTCTTTTATTCCCCTTTTTCCTTTTCTTTTGAAATTTAGCTTAGAAAACTAAGCTAGTGAAAAAGCAATTATTAACTTCAAAGAGAACAACAATAACAACAAATGCAAAATGAAGTTACATAAGAATGGAATTCATTTTATATTGCTCAGATATAAACAACCTACTTATTACGTAATAGTCAGTATTTAATATCGATGCAGATAAAATTTACAATATAAAAATATTTGAAAAAATGGGAGATGTGATTATGAGTATGTGTTTGTGTGTTTGAGCGAGGTCAAGAGAAAAGGGATAAAACTCATGTCTAAGAAAAATTTCACAGATAATTTTTAAGAGAAAAAATAGGAAATATTCATTTTAAAAGCACATTGATTTCTTCCAGTTTTAACTTCAACATATATATAAAGAGCTTGGAAGTCATCACTTCCGTTTTTACGTCACGAGAAAAGCTGAAGAAACCGATAATTGTGACTTTTACAGAATCTGTGAAAGAACTGAGGTCTCACAGCAAACTTTCACCCTAAAATGTGGAGAGACAGGAGAATTTAGAGAGCCACAGCTGATTGATACTTATGTGGACCAGAGACACTGATCCACATAAACTGATAAGAAAACTTAAACAGTAATTTTTACAAGGTGCTCAAGGCTGAGTGTAGACTAGTTTGAAAGTAAGAAACTCCTTGTGGCTACAGTGTTGTGTTTGTGTGTTGGGGAGAGGGGCACATTTGCAAGTTTTACCTCCAGGAACCACATCAGGATCTCATGAGTAAGACTCAAGAAAGATTGCCTCAAGCCTCTCACAGTCGGAGGGAAGGACTAACCATTGTGAAATACACATAGAAATACACATAAAATATCTGCCAGAAAATAGGAACAGAGAGAACATTTTCTGAGTCATTCTATGAGGCTACCACCATATAAAGATGCTAAGGAAACAAATTTATATGATTGTATCAATTAATACTGAAAAATATTTGCTAAAATCTAACAATAATTCATGATAAAAATACTCTACAAACTAAGAATTTAAGGGGAGCATAATATGCCACACCAAAATATGCCACTTTGGTATGCTGATTATTTTGAATTGAAATTTCTTAAGAAACAGCCAGTGCAAGAAGGATACACTCACCCTTCTTTGTCACCTCGAAAGCAGGAAAAATATCCTCTCTGTACCAGAAGAGTAAAAGATATCATTATTGCCAGAGGTAGGGTATTTAGGCCTGAGAAAACTATGTAAACAAACCTTGTTATTTCTTCACTAATTTGCTACTCCAAGCCCAAACCCCTTTGTTTTGTCAATTCTTTACAGATTTATGTGTCATTAGGGAATTTGCAAACTAAAACAGCAATATGATACTATTCTACAGCTATATTAGAATGGCTATAATCCAAAAAACACTGAGAATACTAATTGCTAGGCAGGGATGGAGAGCACCAGGAAAGGCTCACTTATTGCTAGTGAGGATGCAAAATGTTATTGTCACTTTAGAAACAGTTTGGCAGCTTATTACAAAGCTAACCATGGTCCTACCATTATATCTAAGAAATGCATTCCAGGGTATTTATGAAACTCACTTGAAAACTTATGTCCATACATACACACAAAACATCATTTGAATGTTCATAGTAACTTTATAAATCACCAAAAACTGGAAGCAACTAAGACATTCTTCAATAGGTGAGTACGTAAACTGATACATTTGTACAATTGAATATTATTCAGTGATTAAAAATGAGCTATCGAGATATAAAAACATGTACAAATATTTATAGATATAAGAATATACATAGATTAGCCTGTCCACATTTATTTTCTTGCTCTGTCAGCTGAGACAACTTACAAACAATAAGCCAGTATCAGACTACACTTAGTGCAGAGATCTAGGTTTCAAGCCCTGTTCTCCAATAAAAAGACCCAGAGCTACTTGAAAAAAATGACTGACTCTACAACTGGGGCAGGAAATATATAAGATAATCCTAGAGCATCGTCTAGTGCCAAAAAGTAAAAACATGCTTAAAAATAAAACAAAATAAACAAAAATAACAAAAAATGCCCACATTGATGAGAGTATGTCAAATGGTTAAATGAGTCAATTGAAAGTGTTTTTAATGGTCACAGTTGGAAAAGTTGAGTTGCATAATATAACAAATGCTATTGAATTATACCAAAAAGTAAAAAAAAATGGTCCAAGTGTACAAACATTTGCGTGATAGGGGTACTAGAAGGAGAAGATAAAAAGCAAGGAATTGAAAACCTATTTGAAGAAATAATGACAGAAAACTTATCTAACCTGGTGAAGAAAATAGACATACAAGCTCAGGAAGCACAGAGTTACAAACAAGATGAACCCAGAGAGTCCCCACCAAGACATGTCATAAGGCCTGAAGGAACTACTATGAAATATTCAAAGTGTTGAAAAGCAAAGACCTATAACCAAGATTACTCTACCCAACAATGCTGTCATTTAGAATCGAAGGACAAAGAGCTTCCCAGACAAGAAAAAGTTAAGGAGTTCATCATCACCGAATCACTATTGTAAGAAAAGATACAGGGACTTCTTTAAGAAGAAGAAAAAAAAATTTAAATATGAATAATAAAATAGCAATAACTACATAACTATCAATAATCATTTTAAATATAAATGGATTAAATGCTCCAGTCAAAAGATAAGGTAGCCGAATGAATAAGAAAACAGGACCCTTACATATATGCTGCCTACAAGAGACTGAGTCACTTCAGATCGAAAGACACACACAGACTAAAAGTAAAGAGATGGAAAAATATTTTATGAAAATGAAAACAACAAACAAAAGCTGAGATAGCAATTCTTATACAGACATAATCGACTTTAAAACAAAGGCTATTACAAGAGACAAAGAAAGGACCCATTAATCCCACTTCTGGGTATTTATCTGAAGAAACTCAACACTACTACAAAGGGACATGTGAATCTTTGTGTTCATTGCAGCATTATTTATAATAGTCAAGATATGGAGGCAAATGGGTGTCTGTCAATGGTGGTACAGATATACAATTGCATGTTACCTAGCCATAAAAAAATAATGAAATCTTGCCATCTGCAACAACATGGATGGACCTAGAGGGTATTGTGCTGAGTGGAATAAATCCAAACTGAGAAAGACAAATGCCAATATGATTTCACTTACATGTGGAATCTAAAGAGCAAAATAAGCATAACAGAAACAAACTCAGAGATAGAGGGAGGGGTGTTGGAGGGCTGGGTGAAAAATGAGAAGGGATTAATAAGTACGAATTGGTAGTTAGAAAATAGTCATGGGGATGTAAAATATAATAAGCAATATAGTTAATAATATTGTGATAACCATGTATGATATCGGATGGATACCAGATTTATTAGAGTGACCACTACATAAGTTATATAAATATCAAATCACTATGTTGTACACCTGAAACTAATATGACATTGTATGTCAACTGTAATTTAAAAATTAAAAAATATATGTTAAATATATAAATGCCCATGAGTTATTCTGATATAATTAAATACTTGAACAAATAAGTAAGCAGGAGAGAAGAGACACAGCTATGCAGAAAAAGTCCAATAATTTATGTAGATGTAGCACTATCAAGAGAAGGGACACAATTTCTCACGCTTTAAGTAGATGCGGTGCATGATGGCTGTCTTCCAAAGAGAGCAGTATGAAATGGGGGCTAGGGCGGGAGGAACTTTCCGTGAAGAACTTGGCAAACACTACCTCAGTCAGATAGTTCAGGTTAATAACAGTGATAAGTCAGGCTGAGAGTACGTATCCTTGATATGATGTGATGAAAATGGCACTTAATTTCTGTAGTCGTCCTCCAAAAAACCCATAACCCAGTCTAGTCAGAGAAAAACATCATTAAAAACAATTGAGGTATATTCTAACCAGTACTACAAAATACCTAACCAGTACTACAAAAAAAACAGTTAAGGTCATTTAAAACCAGGAAAGTCTGTGAAACTGGTATAGCCCAGAGAAACCTATGACAACCTACAACTAAATGTAATGTGGTATTTTGGATGGAATCCTGGAACAGAGAAAGGACATTAGGCAATTATAATGGATGATTATTGGTACATTAATTCTACTAAATATAACAGACTAATATAAGGTGTTAATAGTTAGAGGATTACATGGGTGAGGATTACATGGAACCTCTGTGTACTCTTTTCAATTTTTTATGTAAACCTAGAAGTGTTCTGAAAATGTATTTTAAAAATGTTTTTTGTTTTGATTTGTTTTGTTTTGTTTTGTTTTGTTTTGTTTTTAAGGAAAATCCAGGTAGTAGAGAAGGCAAAAGCTCATTGATTGTTTCTTAGGAGCAGAATTCAATGTTGGCAATGGGAGGGTAGAAGATAATTGCTTTCCTTTTTAAACTTTTAGTATTTTTCAATAAAATAAATCATTTGTTTAATTTTCTCAAAAAAGAAAAAGATGAGGGAAAGAGGAAGGAAGGAAAGAAAGAAGGAAGTAGACAGAAAGGGAGGGAAGAGACTTACTTTAACCTACTCCAAATGACCCAGGAAATTATAGGTAAAATGCAATTCTTTCTGATACTAAAACCCATATAATTAATAACTTTTTTTATTTTCCTTTTGTAAAGGAGGACAAAATGGCTAGAGAACAGCAAGGTGTCTCTTTCTTAATTACAGCTAAAAGGTAAGAAACTCCATTTTTCTTTCCTTCAAGCCAATTCATTGAAAATCTTCTCATTGCCAGATGTTACTAAGTCGAGTAATTTATAGTCTAAAGAAGAAATTCAGAACCTGCCTCAAATGTTGCGAATAGTTAAGTCAACTCTACCTGCTTTAGTTTTAAATGCTTAAGAACTGATCTTCATAACCTCTCATCATATCTACTCTGTGTCATCATTGGATTTTGATTTATAAGGCAGGATTCTGGGGTGTAACTTTAAGTTGTGAGGAAGAGATCCAGCAACTCTAAAAGTGAAATCGAGTTTGGGAAGTTTAGGAGGAAACTAACCTCTACTGGATTGGAGTGAGAAAGTTTTTATTACAATGTGTAAAAGCTACTTTACACATAATTTTTTTACTTCTTAATCAGTGGAGAATAATATGTGATTTTTTTTTTTAGGCCAGAGCATGGTGTTGTTATTTTTCAATGTTTTGTATTCTCCATGTAGTTAATAAAAAGAGAGAGGTTGGATAACCGTCCCCTTTCTTCTTTTTTTTTTTTTTTTCATAGCTCAGAGGAATGAAGCTAATTTTCTGTGTAATTATTTTAAGACTCAGTTAGAGAATTCTCTTTTTCTTGATTCTTTTCTCCTGTTGTGGTTTCAATAGAGAAGGCATAAAACTTTTTAAATGAGTTCTGAGTGTCTAGACTGGAAAGTTCTAAAGATTTTGGACCTAACCCCTGAGATTAGTGGCGGTTGTTTTAGAGCCAAGTCTGGGTTTTCATGGGTCCACAAAAGCTTCCTCTGAAGTTTTTAAGAAGGGACAAAATGTCTCTGCTCTGAAGATTCATAAAAATGACTGGAGAAATAAAACAAAATTATTTGTTTATGTGGAAGAATGTTATAAACGACAATCAGAAGGATGATCATTTGAATTTATCTTTAAAACAACTAACGATGTAGGAAAACTACAAAAAGACTTCCTGCTTTTAAAGTAGTTACTAATTGCCTTTCTTTATTGTTTCAATTGATATTAAAAGACATAATAGCCTTCTTCTCTTCCAGATCCCATTTCAAATATTAAAACAACACCCAGATTGTAGCATGTACACATTTACAATTAGATGCACATGAGTTGTCTTTTTAATTTTAATTGACACATTAAACATATATCATTAATTTATCCCTTTTAAATTAAACTAATGTAACTTGAAGGATTCTGTATATTATGTCATAGTAATCATATTTTATTGAATTATATCAGGTTATTTCATATAATTCTTTAATGTCACAATGAAAGCACCAGAATAAGAGTCAAATCATTGGTAATTTTCCTCATCATTAGCCAGATCACCTTGGATAAGTTGCATGATCTTTCAGAATTTCAATTCTCAGATTTAAAAGAGGAATAATAACATCTGCTCACTGCATCTTCCAGGGTCATTATCAATGACAAATAGCATGTGAATTTTTTGAAATTCTAAGATACCAATTATTTTTCTTAAGAAAGATTATAATTAAACATTTGAAATAGAGGCCATCACTCTATTATAAAAGATTAAACCTTTGCAAGCAAAGATTTAAATTTATTCATTTAAAGATTTATAAAGCTTTACATGCTAATAAATTCATATTTTATATATAAGGCAAAATGAAGAGGCCCTCAGAATTAGAGACAAATATTATTTTCTTAATTTAAAAGAAAAACAACATGTGACTCAGTGTACTAAGACCTGTAAACAGAACAAGATTAGTAAAAACAGGAAAAACTTAACTTGAGAATCATTTAGTAAATAAGAATGCAATGTCATTAATTTAGCATGTAACAATTATAAATATTCTTTTAATATTCTTGGAAATATTTGAAAATAATTTTCATATTCCTGTATTTTGAATAGTTTTTATATTTTGTTTACATAACAGTTTTTCTTATCTGTACTTATAGTATTTGAAAATTTAAGCAGTTTTAAACTTCTTAATTACTATAAGTGACAATTAATACATTATATGTATCTAAGTGGAAAATATTCATTACATAAGTTCTGAGTCAGTATTTCTAATACATTATTTGTAAGTGCATTGCTAAAACAACAATCTTAAAATAATTCTGCAGCAAAATTTTCACATATTAACTTCTTCCTCTATAACTAGTGTACTTTACACCTGTGATGCTATGGTTAAACTTGATCTATTTCAGATTACACAGTTCCAATATATGAAAATTTAAATAAGAGCTTGTTAGAAGCTTATCCTTACTTATAAACCACTTATAAATAGAGCAAAGCAGTTTTACAAATAATATCCAGGATTATTGTTTAAAATATTTAGCAAAACAAATTGTTTTGATTGACACAATGTAATTTGGAAGTACCATGTACATGCTATAATAATGATATGCTAATTATGAGTCATTACTTATTAAAGTAAATTCCCTGAAGATGGATGACTGCTAAGTAACATTTAATGTTAAAGGTAGTTACAAGTCATACCAGCCCTTCTCCAAATAATCAAATTCAGGAAGAGTTAGCAACGTATCTTTTGTTTGTGTTGTTAGGTTATAAAATTGTCAAAATCTTAACTATTTTTCTTCTGTCTTCATTTCTATAATTTGCTTATTGTAATGATAAGAAGTAATATTTGTAATGCAATAATGGGTATACAATCTCCTACACACCCTTGTTCATTTCTTACATCCCTTAACCATGACAGATATGATAGTCTTTACTAATAGTCCTGGAATCAACCTCATAATTCTTCTAAATAAATGAAACACTTGTCATCTTTGCTTTATAACGGAACTCATTTTTTTTAACTGAAATTCTCTCACTGTAGTCTTAATTAAACCAGGGCTCATGGAATGGCAGGCTTGTGATTTTAGAGTTTTGAAATGAGTGTCAAGAGTTTCTCCACCTGTTTCTCCAGATGGACCTTAAATGGAAGCCACGTCTTAATCCTGTTAGCTCATCCCAAGTCATGTCCTCAATTGGGAAGATTTAAAAATTTTATCGTTTACCGAGAAGCTATAAAGCCTAGAGTGACTGACTCCTGCTGAAACACATAGAAGACTGATGTATCAAATCAGAAGATCTGTGTATTCATTTCAGTGAAAATTACAACTAATCACCAAATTAGATATTTAGTTGGGCCAGGAGAGGTCATCATTTTTTTTCTCTATGGAAGCCAGTTGATAGTTGGTTGCTTGGAGAGGATTATATCAAAAGAAAGGTATTCTATATAGTATCCAAATGTCTAACAACATAAAATTTAGATATTCTGATGTAACTATCTACAATACAGGGACCCAGCTGTTAGTATGCAGTGGTCGTTTAGCCTTCCAGGCATTCTTGGCCCTTAAGGATTTGATAACACTGGGCTTCCTGATTTTTTTTCTTCTCTTTCATTCATTCTTGGTTCAACTACCTTTTAATTAATGATTTTGTTAAATGAAATAGGCTTTACATGAATTAGTTCACTTAATTCTCTCAACAATTCTTTTAAAATCTGAACTATTACCAATTAGGAAACTAAATTTTGAATCAGTAAATTAACAAGGCTGAATTAACGTAGTTGGTAAGCAACAGATTTAGTAATCGAACCCAGATGTGTTTGAATGTAAACCGTAAAGTTTGACTCTCAAAGACCCTTATTTAATTAAAATTATTGGGAGACATTGTTTAACAAAATCAAATAGCTTTCAAGTGTACAATTCAATAATACATCATATGTATATTTCATTGTGTGTTCACCACCCAAAGTTAACTTTCTTTCCATCACCAAACATTTGACCCCCTTTACCCCTGCTCACTTCTCCCCTCCCCCCCTTCCCTCTGGTAACTACTAAAATCCACTGTCCGCTGTCCATGAGTCTCTGTTTGTTTGTCATGTTTGTTTGTTGTTTTCAGTTTTATATCCCACATATAAAATCATATAGTTCTCAACTTTTTCTGTCTGACTTATTTCACTTAGCATGATAATATCAAGATCCATTCATGTTGTTGCAAATGGTAGTATTTCATCTTTTCCAATCACTCTTAAATGAAAATTTGGCTTTCCATTCCTCCTTATGATTAGAGCAGTCTTGTTCCCATTTTTATCTACATCTTTGAGAGTGGAGCCAGGTCTCCATCATTTACTAGGACAACCAACATTCATATTACAGATGACGAAATTCAGTTTTAAAAATGTCAAATAACTTGCTCAAGTTGCTCAGCTAATAAGGACTAGCAAGGGCCTTGAACCTGGCTCTTCTACATCTAAAGCACATACTTACTGCGGAGATGGTGTCCCTCTCGTAACCACTGGGCCTCCATATATGTACAGAATTCACCGAATGAGTGAGAAATCTCTTTGGAATAATTTCATTTGGAGGTAGCACTGGTTAAGCCCTCTGTAAAAAATCTGAAGAGTCTTGTCATTGTTAAGAATGCGCTGCAACTCAGCTCAGGATGTACGTTTTTCTTCAGTTCATTTATACCATAGATAAACCTATTAAAACTCTTATTTAACATGAGGGATATTCTTTTTATTGGAATCATTTATCCCTGTAGCCCTCTCAGTTATCACAAGGACAGCTGAGGATTTCCATTTTGGGAAAATTAACCTTTTACCTCCCATCACAGCTCTTCAAAGCAACTTGCTATTGTTGCAATCTAAATTACTTAGGAGTGAAAAATTGCGGTAACTGTAAGAAAAGATTCTCTGGAAGGTCAAAGCCTTTCTTTTTCAGTTGGAGAAAAAAGAAGGTAGGCATTGTCAAGTATAACTAAATTTACCTTGAGAAACATTTCAGGCAATCCTGCAGTGGATTATAACATATTATATAAAATGATCTCTGTATTTTTTTTTTCCAACAAAGATAAATGAAAATTGTATGCACATATTTGTATATTTGGGTTATCTGCATAGGAACTCTAATGCTAGTCAAAACTTCTATTTACAGCATTTATTCAGATTAAGTTTAATGTGAAATCAAGGAATATTATAATGTTGGCAGCAGTGAGGCAAATGTATACTATCAAGACACTTTACTCAATTCCATTATCGGAATCCAGTTAAAATCATATTCCCCACACCCTAAAAAGCTAAAAAAATAAATCAATTATTAACAAAATTTACTCAGTACCTAGAGTAATGTTCATAAATGAATACATGTAAAATGAATAAAGGATAAACAAAAGAGTCATGGACAAATTGTAAACATCATTTAAAAAAGCATATTAACAAGAAACAACTGTCATCTAAAGTAAAAATCTTTCTCCACATTTTTTCTCCAGTCCTGTGAACCTGAGTCGTCTGGAGAAGAGCGAGATTGATTTCAAAAATAAAACTTCTATAAAATTGTTTTAAAGACACTAGGCCTGACTTTCTTTATTAGCACAATGTTAGTTAAAATCATAGCAGGTATCTTGCAATCGAGAAGAATAAGCTTTAAGATGAATTTACACCAGTGGACTTGAGAGCCAAAAATTGGAAGGACCTCGTTCTTGAAAACAATGAGATACTCACCTTATCCTGGAAATGTTATTGTGCCTGGGCTCCTATTTATGTGAAATAATAAATTTCTTATTTTTAAAGCAAATCTAAAACTGGATATTCTTAGTTGCTTCTTATACCTTTCGAACTCATTACAAAGTTATGTCAGGATTTAAAAGACAGTCTGAAAATTTTTGATGTAGTTTACAATCTAAAAGTTTACGATTGAAACAGAGAAAGAATGAGTAAGAATCAGTAAAAGAAGGAAGAGAACGAAAAATATTTAATTTGTTTATCGAGTAAAATAAAGGACATAGTAAATTAATAATTAACAAAGGAACAACTGAGTTAATATTAATTAATAATAGGTCAATTCCCTTGAACCAAACGAAAATTTCTTTATTATCATGGATGTATAGTCATGAATTACTTTTTGTTTGTTTTATAATCTCTGTGGCAGATTTTTACTACAGTCTTAACTTACTAAAGGGATTTGAATGTTAATTGATATCTTGTAAAGTCTTCAGAATTATTTTAAAAAATGATGCTATGCAATTCTTGTCAGAAACAATTGATGTATCTTTTATTTGATCAATAAAATATTCTTAATATCAAGAACTTTCAAATATGCCAGCAATAATAATTTGGTCCTAGTTTGTAGGTAAATATACTAAACTCCACAAAGTGAAAATCTATATCCGTGTATTTATTATTAATTTTTTCCATTTCCAGTTGTCTTGTTGTAAAATGCAAATAAGAGCTAGAACAAAGGATCAATCCATTTAAATTTGTTTTATTTATTTAATATTTTGACCTTTTTAAAAAGTTTTTAACCTCTTGGTGTAGGTAACTGAAATGACACAACTTATATCTACTAATATTGAGGCATTAACACTTTTTTTAATATAGATATAATTGGAGGAATTTATAATAATTATTTGAACTCCACACTCCTACAGATTATCATTTAGTAAGGATAGATGAAATCTGCAAATTAACAAGTATCTCAAGATCCACAGACGTTACTCCTAGTCCTGATCTCATATTATTATTATTATTATTATTTATTTATTTTATTTTATTTTTTTACTAATTGAAAAGCATATTTCTTAGGGAAAAAAAAATCTTTTATGTAAATCATGTCTTGCCTGAAGATTTTTCAGCTGGAGTGAAAGCAACAGTAGTAAGCCCATTAGTTCTTTTCCCTAAAATAATTCATTTAAAAAAGTCATTAGCTTAATAGAAAGGAATTGATAGAGGCCTTTAGGCATTCTACTCTAAATTTCAGGAATTTTGCCTCATTAAAAATTGATTGCAGAACCAAAGGCTCATATGTGTGTGTGTGTGTGTGTGTGTGTGTGTGTGTGTGTGTGTGTGTGTGTGTGTAAGAGAAAGGATGTATAAATGTAAAAATCTTGCCCGGTTTTATCCAAATATTTCTGAAAATAAAAATCATCTTAAATGATATTAATGAAGACTTCATCTTTGAGATATTTACATTTTTTCTAATAGAAAATATGGTGTTACTTCTGGATGTCATTGTTATGAATTTATGAAAGCTAAATCTTGTTATGACTTACAGTCAGAATAGAAATTTCACTTTCTGATAGTTACCTTGTAAATTAAGCCTTAATATTATATTCATTATTTCTACTACTTTGCTACAAATTTAGCACAGAGTTTAATACGTTGTAAACATTATCCAACAATGTATATGTCATGAGAGAAAATAAATGTATACTGACATTGTTAGTTTTTAATTCTAAGAAAAATAAAGAGTTGGCTGAAAATGGAAACCTAAGATTTTGGAAAAGGATAACATATTTAGCATATTTGTAAGTACTTCTTTTTCCATTATCTTAAACTATTGAAAAATCTTTGTGCTCCATAATTTGAACTTTCTAAGAGGTACTATCTGGAGAATAATGAAATAGTTGATATATTTAATATATATGTTGCTATCAGTGTTGTTGTTATGGTGTTACTTCCAGACTTCATGTGTTAGAGAGCAATGACGACAAGGCCAAAATCGAAAGATCTTTGTTTAAGAAAAACAAAGCTAAGATGTGAGAACAATTTTGCCTTTTTTTTTTTTTTTGTAACTAATGAAGCAGTTTCTTCATTTGCAAAAGGAAGGAACCTAATCAATGTTGTAGAATACATATCTTGGGTATTGCCATTATTTCTTTCTTTTTCTGGCTATTCTAAAATTATCTTTTATCCATGAACTTTTAGATTTGAAAGTTGACATGGCAGAAATTACTTTCTTCTTTAGGTTCAAAAGCCATCGTTGGGTTTGTAATACACACATAAGTAAAAAAATTTGTCATATATTCAAAGGCATATGTAGAATCTCAGAGTTATAATAAAAAGCTGACATAAATGATGCTTCAATTAAATGGAGGGGTCAGGCCTACATAGAATTTAAGATGTAGATAATAGATAGATGATGATGATAGATGATAGATAAATGATAGATAGATATAGATAGATGATAGATAGATGGTAGATAGATAGATAGATAGATAGATAGATAGATAGATAGATAATAGATATTCTGACATAACATTGTTCCAACAATGAGTGGGAACGGAGTTTATTATTTTTGATACTTTATTGCTTATGTTGTTTGCAGAATTCTTCTAATTCAGTGATCATTTTCAGGAAAACTACTCAAATAACTAATACTGGGTGAATTCCATCAGGATACTGGGAGTTCTTACTGCTAATTTTTCAGAAACGACTTTTGAAGTAATTATCAATCACCTAAAATATACAGAGGGGAAAATAGGGAGTGCAACTGACATCCAAATTTAGCTAGAAAGTAAAGAAATAGAAATGCAAACAAAAATCTTTTATGACAAGTGATCTTTACAGTGTTTCTTGTCCCTATAATTATTGAATGAGTTTAGTAAAAATTATTCAGCAGTAAGTGTTAAGTCCCATAAACAAAAACAGGACAAAGCACCATTAAAAATTCTATGCTTTTTACAAATATATTATTATATGAGTTCTTATGAGGTAGACAGGCCATCAAATTGTACTGTCTTTAGTGTTAGGAGTCAAAAATGCTTTTTCCCCCCTACCTTAATCTGAGTGACAATTCTCTGTGTTTTATTTTGAGTCTTTTTCTTAGTATCTTTCCTGAAATAAATTTTAAAATACTTTTAAAAACTAAAAACCCAAAACAAGAAAAACCAGAGCGAGCATGTGTACAATGTAGGAATAACCTGAATTTGAATGAAACATGGGGAACTATTTCTGTCTTTTAAATATGTGAATATATTCACTGAGAATACAGTTCAATCCATTAGGATGTTATAGTATTGCAGTATTTTCCTCACATAAAGATATGCACATTAATGAAAAGGAAAATAATCAGTTCTGTTTTAATAAGATCATGGGGTAGTACTGTCAAATACTTATGTAAGAGGCATCCTATATATATAAAGTGCTAGGAGGAACTTGGTCCCTAGCCCTAGCCTGATAGTTGCATGGCCCTGTGGCTGATCCCTGAGGAATGGATTAGGGTCCTCCATCTTCTGAATCTATACTCTAGAAACTGGCATCACTGGCACTCTAAATAGTCAATAGCTCCATGCCTGACAATCCTCCCAATCTATTATTTGCTTCCAAGGCTCCTATAACCCAATAAGAAATGAAGGCAGATGTTTTCACTCTTTCCTTATTCATGACCAAAACAAGGAAATTCCCAAGGAATGCAGTGACAGTTTGTAGCTACTTTAATGAAATGTCTCTGTTGAGGGAGTAGGTGGAAAAGGCCAAGAAAAACTCTTTTTGGAATTTTTACTGAAATGTTTACCATCAGACAAATTAGTGAAAGTAATCATTGAAAATCTGAATTGTTCTCTATTAGGTAGAAAAATCCAATTAATTGATAAGAATATACCTAGGCACCACTTGATATTTAACACTACACAGGGATCAAGATATTTTTTCCCATTTTCACTTGTTCTTTAACTTTGTATTGCTAGCTCCTAAGAAGAATGGGATACTAAATAATCAATTAAAACTCAGGCAAATTTTGGAAGTTAAGAAGTGTGGAACTGTATAATCCTAACAATTATTTGGTAGTTCCTATTTGTTATCCAAGGCAGTAGTTCTAGGTCCTGTGTGGATCATGCCTCAGAGTGTTCTGAGCAGAAGTATAAAGAAGTAGGGAAAAGGGAGAATAATAATAAACAGGTCATACAGAACAATGGATATAAAATAATTTAAAATTTTGTTTACAAATCTAGCTTCATTAGTCGAGAGCCATTTAATAGATGATCATTACATTCAGTCATTGAGACAAAAATACCCTTTAAAATGTGCAAATCATTTATCCCTTCGTTACTAAAATGATAGAAATAATTTAATTTGGATTTAGACAGCTCTCACTTCATAAAGGAGAGAAAAAGTTTAGAAGTTTGTATTTGGTTAACATATGTATGTCATATGCTAACGAAATCTGATCTCACTTCAATATTTGCAGAAAGACATGCCATTTCTTTAAAAACTCTGGGATAGTCATTTTACTGCAAGTGTTCTTTGCTTAACAAAATAGATTCATTCAGCAAATATTTATGGAGCATCTTCTGAGCTCCAGGCAATGAAACAGATACAGGAGACTCAGAAATGAATAGAATAAACTGTATTTCTTGGAGGAACTCATAATCCTGTGTGAGATGTATACATTGAAAACACTGCAATACAAATGCCACTCATGTAATAGAGTTTAGTACAGTTTTATAGGAACATTGAAGAGAGAAAGATTAACTCTGAAAGAAAAGGATTGGGAAAATCTTCCAAAGACATTTACATTTCTTGTGGGTATGAAGGGATAAATGTATAATTTAAAGATAAAGGAGTAGCTGAAATTTTATGAAGAATTTAGCTTGAAGCAGGTTCAAATAAAATCAGTTAATTGGCTATTTGCATGTGATTCATTCTATAAAATACCAATGTCAACATAAAATTTTATCTTAGTGATACCATAAGTTATATAAAAAATTGCTTTTTAAAATAAAATTTTAGAAAAATCATGCAACATTGGGAGTTTAGGTATCTCTATTTACACAATGATCCTTTGGGACAAAGAAGGAAAGGATGGGCATGTAATATTTTTCTTTCCTTATACCATTGTTTCTCACTGGTGTGGTTATTGACATTTTAGGCAGTAAAAATATTGAATGCCTCCTCACATAATTTATATTTCAACGTTCATCTCTGTGAATACCTTTTTGTATATATTTTCAGTTTCCTTTTTCCTTTATCATTCTCTATCATGCTAGCTTTACATGACCAAACTTGTATTATACCTGGAAAGAGATTATGGCTGGAAAAAATACAAATGTTTTCAGGATAAATCACTACTAAGGTTCCATCATTGCCTGAAAACCCTACTCAACCATATTCCAAAAGAACCATATCTCTTCTCTTGTCAAACTATTAATACTTCTCTTTCTGTTTTTTCTATGAAAATAAAATACTTCATCATACCAGTACCAAATTTCTCAGCTTGCATTAATCTCTAGAACTGTTCCCTTCTTTTCTCCATAAAAAATTAAAGAGCTTCTCCCCTCCCTGCCCCCCCCCTCGCCCCCATGACCTAAGTGCAATACCTCTATTTGTATCTTGGATCTCATTGTCACTCAATATTCAATGGATTGTATCTTCAGTTATCCTCTGTATTTCCTCCATCATTAAGCTCTACCTTTTGTTGAATTATACCCATCATCAGCACACACATATATGCCTTATAGCTCCAATTTTAATAAAATATTCTTCCTTTACCCCATGTCACATCACTTCACTAACATGTATTTTTAGCCAATGCCTCATTGTTAGTTTTTCAGGTGTGCTCTTGTGATTATAATATGTGTTCAATTTATCAAGTCTACCTTTATGTTATTATACTCTGAGAATGACAATAGGGGCAAAATAGGGCAAGATAAATTATCAGAAAAAGTAATGGCTGAGAAATGCCAAATTTCTGTAATAACCAAAATCTATTGATTAAAGAAGTTTATAAAATCCTAAGGAGAAAGCTACAAAGAAAATCTTCCTTAGACACATTATAGTCAAACTAATGAAAACCAAAGATAAAAAGAAAATGTTAAAAGCAACCAATGACAAAACTATACATATTACATGCAGTTTGGAGTATAATAATGTGTGAGATACCTGATTTCTCATATGAAAGAATGGAGAGTGAATAACAATGGAACATCTTTAGTGCTAAGAAGAATACCAAACAAAACAATAAAAGTTCACATATCAACCTAAAATTCTATATCTAATACAATAAAATATCATTGAAAATGAAAGTTGGATACATACATTTTCAAGTAGATAAAGGCCGAGAACATTAAATTCCAATAGACTTGCACAAGAAGAAATGCTAAAAGACTTTTTTTACTCTGAAAAACGTGGTTCCAATTACATATATGGTAGACAATTTTATATTGTCCTACATCTCACATGTTGTTTCTTTTTCCACTCTTTTCTTTTCTCTTTGTGCTTCAGCTTAAATATTATCTCTTTTCAAGTTTACTCATTTTCTTCCTTATGTGCAGTTTGTCCATAAATATTTTTAATGAATTATTTATTTGTGATTATCTATCATCTGTCATCTGTCTATATACAGTTTGTATATGCGTGTAATCTATATTTATGCATATATATTCCATTTATATTTTTTTGTATGTGGATTCCATGTCTCTGCTAAAATTTTCCAGTATTTCACAACTGTTTTCATATTTTCCATGAAGTCCACATCTTCCTTTTCAAGTTACTGTATGATAATTCCAACAATTTGGCCACCTCTTGTTTGTCTCTATTTACTGTTTATTATTTTGAACATGGATTACATTCTTTTGACTATGGATTGCTTGCTTGAGTGATCTCTAATATTTTATAAAAGGTATCTCTCTGATCGACAGTGTAGCCAACCAGTTTCGTAGTTGCTATAGAGTCCTCTTTGCTCTTCAGGTCTGTGTTGAGCTTTCCATCCCTCCATACATTCTTTCTATGCCTCAGCTCTTCTTCCAGCATGCAGAAGATGAGTGTTTTACCCTCAGCAGTGCTGGAGGAGGTGTTTCTTATCTCTCATGTTCAACACTTAGCCTTATGCAGGTAAAAGCCAGCAACACCTCAAATTTATTTCGGTTCTCCTGACTTTGGTTCCTAAGAGCTCAAGGTACTTTGCAGGGATTTATCTCAGCTTTCCTGACCTGATCCTGGTTTTTGACATATTACACTCAAGGGCTTGATAAAGATCCATGGTAAAGAATTAGAGAGTAGTTAGAACTTGTCCTGTGGCTGGGATTTTTTTGGAATGCTCTTCTGTCCTACTAGTCTACCCTCAGACATTACGGCTTATTAACATTCAGCTTGGCCTGTCCTTATCCCAGTCTTTGGCAGGTTCATTATTTTCTCACTCCCGCATCACTGCCAGGTATAAGAATAGCTGAGAGTCTCTTTTCTCCTATAAACGGTTGTTTTTCACTAAAATTTAGTTTAGTTAGGTTTATTTGCATTTTCAGCATTAGCTTATATAGTTGTTTTTTTGTCAGTAGGGTGAGAACTATAGTTTCTAACAGTGTTTTAAGTCCTAACTAGAAGTAGACTTTCCCTTATTTGCTACTGTTTTAGATTCTGACTCCCTATCCTTTTTCTAGGTAGATTTTATTTGAAATTCTAATATAAATGAGTTGGAGATTATAATTTTTCATCCATTTTCATCCAGAAAGCATGAGAGTTTAGAGATATTAAACCCCATAAAATGTGGCTTAATCACTGAAAATTCTTGAGTTTCTGTACTTTTTCAGTCAAGTGAGGATGTTAATTAACATTAAATAAAATCAATTTCAACGAAAGACTTTCCTGTTACTGAGAGGAAGTGAAGATGAACTAGAGTTTATAAAAGCTTTTTATAAACTTTAAAATAACACACCTGGTGATTTTGTAGCCATTAAAAAACAATACTTTTTCGATTTATAATGGTTCTAAGATTGTATCCTAATTATTCCAATCTGTAACACAGTCACATATTAACAACTGCCATCAGCTGTGGTGAATATCAACTGGCAACTTCTCAAATTCTTTATCCTCTGCCACAGGATATGATTTTTTTCCCTCGAGAAATATACACAGTATAAATGCAAGTCAGCTGGTATTTTATATACCTAAGGGAATATCTCTATTACCAAAGTATTACTAATTCATTAGTCATTCAGACTATCACACCTACTCCTTGACTAAAATATATATGTAAATATTTAACATCAACACAAAAAATACTCTCAAGGTATATAAATCTAAGTCAAGTATTATTTAAGTTACAAATTTTAATAAAAATAGGATGGAGATGAAATAAAAATGTTCGATGGGTCTAAGTAAGAGACAAATTTTCATGTTAGGACATTTAAAAAAATATTTGATTCCATAGTATGGAAAGTTAAGTTTTATTTTTTTTCCATTTTGATATCTACCATTATTTATAGTCCTAGTTCAATTATCCTTCCTTTGCAACTTGAGACATTTAACATTTGCATGGTAGTATTATTATTTCTTGGTAGGGGCTGGGTGAATTTTAAGTTACTTTAGATTTTTTAGTGAGATCTAGTAATAGTATTACTGATGTCATCAATTTTAAACTATCCAAGTAAATATTAACAGAGTTAGCAAGGATAAATTTAAATCTATATGTATCTGTAAATTTCATTTCTTTATTTTTTTGCTTACTTGTTTCAAGTTATAGCTTCTAGCAAAAGGGAAATGGTTGAGCTAAATAATGTCTCATTTCTCTTCGGGGATCTATCTTCAAGTAGAAAATGCTAATGAGAATTGTGGGGGAGTAGGACCCTAAAATAGAGTCAGGAAAGAGGCATGGGCCAACTAGAATGACAGTTGGAAAAGTTTTGAGTTAAGGCATGTTTAAATTGAAATTGAATTAGGAAGTTCCAAATATGTTTTTGAGAAACCGATCTATATAAGACAAAGAATTTCTGGGAGAAGTAAAGGGGCAAGGGGAAGCGTGTGAAATGCACACGTGCAATCTATTTCAACATGCATTTAGCCAGCATTATTCTGTACCAAACACTGAGTTTTAATATGAAGTCACAATGATAATACCAGGCCTCAGATCTGGCCTATATGACTAATAAGTTATAATAGTAAATGTTATGATAATGAAGAGAAAGCACATAAATGCTCATCCTATAAAAATAAACAATAATCAGAACAATCCAGGTGTTAATAAATATTTTATTACCAGTATTTTCAATATTAATTGTGAAAATTTGTTTTAGTGATGATTCCTAAATAGTTTCCTAGAAAGAAGAGATAAAGGCTAGGAGAATCAAAGAAAGAAATATTTGTCATTTAATTTTTTTATAGACTGATTATAGAAAATTATCAAAAGTAGGAAGCAAATAGGGTAGGGGAAAAGTATCTCTGCCAAAGTATAAAAGTTATAACTACAAATTATAATAAAATGATATGTCCATCAAGGCCAAGTGATAATGACAAAACGATATAAATACTTGGGAATCAGACACTTAGTGATATTTGATAGTTCATAATGATGTAAATGACAAACTTTTAGGAAATACGTTTATTTTAATGTATTATATGTTTGAAATCAATTATAGACTAGCCTTTCTGAAAGATACAATCTAGAAGGGAACACATAAATGCCTCAGACTTGATCTACTTTATTTTTATATTCTATATAACAACAACAACAAAAATGTCTCCACTATGAGAAAAAAGACACACCATTTCAAGGCAAAGCAGCTAGTTGCAATACCACAGTTTAGTTTTCCCTTCTTACCAAACTCTATTTGTCTGTCTGCTGCATTAGGCATATTATCTCACCTCACCTGCAGCCCAAACCATCTGAATTCTGAGTGTATTGTTTGTGTTTTCTCTGATAGGCATGACATTCTATACCCAATTTTTCTCTTTATAAGATTGTAAGCTTTATCATTGATTTAAAAATATTAATGTCTTTGCTGGCTACTATTTTGGTGTCTGAACATCTGGATGAGCAAAGACAAAATATTTCTTCAATGTCAGTGTTTTTACTCTATAAAAGAAAAATGCAGTTTGAAATACAGAGATCTCTTTTGTTCTTGCTTTACGTCAAGTCGGGGAGCATTTCCTACTTTCCTACTATGTATATTGGTTTAAGATTCTTCATAATGTGTTTACTTGTAATACTGTTACATGATAAGAGGTTTAATTTTTATCACATGAGTGTATGCAAATAACTTTTTTCTAAGAATTACGGCAACAGGTTTGACCAGTAAATATCTATTTAGTTTTGAAGATTATCTCAGTGTTCGATAGGGTGCATATTGTGCCAATGAATTTAGAAATCATGGCCAACGTATTCATTCTACCTCTCTCTCTCTCACACACACACACACACACACACACACACACACACACACACACACACACACACACAATATGCCTATGAAATTGATTTACTAGTATTATTATCCTCTTTTAACTAGACAGGAAGAAATTAAGCAAACTTTTCCAAGGTCACACAAGAAACAAATGGAGGAAACAGGGTGTAAATCTAGGCAGTCTGGCTCGAATCTCTGCTTTTAAGTACTGTATATTGACTCAGTCAGTAGTTGATAAAATAATTCAAACATCCTTACTGTACTTACAGTAAGTGTTATGACCTCCCTGGTAGAGTCCACGGTATTGAGAAAAACAGCTTCTGGAGAAATAGTAACTAATTTCTGCCTGACATTTAATGCGTCTGACAGGGCCTTCCCTTTGACTGACCATCTTGCTGCGTTCACTATCATGTAGGATTTTAGCCAGGCTTATATTTTCCCATGATGGGAGAGGAGGAGAAGAAAATAAATAAATACAATGACTAAATGGGACTGTAAATTATTGAGATATCAGCACAGAGTAGGAATGAAAAGGGACAGGCAGCCAACCAAATCTCATGTATATACCGTATCAGTCTCTACTTCTCCTGCATGCTGTACTACCAAGTTCCTTCGCTGATTCTCCCTTCTCTGTTTGCCATCCCTCAGCTCTCTGAGCCAAAAAAGATAAGGAGGAACCCCATTTCCTTACGGGAATCGGTTCTTGTAACAGTTAATCGACCGCTAAGTGCGGCAGCACCCAACGTAAAGGGCCAATAGATCTGGAAAGAACGGCCTGCCTCACAGAAAGTATGGCTTCCCAGGGACATTTGGAAGTTTATTGATTTCAAGAGAATTGAAATCTTGGATGCCCATGCTGCTTTCTCGGAGGCGTCTATCAGAGCACCGTGACCTTTCAGGCTCTGTGTCTCTGCTTTGGGCAACAAGAGAGTCATTGTTACAGCTTTAATGTTGTGCTGGGACAATAAATATCACACAGAGTTTATAAGAAGATTGAAAACCTAGTGCTTTGAGTTTGGAGTAGTCAAATTCCTGGACTTGGAAGAGGCCTTGGGCAAAAATTTGACATTTTGCACTGCTTTGCCTTGTTGCTGTTTTGTGTGTGTTTGTGTGTGTATTCATTAGTTGTATGTAATGATTCTGGGCCCCAAATTGTTAGAGCCTTGTACTGATTTGTCGAGGGGTAAGGACGACTTTATCCTTAAATAGAAAGAGTTTTTACTCCCAAGCTTTTGAAAATATGTTGTTACCAGAAATAGAGAAGTGTGACTGCCACTTTGAGGACAGCTAAAGAATTCGATAAATATTAGGACAAAGGAATATACATTGTTTTTTGGTTTCTGTTTTTTTCCTCTTTTCCCTCCAAATTAGGTCATTATGATTTTACTGTCAATTGATACATAAACTCACAAATGTGGAAAACAATATTTGATTTCATATTTTATCTGTCATGGGGAGGGAATATGTAAGGTGAATCTAGCTAGAGAGAAATATGTCAAATATTAATATTCCACCTAAAACCACTAATGTTATGTGTCATATAAACAAGCCAAGAAAAAAAAAAGACCTAAAATTGGTTTTGATCTCATTTTGCTTTGCAGCTCATTTGGAATACATGGTAGCTGGCTGGCTGACTCAGACCTTTGCACTTCTGGTCATTCATTAAACCCTATGATTTGAAATAGAGCTTGGTCAATTAAGATTTAAATGAAAAATGTAGACATTTTTAACGATAATTTTGAAGAATAAAGTAAATGCATTTTGTAGATTTATTTTTGTTTCAATCTAATCCAGTTCAAATTTCAATGTATTGGAGATGTATTATCTCCATACTGCATCTAAGAAAATACATATACACCTATCAGCTATTCAGATGTTCAACTCCTTCTACAGCTCCTTTCTCATTGCTACTTATGGATTGTTTATGATGAGAAGTTAGCTTGCTAATGATTAGTCTTGAATAGTGCTTCATTTTAGAAGGAAAAAAATAAAATGGCCCTGTGAGAAATATCTGACTGTTTCTATCCTGGGTTCTTCTCCTCTTCCTCCTCCTCCGCCTTCTTATTCTCCTTCTTCCTCTTCCTCTTCTTCCTCTTCTTCTTCTTCATTTTTTTTTTTTGATTAGAGCTAATATCCAATATGATTTTATATTAGTTTTGGGTGTACAGCATAGTGGCCAGGCATCTATACAATTAACTAAGTGAACAGTCCAGCACCCACCCAGCACCACACAGTCACCACAATACCATTGACCATATTCCCCATGCTGCACCCTACATCCCCGTGAATGTTTCATAAATACTAATCTGTCTTTTTTAATCTCTTCTCCTTTTCACCCAGCCCCCAAACCCTAATCTGGCAATCGCCAGGTTGTTCTCTGTATCGGTGAGCCTGTTTTCATTTTGTTTGTTCATTTATTTTGTTCCTTAGATTCCACATGTAAGTGAAATCATATTAACCTGGCTTCTTAGAAACTCAAATGGGGCATGGATTTCCCCGCATCTCTTGGCAGCTGGTGGGGGGGTGGGTGAATGGTTTTTCTAAGAGCAATTTTAGGTTCAGGGAATTTTAGGTTTTTCTAAGAGCAATTTTAGGTTCAGGTTGAGGGAAAATACAGAAAGTTTTCATATATACCTTGTCCTCCCACAGACAGTCTTTTCCACTATCAAAATTCTGCAACAGAATGGTACATTTGTTACAATTGATGAATCTACATTCATATATCATTACTCAAAGTTTATACTTTATATTAGGGTTCATTCTTCATGTTGTACATTCTATGGATTTTGAGAAATGTGTAATGATATGTATCCAGCCTTATGGTATCATACAGAATAGTTTCACTGTCCTAAATATCCTTTTTTCTGCCTATTTAGCCCTTCCTCCTCCCAACCCCTGGCAACCACTCATCCTTTAACTGTCTCCATAGTTTTATCTTTTACACAATGTCCTAGAGTTGGAGTCATACAGTATGTAGCCTTTTCAGACTGGCTTCTTTCACTTAGAAATATGCATTTAAAGTTTGTTCATGTCTTTTCATGAGTTAGAATATTTTTTTAAGTACTGAATAATATTCCATTGTCCTAATGTACCATAGTTTATCCACTCACCTTGTGAAGGACATCTTGGTTGATTCCAAGTTTTGCAATTATAAATAAATCTACTATAAATATCTGTTTGAAGTTTTTTGTGTAGACCTAAGTTTTCAACTTATTTGAGTAAATATCATGGAACAGATTGCTGAATTATAAGATAAGAGTATTTTTAGTTTTATAAGAAATTGCCCGTCTTTCATTGTGGTTGTACTAATTTGCATTCCCATCAGCAGTGAATGCGGGTTCCTGTTGCTCCCCATACTCACCAGCATTTGGTGTCATCAGTGTTTTGGATGTTTGCCATTGTAATAGGTGGGTAGTGGTCAATTTTTCTTTCAGAAAATTTTTAATAGCTGATTTCAGGTTATTTCTGAAATTGGAAATAAATCTCTCATATGGAAATGTTTCTATTACTAATAGTGACAAACTTGTGCTGATAATTATCCCTTCTATATCATTTTCCCTCTAGTTTTTATGGCCCCAGAATAGGTCTAACTCATCATTGTATTCTTTGAAGTTCTAATAGTGCATCCTGAATATAGTAGGTTCTCAATATGGAAAGAAGATTGTTCTCTAAAATCCACAGTCTCTGAAATAGTTCAGTAAGAAACACTGAAATATCAACTTAAAAATGGACTTAAAATAAACTTTTAATTTTTAATTTTTTTATTTTTTAAACAGCTTTCAAGCTTATTTAATGTATCTAATACATTTGTAAGCTTTCTTTTAAAAAGTTATTTTTACGTTGAGTCCACCCCAAAATACTCTTGACAGTTATTTTTTTTATAGTCATGATTTTTAAAATGAAGACATGAAGTACCTAACATTGAAATATTTTTTAACATTGAACAATAGAGTTTAAACCCAGTAAATTAAAGTTTAGAGGTTTTCCCACTATACTATACCTAGAGCATTTTTTTCAAATATTTAATTTTAAAAATTAACAACCATAGCAAAGCAAGAATTTTGTGTGTGTATATATATATATGTATATGTATATATTTATATAGATATATTTCTTTCATTGTGTGTGTATATACATATCTATTTAAATGTCATAGTAAGGAGAAAAACTTGCATGACTAACGCAAGTGATAAAATGAGGTAAGGGATTTAACATGGTTTGACACCAAGTTTTACAGAATTTTGGGGTACGCGACTCATTCTAAAAGTGCACGAGGTAGAATTTAGAAAACTATATTGAAAATTAGAATCCAAGATCTGCTATCATTAGGAAATTTACTATCAGCTGCTACCTGAAAAATGTGAAAGATGACAGGCCAAATTCTGATTTAGGGTAAGAAATATGTGTTTGCTTTTCTGTTTAGTAGTTGATTAATTTAATCAAACTTTATTGACTACCTTAACTTAGGATATGACATGCTAAATATTTTAAATAAGAATCTTTTGAAGTTTATATTTCATATTTTGTAATTTTTGTTAATTTAATCTTATGGTAATTGGTTGCATTTTCAACATGCATTTTTATAGGCATTTCTAGAAATTGTAATGATAGTTTGGCAAACTTATTAACCCAAGTTACCATTTACATGGTTTTGAGAAATATAATTAGTATACTTAGGAAGAAAATACATTGCCTGTTAAGAGTCATTATAACTGCAGTTAGAAAAATGTGCTTTATTTTCAGAGCGAACATGCAAAAGCAATCTTTTTTTCAAACTATGGTTCATAGTGTCCAATGAGTTGATCTTTACATGGGCTCTCCAATCTCTGCCTCCTTTATTGTCTCTTCAATAGACAGCAGGATAGAATGCAATAGATTAGGACAGGACAAGATAGATAAGATAGGTAGAATAGTATAGGTCAAATAGAATAGACTAGACAAGAATAAAAAAGAATAAATATATAGCAGAGGGTATTATGATAATGCAGGTTAGTACTATTTTGTAAAACTTTCATATAAGTCGTGTATCCATATCTGGTATAGCAGGTAGAATTCCCCAGGAAGTAGAATCTGGGACAAAGTTCAATGTACCATAGGTATATAAGAGAATGCCCTTGACGGGGTAGAGAGGGAGGCACCTGGCATGGGAAGAGAAGAGTAGAAAAGAAGGAATGCATTATGCAGATGGAGATGTCAAGATACAATGCAATCTCAGTGGAACCTAGGCTGACTGCATAGAATGATGAAGACATGATTTCCCTTCAGAACTATATATACGAAGTAGGGGAAAGAGGGTTGGGTCTTTATCCCCTTCCCCCATGTTAATATGTCATTGGATCTGAGCTGCTCAGGGAATCTTGGATGAAGTGACCCTTTTCAGCTGAGATAATTCCCAAAGAGGATTTCTAGAATTTGACGATTGTCTGCCAACAGCACACTCACTAGGTCCTCTATTCACGAAGGGATATCTTATTGGGGTATCACAAAATCCATCAAATCTTGTAACAGTTTTAAAATGCTCATCTTTTGGATTAACACATGTAGTGAGTTTAGTAGTGTCCCCCCAAAATTCTTGCCTACCCGTGACCTCAGAATATGACATTATTTAGAAATATTTCCCTTGCAGAAGTAATAGGTAAAGATTGAGATGAAATCATACTGGTTTAGTGTGGCTTCTAAATCCAATGAGAATGGCCTCAGAAGGGACCCACAGAGATACAAGGAAGAAGACAATGTGATGATGGAAGCAGAGATAGGAGTTACGCTGCCACAGACCAAGGAATGCCTACAGAGACCAGACACTGCAAGTAAAAAAGATTTCTTCTTACCAACAGCCTTGGGAGGAACCAGGTCCCTGCTGAAAACTTGATTTCAAACTTCTGACCCCTTGACTTTTGAGAAAATAGATTTTTGTTGTTTTAAGCCACCAAGTTTGTGGCAATTTGTTACGGCGGCCCTGGGAAACTCATATAACTCATTTATACCTGTTTTAGGTTTCCCTGTCCCATACTCAGGGTACCAGTTACCCATAACTCCAAGGACAAAAACATCTATGTAAACTGTTAAATCTGTTATGAAAAAGTAACATGAGTTAGTTACTCACTATTAAACTTAGATTATAGAATTAATGATTTTATAATTTACATATTTTACATACTTTTAAAAGTGTCGTTAGCAAGAAAATGTAATCAAACTGACAGCTATAAATCAATATTTTGGCTCTTGATCTTGAGGCAAATGAATTAAGTTTTGCACAAAGAAGAAAACTATTGAGTGCAAATCTTTGGCATAGACAGAATTTCATTACTTATACCATATAGTCTCAAAAAAAAAGAACAATAGCAAAATAAATTCTAGAGTGTTTTACACATACCATTTGACAATATTTGTTGAAGGAAAAAAGGAAGAGAGGGAGGAAGGAAAGTAAAATAAGAAAATAAAGATAAAAGAAAAAAGAGAAGGATTTATTTTATAATCCATATAAAAACTTAGTGCATCACCCTATTATTAGAAAATGTTGCTGAGAACTGGGCATAGAAAATATATGAAAATAAAACTTATGACAAGATTCTTTAGAGCAGTATAGACTTTTTACTGACGTTTTACATTTTTAATTCTTTTTATCTCACTAGGGGAAGGTAATCAGTCTTCTTTTTCCTTCTCAGAATGACAGAACCTGTCATAGGAGAGTATTTCTAAAAGAGAAAAGATATATATATATATATTTCAGGTTGAAGTTGATTATAAAATAATAATAATAACAACAATAGCAGCAGCAGCAATACTATATTTGTATGGTTATAATATCTGTAGTGCCTCCACAGGCACAAGCACATGAAACAGTCTATGTAAAGAGTTGACACAATCTATGTGCTCATGTGGCACCTGCTCAGACTCCATTTCTATTCATTTCCTCCATTTGGAAGATACTTGGGTGTGATTCTCTGCTTTTGCACTGCATTTCACTACTTATTCCCATGGTTTAAACATGACGAAGTCACAGCAAGAAGAGCTCGGTAGCTACCACAGATTTGTGTTTCGTGCAGGAAATATGCTCCTCTGGGACAGAATTGCAGATGTACAAATGCTCAGAGCACTCCCAACTTCTCCCAAGAGGACTGGCTTTCTCTTCCAGAAGACACTCCCAGGGTGAAGGGATTTTTAAAAGGATGCTTTAACCTCTGCTTTTGTTCACACTGCAGCTTTAAGCTCCAAATTTTCTCTGCCTGCTGTAAATGCTATTTGGCTGACCTCTGCCAGGGAAGCAGTACTCCTATTGGTAGTTGCATAATGCACAATCCTATTTAGGAATTATGGTACGAGTGTAAATCAAATGATCGATGCAGTTGTTTACATGGACTGTTGTCTCATGGTGGGCAACTAGAAACTCCACATTACATGGTAGCCAAACCCTTATCAACTAAATCATGTAATCCTTTTTTGCTGAGTTGGAACCTTTACCTCAACTCCTTGCTTTAGCCATATGCTGAATAGATAATGAGTACTTAGTATAAGTACCTCTCTTCACTCTTGTATGAGAGAAGATAATATGTAGGATGTGGATATTGGTAAAATTTGTATGTTTTGCACAGAGAAACAGGAAGTAGAAACCACCAAATGCCTTTAGTTGGGAACTAGAGGAAGACTATTGGGTTTTGTGGGTTAAAGCAAAACTGTTATTGAAATACCAAAAGTCTAGCTCTATGATCTTCAGTGGGAATAAAACACATGCTAGCTTGCCCTACCGAATGGACTAGATACCTAGAACACTCCTCTGAACTTGTTGTTCCTCAAACGCTTCACTGAGGCCACAAATCAGAGTAAGAACCACTGATGGCTACCTGTTCCACCTTTTTGTCAGGTCAATTGTGGTAATATATTTCTTTGTTTTATGGTTGAAGCAATAGTGTTCTTTTCTTCAGAACATCACTGTAATTCTACTGGAATATAATCTTTGCGAGAGCAGATAAGTGTCTGTTTAGTGTTCTATCCCCAAGATTAAGACTAGCACTCGACATATAATAGGAAGTTAATACATGTATATTCAATAAATGTTTCTGTCAGGACTAAAGTGTACTTACACAAAGTCTGCCACAAGTTTTGGGTTTTTGATATTTATCCCAAAGTACATACTTGACTCACTCTTAAGAATAGACTGTAACAACATTAATAATGCAATGGGAATAAAAGAGATGTTATAATTTGGATTCATTTATCCAAGATTCAAAAGTAGGTACTTTCTTCGTACTTCATATTTGCTCAGCGGTGTATATGGTAATATGATGATGCAAAAGAAATATTAAACTTTGTCCCTGAAAGTGTATCTTAGTATGTAGCTTATATTTCAAGCATACAGGGATGAAACTTGTAAAGCAAAGGTATAAATAAAGACTGATCTTTTCTTTTTTTACTTTTTAAAAATATTTTTTATTTTTCGAATTACATTTGACATACAACATAATATTAGTTTCAGGCCCGCAACATAGTGATTAGATATTTATGTAACTTACAAAGCGATCATCCAGAGAAGTCTAGTACCACTCTGACACCATATATAGTTATTACTATATTATTGACTATATTCCCTACACTGTACTTTACATCCCCATGACTGTTTATATAACCGGAAATTTGTACATATCAATCTCTTCTCCCTTTTCACCTATCCCTCCAATCCCCTTCATCTGGCAACTATCAAAATATTCTGTTATCTATGGTTTTGTTTTTTTCTCTGTTTATTTTTTATTTTTTTAGATTCCACATGTAAGTGAAATCATATGGCATTTGTCTTTTTCTGTCTGACTTATTTCACTTAGCATGATATCCTCTAGGTCCATCCATATTATCGAAAATGGCAAGATTTTATTCTTTTTTTAATGGCTGGCTGAGTAATATTCCATTATATATACATACCACATGTACATCCATTTGTCTATCAATGGACACTTAGGTTTCTTCCTTATCTTGGCTATTGTGAATAATGTTGCAATAAACATGGGGTGCATATGTTAAAGACTGATTGTTAAGTGCCTAATGTAAGGCGTAGATTAGTGCGGTAGACCTGGGAAGGAGCCAGCCCTCGACAGCCTCTAGCTGCTGGCTCCTTCATTTTGCCTGAGAGTTTGCCTCAGTTACAGAGAGACACCTCACTGGGTACTCCTTGTCTGGTGACTGGGTGAGTCAGGCATATAAATATCTGGCATTTGGGCCCAACATGGGCCAATGCCGATAGGCAATACTCATTCCAGATTCTCCCATGAGGTCGACACATCACAATTTAGTGTCTTTTCCTGCCCAATTCTTCTTCCCTCCGCTCCCTTTCACATGCGTTGATTCCTAATAGATATCCATCTCCATCTCAGTGTCTCCTACTAGAAAACATAATCTGTAACCTTTTGAATAGCTGGAGGATATAATAAAAGGTAAAAAAGTAAAAAGAACACTTGATAGCAAAAAGGCCAATGGATCTGACAACGAGGGCATTACAGGGGAAGAGGTATTAAGAAAATAATGTTAAAAGCCATGGATTGAACTCTGACTTTGTGCCTTGCCCTTGCCCTATACTAAATGGTTTATGCAGTTTACACATATTATTTCATTCAGTATCCAAAGCAACACAATAAGTTAGGCGTTAACATCCATATTTAGCGGATTAGAAAATTATTCATAGAGAAGATAAATAATTTTCCTAGGCTAAATGTGAGGAGTAGAGTTATTTCCAAAACCTGATTTGATGAATTCAGGCTCAATTATTTCAACTAGTTTTAAGTTCAAGTTGGAGGTAGTTACCAGATAACTTAAAGAGTAACAGTTGAACGGAACAGTCTCAGATATGGGGTCCTCATTTTTTATGTCCTCATCTTTTATCTCCTTGTAGCATAAGGTCTTGATATTGGATTACCATTTTTCTAGATGCTTTCCTTTTTGCTTCTAGACTGCTTCTTGGAAAAACCTTTTGACAATTACATCTCCTATTTATATCAATTCCATCTCATCCTCATCACTTTTCACTCATACCTCTGGCACCTATATGATAGACTAGTTTCAACACTTTGCTTTAATGCTTGGCAACGTTAAGATCTGTACAGAAGGACCTTTTGAAATTGGGGCTTTCCTGAACGTTTTTTCTTCAACCACTTTCTGCTCTTTTCTATTTAAACAGTCTATTCTTAGAATAACGCCCTAAACTGCCTCACTGTTCAGAGATGCAACATCTTTTGTGTCTTAAAATCTAATATTCCTCTCCACACTTCTCCCGCTAAAGCTGGTGTTCAGCTTAACATTACCAAAATAACTCTTTACTTTCTGGTCTTTCAGTATTCTAGAATTTTATGTGACTTCATTTTCCTTCCCGTTTAGTCTAGAAAAATTGTTTAGTCACTTCGGTGATATTTCCACTAACGTCCTCCATTCTTAGCTTCTTTTTGTTTTGTAGCATGTGCAGCGTCCACATTGCCAGAACTATATCAATCAACCACACTTTTGTTTTCTCTGGTGCAAGGAGCAGGCCTGTCTGAAAATAACCTTACTGCTCACTCAAGTTTTACCAGGAGACTGAGCTATCAGGACACCTTCTCCAAGCAAAAGAGGTGCATTCAAGCTAGATTTTCCATAAAGTCAGTGTCTTTGTTCCCCTCCCAGGTAGGGGCCACACCTTCCCACAGGCTCTGTTCTCTACGTGCTGGGTGCCTGAATTTCTCAGACCACTCCTGGAAATAGCTGCACCCAAACCCAGGCTGCTTGTCACCACAATGATCCTTTCATTTTCAAGCTCGACCTACAAATAGAAAAAGCAATAGCGTATGATGTTATGTGATGAGTTTCTAATGACTACATTTATTCTTATTATTTTGAAAGTAGACAAGGTTTCTGAGCAAGTAGAAATTATTATTGTTTCATAAATAACCACATTGATTCCTTTTTGGCTCAATTCTCTCTTCTCCTGAAAATTTGAATCTGGCACATTATATATACCTTGCCCCCTTCACCTCTTGAAAGAGGGAGAAAAACTTAATCTCTCTGATGTAAACAAATTCTCCCGAGGAAAAGAAGAGTAAAGACTAGGATTCTTACCCTTTGGAATGCAAATCAATGTCTCCAGAGGGAAACTAAGAGAAACCTGTAGGTTTACAACTCCTGGGGTTTCTGGGAGGGATAAGTTTTATTATCTTTTGAATAGGAGTAGATGGCTCTAGATCTAACATGCTTGAAATATGAAGACAAAATAGGTCCGGGCTAGAGGAGATATTCTCTAACATGTTGATTCACCTTACTCAAGAAGCCAAACTGCGGGAAAAAAATTTTTTTTTAATCTCTAGATGTCCACAGTACTCGGGAACGTAAGTGCTTTCGGAGGGCCAAGTGTGCCCAGTGTCGCTCGCTTCGAGGTAGGTTTATGAAAGAGCAGACGATTCGTAACCTCTCTTCCAATCTTAAAATTTTGAGATGCTCCAAGGAAAATCTGTTTCTTATCCTATTCCCAGTGTACAATGGAAGTTGTCCGGAGATGGGCGACTATGGAGACTCACAGTCTCGCACACTTGCTTCTCTGGGCTTCCTATTACTGCATATCTGACATTTTTCACCAGCCAGTCTCTCAGCATTGCTCAGCAAATATTTTGTTCAGCTTCAATCAGCTGTGTTCCTGATTCCCCACAATATCTGTTCCATAGTTTAAAATTTCTAAACATCAATACCGTTTCGGGCTTAATAAATACTTTACCTCTTATATATCTCACACACACACACACACACACACACACACACACAATTATTGATACTCTTACCCCTCCATCTCTTCATCATTGTTTAACTCCAGCACTAAACTTTCCACTGTCCCCTTGACCCTAACACCATTTACCTACCCCATGAGCCTTGCAATAAAGACCGTTGTTTTTGATATAACAAAATTGGATTTAAATATCTTTTGCACAATTTGTTAGCTCTGTGATCTTGGTCATGTAATAAATGTTTCACTTTCTTCTTTGGAAAATTGAGAGTATTAATAACTACTCTGGAGGAAAATTAAGAGATAAAATATGTAAACCATTTAATTTAGTATCTAGTACTCAAATGGTGGTTATTATTGTTATATAGTTATTTTATAATTGTTCTTTCTCTTTAGTCCTTGACATGTATGTCCTTCACTTAATCTTAATCCCACCCGCCCCCCCCCCCAAAAAAAAAGTTGGTTCTCTTATTCTTAACAGATAATTCTCTTATCCACATGGCTCTCCAATTACATAATTCATTCTTTTCTATATGTTGTTATTTTATCACTAAACCCTGAAATACCTAGTATTTATGTGTTTGCTGCACTCATGGCCTCATCTCTGTTTGTTTCCTCATGTTGCCACTGTTTTGTGCTCTGCGATCATGACCTTCTAATGACTGAACTCACAGGGCCTCGTCTCGGTTTGCATCCTATTTTGCTTTTCTGTAACATTTACAAAGATTAACCACATGGTCTTAAAATCACCCTTCCTCAAGTCTTCTGAGAGCATATTCTCTTCTAATTCATCTACTTTTCTGAGTTCTCTTTGCTAATCATTTTTGTTAGCTACTTTCCCTGGTATATGTGTGTCCCCTAGAAACATTAGCTTCCGGGTTTAGCCCTTGCTGTAGCCTCTGTCTATGAGCTAATCACTAGAGACAAGGCTTCCCTTTCCTTGACTTGAAGATGTTCCCCACATTCATTTTTTGTTTAGTTGGTTTGCCCATCTGGTAAACTATTGTCTTCACCATTGTTCTCAGCCTTAACTAGATAACCCAGAACCGTCTACATTACCTAAGAGATAAAACTCTTTTATCAAAGGACTTCCCGTGTAACCTAATTGAATAAAAAAAATAAAAAAGAAGACAAAAAAAAAAATTAAAGAAGGAAACAAGAGTAATCTTATAATTTGTCCTCTGAATGTTCTAAATTGCTATATGTGTGTGATTGTTTCTTTTGTAAAATTGCAAGTAAAAGAAGCAGTATTCTTTATGATGTTTTTGATATCTTAGGCATCTTTGCAAATTCTTCTGAAAAGCTTCTGTGCATTCTTAAAGTGTTAAAAATATAACTCAACTATCCATTGTAAGAGCAAAATGATTATGTGGGGGAAAAAAATGTATTCTTGATTTGACTTTTCCTCAAAAAGAAAATAGTTTTTAAAGTGTCACAAGCACATAAATGCATACTCCTCACTCCGAAGAGGTCCCGTTCATTGTTCCCACAATTTGCATCTATTTTACTAGTTTTATGAATCCTCAATTAAGCCTTTGTTCACAGAAGAGTAATACTTGATGAATCTAATTAATCTCGACTTGATATGACTTAGAGAAAATTCTTCACATATGAGCTTCTGTCTTCATATTATAGAGTCAGTGCACCTAAAAGCTATGTCTTCTCCTAAAGCCTCCTGTCTTTTCCCACATCAAGAGCAGGTGCCTCACTTCCGACCACACTGAGTTCATCTGGCGCTCTGTTCCCTGGCCCTTCTGTGGCCTTGGCCTGCCTCTACCACAGCTTTGATTGAGGAGCCCACTGCTTTTCTCCCTCCTCCCATATACAGCCACCTCCTGGCACAATCTTCGTTTAAGTACTTAGAGCTTCTGCTTAGAAACAGAAACTAATACAAGTGAATGAAAATGACAATACAAATTCTATAGCCATGCACTATCGGACAAATCAGATATTCATATGCAATAGTGTTCAATTTTTTTTAAAGGCCATGAGAGGAGATTAGACTTGTATCTTTAGCTGATAAAAATTAGGTAAAGGGAGATATCACATATGAGATGGCTTTGCTACAGCTCTTCCCTGCCTGGAATGATTTTTCCTGAAATTATCTGTTTGGTTCATTTCTTCATCTGTTTCATATATTTGCTCAAATCTCACCTTATTAATGAGATCCACTCTGACTGCCCTGCCTACTACTTCAGCCTGTCCTCTATGCAGATCTGGATCATCTTTACCTTGCCCTACTTTTATTTATTTTCCCATAGGACTTAAAATCTGGTAACATATTAGATAATTAATTTACTATATTTTTCATTCTTCTTTTTAGTTCAAATGCACCTTAGTTCAAACAAAGCAGAGACTTTTGTCTTGGGTTCCCACACCAGGAGCCTGGCAATAATGGACATTTTATAAATATTTTAAGAATAAGTGTAAGGAAGGAAGGAGGGAGGGAGGAAAGGGGAAAAGAATGGAAGGAATAAAAGAAGGGTAGTAATAATAAGCCAAATAGATGATTAAATCTTCGGTCTGCGTATTTATTTCAGTTCAGTTTAACTACTGCATGCTGAATATCACTATAATTCAGGAGTCACTAAGTGTTACAATGTTTAGACAAATGAGATATTTATCCTCAGTTAAAGAAACCCGTAATTGGGAATACAACCATCTCTTTCTAATTCAGTGAGGTATTATAGGTATAGGAATATCGTGTAATAGAAATGCTATGATAGATTTGCACTTTAACCCATCCTGGTGACGTTTAGATATTGGAGTGGCTGCGAGAGGGGGGGCCCTGCAAAGTGCAGCATTAGAGGCCGGGAGACTGGTTAGGAGGCTCATGTAACTGTCAGGTGAAAGAACACACATGCCTGAGTGAGAGTAGTGGCAACAGTAACGGGAAGAGGCAGGGATGGGTTTCTGAAGTGTTTAGGAGATAATACCAGAGAAACAGAGTGCATGACTAAGGAGAAGGGATTTGCTTATAGTAAGGCATGGACTGAAGAATAAGCAAATTAAATTCATTTATCATTGTGGGAACCACTACTTAATTCTGTTACATGAGAGTAGAAGGAATAAACACAATCCAGTGATCAGAGAAAAACCATCAGAAGACCATGATACAGAGAAATTCTAATTTGCGATGTTTCTAGTGTGTCAAACCAATGAAAATTAACTGACACGATCAAAACCAGGCATTGGGAAGGAGTGAGAAGTGTCAGCTCAAAGCATTAACAATTATTCAGCTTTGTTTTATATGTTTACGTGTTTAATTTACTCTAAGGCAAATTACAAGTATTTGCAAAATTTCAAGAGTGATAAGAAAGGAGAATGCAAATTCAGTCCATTTTCCATGGGACCAAAGACCTAGGGAAATTAATTGGAAAAAAAATGCATGAAAAGGTTTGCATTTAAGACAAGAATGTCATTGAAAGGTTCAACATAATCGAACAAATATCTATTAGTCACATAATGTATAATTTATCAGTCCACGAGGGTAGGCACATTATCTCGTTTGCCTCTCTGCCCATAGTGTCTAGTCCAGGGCTAGGCAGTAATAGGACCTCAATAAATCTTTCAATGGCCGAACAAATGAATAAATAGCAAAGTTATTAATAATGTGGATTTTGGAATCAGAAAGAGAAGTTTTAAATTCTAGGTCTGCCACCTGCTAGTTGAAAAAGCTACTTTATTTTCTGAGCTTCAGTGTCCTTATATGTAATCTGGAAATTATAATAGCTTTCCATCACGGGGTTGCTGACATTTAAAAATAATAATCAGTTATTATTTAAAACACTTAGCATAGTGCCTAGCATGTAGTGTGTTCAATAAAAGTTTATAATTATTATAATGTTCTAGTTTATGTGCCAGGTAGATTTTAAGTCACCAATAAACTTGAATTTTGAAGGCAGCCTTCAAAAAACAGTAACCAATGTATACTTAGTAAGCCAGAGGTTAAATCCCTTTAATAAAGTCTTGGTGAGAAAAAAATATATATATCTTCGACCTTTTTTCCTATAAATCCCATTTCATTATTTCATGATGATTTATTTTTTTCTTCGATTGCTCTTAATCAGGGATAAGAAAGATGTCATCTAATGAAATGCTTAAAAAATGAAATTATTCGCTGTATAAGAACTGAGAAATCATTAGTCATGTTCTAAGAATATTTTTTTAGAGAATGTGATTGAATTATATTTATTCAAGAAATACATTCAATGGCTTCTACAAACTCCTAAAGTAGGTGTCTTAGAAGAGATACTAGATTCATGATAGTCGCTGGAAATTGATGGGATTCTATGCAGCAAATCGTAGCTTTAATATTCTTTAGGAATGTTCCATAATCACAGTAGGCCTAGGGTACATTCCAGTTGTTAATGAGATGGGTAAAAACTGAATGACCAGGTGCCATCTTCCTTTTTAAAAATCATTCATATTATTTATTAACAAGGTTGCTCTGAAAGAGAACATAAGAGAAACTGTGCTGTTAGACTTGCTGACCACATGGCGGCTCAGATACAAGATCTAGGTGAAGAAACATAGAAGGCGCTAAAGAACTCTGGTAAAGGGAATAAAATTTAGCTACTGAAATGGATTCATAGAAGTGAATCCTATTTGTTTTATTTGTTTAAATTAAAATTGTTTAAATGAAATTTAAAATAAATTTATTGTTTAAATTAAAGTAACAGGTGTTTTAAAAACAAATTAATACAAGAATTTATAAATACTTAGGAAAAATATAAAAATGTCTAGTTCTAAAGCATATTAGCACATGAATCAGTCAACAATGATTCAAGTATTGTGATCTCAGAAAACAAGTACTGTGATATCAGTGGAACAGAAAGTCGAGAAATGAATACATGAAGGAAGGGGGGTTGTAGATAAGGGTAAAAGTGGTCAAATATTTGATGACGTAAGGAAATCTAACTTTGGGTAGTGAACACACCATGCTATATGTGTGTGTGTGTGTGTGTGTGTGTGTGTGTATGTGTGTATACACACATATATACATATTATATGTGTGTGTGCATATATATACATATACACATATATCTGTGTGTATATATATACACATATTATATATATACACATATTATAAATATAATATGTGTATAATATGTGCATAATATACATTATATATGTGTATATTATATATAATATGTGTGTATATACACACACAGATATATGTGTATATGTATATATATGTATATATGTATACATATATATACACATATATGATATATTGTTGAATTGTACACTTGAAACTTATTTACCAATGTCACCCCAAAATTTTTAATAAAAATTAAATTAAAAAAAGAAATAAACACATACAGAAATACATGCATACACATATATATGGTTTAATAAAGAATGTAGAATACTATTGAGAAGTAGTGATTCTCACTCTTGGCTGCATATTGTAATTACCTAGGGAGCTTTAAAAAGTACTGCTATTTCGACGCCAACCCCAGACATTCCAATTTAATTGCTCTGGGGTGTAGACTAGGTATTGGGATTTTTAAAAGCTCCCCAACTAATTGTATATGATATTGAACAAAAGTTGAGAATCATTGCTTAAGGGAATTGACTCCTGTATTTACAATCACACAGCAAAATTTAAACTTTGAGAACAGACCTAGATGCATACAATAAACTAGATCACATGCTCTAATGCTTCTCAGTTGTCATCGTCATTGGTTTTTCTCTCTTCAGTTACCATTGCCATGATCATTTATAACTTCTCAGCATAGTTCAGATATATCAGAGTTAAAAAAAAAACAAAAACATTTTGTCACTTTGATATATAATGGAGAACAAAAAAAATTATGTAGTATATTATAATTTTTTTTCATTACGTAATTTTATTTACTCCAAGGTTTCAAATTATGTTTATATACTAATAGCTTTCAAATTTATGTTCAAAATCATATCCCAATTCTTGACTACCAAAGGTGTACCCTGTCTTCCCTGAATATATGCACAGGGGAACCTGTAATTGTGACTTTATTTAGAAAAAGGATCTTTGCAGATGTAATTAAGTTATCCTTAACTTAGGGATAACTCAAGATGAGGACATCCTAAATTTAGGGTGGCCCCTAAATCTAGTGATGGATGTCTTCATAAGAGTTGAGCAGATAGAAATTTTAGACAAAAACAGGTAGAGAGAAAGTTATTTGAAGATAAAGGCAGAGATTGGAGTGAAACAGCCACAAGTCAAGAAACTTCTGGGGTCAACCAGTAGCTACAAGAGGCAAGGCAGTGTTCCACCCTAGCAACTTCAGAGAGTGAACCCTGCCAACCCCTCTATTTAGGACTTCTGGTCTCCAGAACAGTGAGAAAAATAAATGTATTTTGTTTTAAGCTGCCAACTTTATAATAGTTTGTTATGAAAGCTCTAAGAAACTAATATAGAGTGACATGGCCTGACTTTTCTTTCCATTTTTAAAAAGTTATGGAACGATAACTATGAAAGGGTGAAAGCCAGGTGGTGGCTGTTTCTACTGCCCAAATGGGGAATAGCTGTGGTCTAGACGAATGCTTCAGATAAGATGGAAGCATGGATGCAGGATAGATGGGTTCCCTGCGAGGAAGGGGGAAAGGGAGAGATTACTATGGCTCCCAGAATCTGTATTAGAATAGTCGAGGAGATGGTAATGCTGTGATGTGAAAGACATACAGAATACTGGGAGAGTGGGTAGTTTTTATTCAAATATGAAATAGGAAGGAGATGAGAAATAAGAGAAAATGTTACAGTGAATTTCAGTAAGAGCAATCTATACACACAAAGGTTCATGGACATGCATACACGTTTGTGTTCTGAGTCCTTATTTAAACTTCATTCTTAATGTGGATTATAGTTCCAAAATACAATGAAATCTGGGAAGCTGTCTTAGAGGAGATAGAATTTGTGGAAAATATTTGGAAATGCAGGAAATTAGGGGTGGGAGCACAGCATCTTTCCAATGAAGGAATCTCTGAATGCAAGGTAAATTGCTCTGAATATCAGTGAAATATTTTAGAATATGCCAGTGGCATCAAGAGTTTCTATAAAATCATGTTCTTGATAGTGCTTAAGTGCTTGTCCCTCCTTTGCTTTTTTTTACCCGTCTTAATTAGAATTCATTTATTCTTCAAATTGAAGAGTTTTTGTTGAAAATTATTACAACCACAGGATTTAAATAATTTAAAAGGAATTTATTGGATTATATTACTAAACCATTCAGAGGTAGGGAAGGCTTCAGGTTATGTTTAATTTCCTCGCTCAAATCATACTAATCTCTTTTTATATTTCTTAGCTAAATCTCCTTGATGTGGTTGGACCCTAATCTCATATAACTTTTTCTTCATGGTCTCAGTTTGTTTCCCTAGGTCTCAACTCTAGATAGTCCCATATTCAATGGATTCTTCTGTATTTGTATCCCATTGACAGAACTTCATTTTACCTGACCATCAAGAAAAAGTTCCCACCATCGATTTGGTTAGATCAATGTGGATCAAGTGCTCCTCCCTGAACCAATTCCAGAGGTTAGGTGAGAGTAAAGGGTTTTCAATATCTGACATTTTGCCACATAATTTTTTTCCTGGGGAGGGAGACTGTCCTTTGCATTGTAGCTGTGTGGCAACATTCTTGGCCTCTACTCACTAAATGCCAGTAGCAACCCACTGTACCCCAACACTCCCCACGAAAATGTCTCCAGGTATTGCTGAATGCCCACGGGAGGGTAAAAATGCTCCTGGTTGAGAACCAATAGATTAGGCTGATGGAATTAGGTCTGAGCCTTAAACCAGGAACCAAGCACGATTATCCCAAAGCCAGGTCCAGAGAAGAAAATGGTGTGGATAGACTGTAATTTTTGAGGGTCATTACAAGAAAGAAAGAAAGATATTCATAAGCAGATAGACAAATTACTTGCTAAAAATTCATTTTCTCATTTATTTATTGAACATACATAAATTACAAACCTACTATATGTGTGATAATATAATAGGAAAAGTGAAGAGTGGGATAAGATTGGAGCCTGTGTTTCGATGACACAGTCTATAATCAAAGGTTAACAAACTTCTAGTATTTAAAAAAATGTGTTTCTATAGCTTTCTGAGCATAACTCTGGCATAACTCGTCATGCTTTTTTAGTCATTGATTTACTTCCCTGTTTTATCCCTGAATACAATGTAATCTCCTTGAGAGCAGATATTATTTATCCCTGCTATATATCACCATTACTTAGCACAAAGTAGGCTCTCATTAAATGTTTTATGAAAGAAGGAAGCTCTTTTATATTCAACAATTATTCTCATTACTGCCAAAGATTCTTGATATAAAATCTCTATATCTTGATAATTATCACTGTTGCAAAATCTGATGATTAATGGTAGTGTGCCTGTCTTATATTCTTGTTTACAGTTTGATTTTATGTAAACGATGATAAAATATAGAGGAGAAAGAATTATGAACTCCCATACAGCTGCCATAATCTGATCTAATAGGTACTACACCAAAGCTTTATCTGACATGGCCATAATTTATATTAGCCGACTACCATGGCTTTTATACCACGTGATCACTTATACATACTAAGGCCTGCTTTTGAATATAAATTATATATATATATACACATATATAATATGCCTATGTATATGTATATAAATGTAACATTAGTCTCTAAAATAATATATCACAGAGATGCTATAAAATTCCTTTGGGAGATGTAGTAATTGATAATGTTAAGGGTAGAAAATTTTCAAGTGAGCCAACTAGCTAAGTCAGCTACAGGGAAGAAATATATTTAGATACTAGGAGTTGTCCTACTTGCTTGGGTATGGTTTAGGAGGTGTATTGTATAAGATATGAAGAGAGCCAATGTCTGCTTCTGTAATCCACTTACTTGTTAACCAGGGTGTGGTACTAGGTGATGTATTGTGCTAATGGCCAACTTCTGCTTCTGTAATCTGCTTGTTTATTCTAGGCTTTTAACTGCCTCACTCTCAAACCCCAGGGCTGATCTCCTCTAACCTTGCTTGGTAGAGAGTCAGTCGCAGGCCAGCTAATAAAGGCTCATAATTAATCTCAATTGGCTCCGTGGGTCTTAGAATCGTTCACGCCATAACAATAATAGCAGTGGCTAGATAAGAATTTACTAGTACTAGGGAGTGTGGTAATATATGAAGAGAACTAACAGAATCCTTAAGTCAGAGAAGGAAATTGTTTATTCTAAGAATATCAGATGGAACTAATGAGAACCTGCATACTGTGGATGCAACTAAGCTAACAATACAAAGCCTGAATATCAATATGAATAATGTTGACCCTGTTTCTATGCCTTAAGATTTGATCTAGTTCCTACTGACAAGCTACCAGGATCCAATAAAGTCTGCAAGTTATAAAAATTGGTCTCTAACAACAAAATCTGAACCCTCGCTGCACATCTCAGTCTTGTTTCTTACCTGGGTTATTTCACTCTAAATCGGATTTTGTTTTCTAATTTTGGTTCCATGCTTATCCCTTAGGCATGAGCATAAGTCTCTTTTTATGGCATCATCACTACTTTTAGAAGTATCAAGAGTTAACGTGCTAATCAAGATGCTAAATTTATTATTTAACATTATTGCCCTGAATCCTCACAACCCTCTCAGACTATTACTTACCCTTATTCACATGATAGGCAAAATCCTAAGATTGTGTCCAAGACTTCCTGCCCCAAGTATAATAGAGACACCCTGCATAATACCCAAGGCCATGAAGAGGAACTATTTTATTTCTGTGATCGGGTTATATTATACGACACTTAAGAGACTTTAAGAAAGGGCTATTATCCAAGTGGCCTTGATTTAATCACATGACCCCTTAAGGACAGAGAGATCTCTCCCACTGGCCAAAAAGACATCAGGAATATGCACTCTGGAAAGCAAACGCCCATGCTGGGAATTCCCCAATAAAGGGCCAGCTTCTAGGAGCTGAGAGCAGTGGCCAGATGACATCTCTGGGGTAAACGTGGACCCCAGTCCTATGATTACAAGGCAGTGAGATCTGCCAACCACTTAGAAGCAGAGCTTTTTGTTGTTGTTTTCCCTTCCCCACAACCCTCAGAGCCTCTAAGGGAGAAACCAGTCCAACTATATATACCTTGATTCGGTCTTGAGCAGGAAAGCCAGACATTCTGTCCTGGGCTTCTGACCTACAGAACCATGAGCTAATAAATGGATGTTACTTTAAGACATTAAATGTATGATATTTTGTTACAAATCAATAGCAAATTAATACTTCTTATATATATTTCAAGTCGCTATCAACTAGGAGAGAAATACAATGGTTAGTGAAGCATAATTGAGAAGAATGTGAGTTTTGGAATGGGATTTCCTGAGTTTGAATTCTAACTGCCATTTGCTAGTGATATGACTGAGAAGACTATGTAATCACTGTAAAACTCCCAATTCCTCCTTTTAAAAATGGAGATAATGGCAAGATACGCCTCCTATAATTGTTAAAAGGATTAAAACAGATGAAAGAGGTAAAAATTCTATTTGATGCCAGATTTATATAAATGTTCCATTTTTAATAGCTAACATTTTTACCACAATATCACAAATCAAACATTCAGGGCTTGGAGAAGTGAGAAGTTTAGCCAACGGTGCAAACCTACTAAATTGTGAATCAGGTTTCCCTCTGAAACTTGTCTGGCTCAGTAATCTCTCTATTTACTCCTGCTGAATTCATCCAGCACTCCCCTCCCCTGGGAATGACTCTGGCATGGCTGTCCTCAGGCTGTATCGCTTCTCACTTCTGGGGTAACTAACCTTTCCAACTGTGGAGAGGGCCTCTCACAAATCTAGAGAAGACCTAGATCAAAAAACACTATAAATTCAGGTCCTTTCCAGAATTTCTCATGTCTTTAGAACCCTAGATCTCTAATGTAACATTAGAAACATCCTCTGAAAACGACAGCGGGCATTCTCCGGTTTTCGACATGTTTCTGCTAGGGCTCTGGGAAAACATTCTGTTGCGTGTTCATGACCTTTTTTCTTTCCCTTTCTTGGTAACCTTCACCTGCCTGCAGGAGGTGTTAGCAGTTAGAATCTCAGCCCCAGGTGTAAGCAGCTCCTTGCCTGTAGCGGAACACTGGGACACTAACAGACCAACTCTCAGTGTAAAGATGGCTAAGAAGTACCAGCAATCTTGGACCTGGTGCCCACCGGTAATAATTCAGGGGAAATATTGTATTTACTTGCTTGAAACTATTTAAAAAACTTTTCCATGGTACATGAAGCCAGAGAGGGATGGGGGAAGGTTATTGGGAAAGAAATCTTAAAAGAAATATGACTAAAGAATTTATCAGATTTTTACAATTTCATAAACAAACAAACCAAAAAAAAAAACCTAAAGTGGAAGTTTGGCCTCTACCAAGTATCCAAACAGGCAGCTTTTCTCTCTAGTTTAAAGGCTTGTGCAGTGATGAAAATGTAGACAAATTGATTGGGTTAGAAAGATAATCATCTGGTACAAAAGTAATTGCTAAAAGTTAACGAATTTGGACTGCTCTAGTGGAGGAGAAATAGCTGCAGGCTACGAAACTGGCTTCTGCAAGTTCTTTTTCACACAAATAATTATTTCAAGGAACAAATGAAGTCTTATTTATTGGCAGTGGGACATGGATCCTTGGTGATCACCAGTGAAAAAGGAAACTGTGAAATTAATTTGTACTGAGCAAAACTGCACTCAATCCAGCAAAGCTGTGCTTTGAATTTCAGTTGGTATTTAAGCAAGTTATTATCACCTCAGGTCATTTGAATACTACAGCCACTGCTCAATCAATTCCCGCAAGTCTTCCAGTTTGGTATTTCATTTTGACCATGCATTGATCTATAACATATGACAAGAGTTATTATCTCTGATGCGTAATGATGAGACCATCAGCTAAAGGGGAAATGCTGAAAAATTACTTAACCCTATATCAAAATTATCACTCAAATGAATTTATCTTACATCTTAATTAGAAAATCATTCATTAGCAGCTTTGAATTATTCATTACTACTTATTCTGGAGGTTCCTAGAAATGAGAAAAGGAGAAAAACATTCTAAAACTATCATAAGCATGCAAACTATGCCTTCACAGAGATGAGGAAAAAAAAAGTAAAATGTCAAGTTATTCTAGTCAAAAGACATAAAAGTATTTTTCTTTTCTTTTCAACTATTTTTTTTGTGTGTACAGTAGTATATAAACATCACTGTATAAACATTTTAAAAATGACTCCAGGGGTGGTAGCGAAGGAAAGTCTTGATTTGCTATATTTATCTACTGCCTTTGTGTAAATATCCCCACCATGGCCAATTTCAATTTACCGACAAAATGTCACTGAAATCAGAGTTGGGAGGAGATGCCCACAATTAGTTCTCCTGAGCCTGGAGGACCTGGCTTCAGCACGCCGCTGGTTTTATAGTTTTGTTATAAGGGTTCAAGAGCAAATGTCTTGACAAAAATAGCTCAGCCACCCCCTATAGTGCATCGTATTTCCTTTGATTTAGCATGTTATTATTTTTTTAATTCACCTGTCTGCATTTCTTACGGGAATAATTTTCTGTTTGTTTAATCATAATCATAGTAGCTAGCTAGCAGAATTTTTAGACACACTAAGTAAGTACTCAATAAATATTGTTAAAAGACTTTCTCTGAATTTTCTCATCTTACTGGCTCTCAAGACTTGTAGATAGGAGCTAAAATAGAGCTTCATGCAAATATATTTTTAAGTGCTTAGAATTTGTCAATATTAAGGAAAATCTCAAACCCAATATAGATCTTTCTCCCCTTTAATTCCCAGATTGCCCTTATATTTTCTTGGACATTGAACACAAAACTGTTATTCTCAAGTATATGTAGAAGGAAGCTGAATTTGATAAGTGTTTTTCATGTCTATTAATATATACTTTTCATCTTTAAAACTACTCAGAGAGTTACATACCCTTTCATAAACAACCGAAAAAGTTATTTTCCCAAAGGTACAAAGTTAGTCAACAGTGGACCTGGGAGTGAAGGAAATTATGTTTTATGCCTAATTCTTTCTTCCCTGGTACCATATTGCAACCATTTGATTATGTAATAGGAAGATCAATCCCTTTGAGTTCTACTATCAAAGGGTTGGCCTCGTACTAAGTGTTGAGATCATAAGGAATTAGACAAATACAGCTTCTGTTCTAATTCTTTCAGACGTGAGCAGAGGATAGAGGCCTGTGACTAAATAGTATACACCGTTTTTTGTGCTACAGAGAGTTTTTGACATATTGTTATGAAACTGAAAACAGTGGTTGGGGGCATTTTTACCATGTGTATCAGATAAGGAGTCACAAAATAATTTCTCTTCAGTGATATATAGTGTGAAAGCATCTAATTTTGAATCAATTTTGAATATGATTTGAAAGTTCTGATGTCATTAAATCATAGCTTTATATTTTGGTGAAACATATATTCTTCTTTAAAGACTGGTGCTAAATATTATCTGTTCTCTTATTTTTAATGCCACGATCTTTGGCAAAGCTATTATCTTTCCTTCTTCCAACCCTAATACAAGTTAAGAGGTTAAGAAAAAACATGGTCAGTTAGTCTGTAAAGAATTAAATAAATGGAATAAACATTTTATCATCTGCTTTGAAGTATGGGATGTTTTTATAATTTTTTTATTTTTTTCAAAATATTTTGTGCAGCTTTTGAATTAAATGCTCTCATAATATGTATGTATATTATAAAATACTCTGAAAATCTCACAAAGTATTATCACGTGAACAAGATTATGAAAGTTCATTAAAAATAATTCAGAATTTATTGAATACATTTTTGTGTGCTTTAGTGAATACTTCATCTCAAGAATTCTTTTGAGAATTACTATACCTCATAATGTCTGTAGCAAACATAAAGATAGCTTTGAAGGATTAGTTATATGCACAGGTTTATGTATAGTGCACACTTCAAAGAAAATAATTTAAAATCTGAATATTATCTTAATTTTTACTTTTATATATTTCTCAATCTATCTCACTCTCTCTCCTACCTCCCTGTTTCTGTGTCTCGTCCAGCATAACCTTTCTACCCCCAAAAATGTGTTCCTTGTCTTTTTTTTTTTTACTTTTATTATAAAGTTTAAAAGAAAAAAAACTTTAAAAAAAAAAAAAACTTTTTCAGATTTCAGACTAGAAGTCATCATGCCCTCAGGGCTAGGAACTGCTCCTTCCGATCCTCTGGCTGCTCAATTTTTTTCCTCGTGGGAAGTAGCTGTCCTCAATACGTGGCATCGTGGTGGACTGTGAATCAAGTGAAAGTCACTGCAGTCGACATAGGGTGGTTGCATGACCAAAGCATAACCAGTCAGTCTCTCTCTCATGGAAACTGGAGAAATAGAATTGGAAGCAGTTAGTCACTCACTGCAAAACTGCATTTAGCTAAGCCATTAACAGCTGCCATGGCAGACACTATCAGAGGTCCCGGCGTTTTCATTCCTGTTAGGCCCCACACATCAAGGTAAGGCAACTCTCCCGGCCCCTCCGATCTTCCTCTCCTGCAGCAGGAGAGGCCTCCCAGGATTCATCTGCAGTCCTCCTGTGGGTGGGCTGCTTTAGCACCGTGCTTTCTGCTTTCCCCTCTTCCTTTTGCTGTGGTGAGCCCCTCACCCAAGGACTCCCTTCCTGGCATATTCCTGAGTAATAAACCATTTAATTACTTACTACCCTGTCACTGGTGTGGGGTTTTTTTTTTTGACATTGACACCATTAATGGCAGACAGAGGTAGGACTGTAACAGGAATCTAGAATCTTGAGAGGAAGCATTAAAAAAGCAGTTGGAGTCTATTCATCCTGGCAGAGGCACCCAAAGATACTCTTGGGTGGTCCCTAGTACCTTGACTGCTGGGTTTCTTACTTCTCTGGGCCTGGTTCTTCACCCTTCCATTCGATCCTGTGCATTCCCCAAACCTTCCAATACATTTTCTTTATAAATAGTCAAAGGTTATATTGCAAACAAAGAATTAGAAATGATATGAGTGATATAATGGGCTTAATGAGACTAGTTCTTTAACTGGAAAAGAAATGAAACAAAATGCAAATTTGAATTATCTCTGAACACTCCCCCCAACATACATACATGTGTACACACACACACACACACATACACACACACACTCCTAACAGCTAGCCAAGCCAGAGAAATTTCTGCTAATCCATAAAGATCCATCCAGTTCACTCATGCCTCTGCAGCTGCTCATATTTTCTACTATTATTCAAAAGAGACATTTTTCCCTTCTCTTAGCTCCTATATAGTTCTGAGCACAACCCTGTATTTTGACTCTGCTTTAAGGATAATAGCAAAAATAGCTGACATTTATTTAATGCCCACTGTGTGCCAGACACTGTTCTAAGACTTTATGTTTATGCTCCTATTTCTGCCTCAGAGCAGGCATTATTTTTATTATCCCATTATGCAAATGAGGAGACCAAGTTCAAAGTAAGAAACTTGCCCAGGGTTTCACAGCTAGTATGGTAAAAACAGAACTTGATTCAGATGTTACTCATTTGATTATTACCTTATATTGCATATAACTTGTTATTTTTACACTTTTCTTATGTAACGCTGTCAACCTGTCTACACTGGAGCCAGGGAATGTGTGTTGGACATCATATTTGCCTAGTGCCTAGCAGAGTACTTAGCACATTTAGAAATTCTGTTAATGACTGTTAAGTACTTTTTTATAGAGTTTAAAAGAGATAACTTGAATATTTCACTATTCAATGAACTATTTTGACAGAATTTCAACAAAGACTAAGTTTCTTTCAATACAGGTGAAAATTTAGTTAGCAATTTCCCGAGAAAGATTCCTTAAAAAATAGGAGCTGCAGCTCTGACAAGCATTCAGTGAATAAATTATGTAAACCTATAAATGAAGGAGCTTAAATATCTGCATGAAAGAGAAAAGGGCAAAGGGATTTGAAGATTACCAGCTGATAATCAGAGACAGGAAAGCTCTAGAGAGGGTATTATTGAAAAATATCAACCATCAACAAAAAATACCCCAAAGTGCATGTATGAGACAGAGCTAATTGTCTCATTACTATCAGCAACTAAGGAAATGTGATCTTGTATTTTTAATTCAACCCTTCAGCCTTTATATACTTCTGGGGAAGTTAAAGTCCCATTGTTTAATGTAGCATGACACTATGGATATTTTTCGTAAAAAATAAATTGTATCTCAATGGTAGAAAAAGAATGTTGATGATAAAATAGACCTGTTACCTGAGAAGGTAAAAATGGTCCTCTAGGTACAACAATGCACCATGGGCTCCAGGAGAGAAGATCATATGGACAGGGAGAGATTGGAAAATGTGATAAATAGGGCTGGCTTTAGGCACGTGGATTGCAAAGGGAGCCAACAAACATGATAAGCTCCCCAAAGATTATTGTAGCATAACCTGGAGTTGAAGTGTGATGTGTATCAACAAAATCCCAGCAAAGTGCCCACGGAAAAGTGCTCATTTCTCTCTCACCCAAAGCAGTTGAGCCTCATGAGCTCACACGGGATCCCTTTAAAACCAAAAAGAAGTAACGAAGTTACTAATGGGGTCAATTAAGAAGTGATAATGTGACTTACATCTCTCACAGTCCGGATATCACAAACTGTTTATATTTAAATATCTAGAAACAGATTTTGGTTACTTACCTATGGATAATGAGACTTCATGCTTTCAAGCCATTTTTGCTCTTCAAATTATGTGCATTCCAGGCTTTTCTGGTGTTACAGTATATTTATAATGCTGAATATACCTCAGTGTATTGAGGCCAGCTTATGACTGCAGAGTAAGAAAGGAAGTATAAATGTTCAGAATAAGTAAAATTATTAAACCTACAAATAAATCAATGTGATTTAGCTTCAAATGAAATATGCTTTATATATGTAAGTGTATAAAAATTAAACATATGCTGAATTAACCCCCACCTATAACAAGTGGATCATGGATATACAGATGGACCTAAATGATTGATGCTAGTGAGGTTGTAAGAGCACAGCCGATCCTCCTCACCACTACCCCCCCAAAAAACCCTCTTCTCTTCTGATACCCACTTTAGAACTCTCTGTTCAAATTTGTCTTTTCTATTACAAACTCAAATGACAGAGCAGATGCTGACCTTCATCCCGCAGGCATTTAACAGGACAGATTCTGACTTGCTCATGAATATATTCTTATTCTTCGCAGCTGGCACGTGGCCATTTCGAGTTGTGAGACAAAGTACAGCCTATGCTGCTTAGTTTTTCTGTTTTTTCTTTTTTTTTTTTTGAGTACGTTTCTGTTTCTGTTTTGTTTTGTTTTGCCTCGTTTAAGGGGGGAGTGCCTCTGACCCACCTGTAGGGACAGCCCTATTGTCTCAGTTCAGTTCCAACAGGGGTGAGCGGCTGGTGTCTCTCCTCTCTCCCTCCATTTCTAAACATCCTCGTAGTGCTGCAGCCTGAGACTTAAGTACTGTTATATGAAAAAAAAATACACTCGTGTGCTTCCATTTTCTTTAGCCACAGTAATTTTGAGTCTCTCTGTTGAGGCATCTTACTTTTCACCTTAGATAAAAACAGTAGTTAGTTGAGGGGGTGGTAACTTTCCCAAATAGAAGTCAAGGTATTTTCTTCATGAACTCACTTTCTATCAGGGAATCTAGCTCTTTTCCTCCTCCTCCTCACATTTTTAACTCGTTTGTGTGTTTGGTCAGTGTGTGGGGTGGGCGGGAGTTACGTGCGGGCAGACTGTTGCTGAATGGCAGGGCAGAGCGGGTAGGGGAGTCCTTGCTCTGAGACAGCCATCCCTTCATGACATCTGCTATCATCCTTGCTCTCCTCTGCAGTACAGGAGCCCAGCTCTCTTTTGATCCCAGATTATTCTCTCTCCATCTAATTTTAATTGACTTTCTCACTGTTCTTTTCTCTAGACCTACTTTTATTAGCTCCCCCTAAAAGAAAAGCCAGTCCTGTAATCAATTAATATACGGAAGGTGTAATTCTCTCACATGCTAGCCTGACGTATTTCATATCTTACCTCTAAATAGTAAAATTGTGGGAAACTCTGTGTGTGCTAAACTGTTCATTGTTTTACTGGCTAATGTTGTATAAAGAGTGTAGTTTACTTTAAATTCGCTTAATACATGAGCTACATAGTCTCATTCTGGTCTCATTATGGTTTGCCAAAATCAAGTTGAAAATTGTGGCATCGTTGAGGTCCAGGTTGAGTCTAACACTGAGAAAACAGTGCAGAGAACTGTGAAACAAGAAGCAACACACAAAATCCAGAAATAGGGCAAGAATTCAATGAGATTTTATGTGATAGATTTAACATAGCAAAATTTATTTGAAGTCTAGATTATCAGCCTATCGCATAAAGGTTGCAGCTACCATGTATCTTCTTCTTAAACATGGGGCCTCTCTAAAACCAGGTATATTCTCTTTTTATTTCTTTTGAGGCCACTCTGGCGCCTCTAAAAACTCTCTAATGAAGCCCAGAACCTCTCTATTTTATCAATCTTATTTTCAAACACTCCTTCTCTCATGCCCTTCTGGGCACAGAATTTTAATCTCCCTGGAATATGATTTGAAGAATTAGGACCCTTTACTTTCAGATTCCCCAAAAGCTCTCTGAAGCTTTTCTCTTATCCTTCTTATTCCCTTGAGTTTGAATAAGATGGAATACCACTTTTTAGGAAGACTACTGCACATGGATCTTTAGTCTCCCCTTATCAGCTCTAAGTGGAAACTATATTTCCTACTCTAGCTCAGCCTCATCACATATTCTTCAAAAACTTTTAGTCTTGTATATGGTCCTCAGCTTTTAAAACAAAATGGATGAGTGTTCAGTGTAAGGGAAATATCAAGGAAAACTATGCCAAGTAACATATCAAAATAGCTTCCTGATTAACATTACTTGCAACCACACTGTACATTGTTATTTAATGTTTATTTAACTTCCTTTTTAAAATGGCCATACTGTATGGTCATGGTAAGTATTATTAACTAAATTTCAGAAATAAAGTAATAATATTCAGATAGGTCAAGTTATCACCAAAACGTTAGGATAGGAACCAGACTAGAACCACAGTCTAGTGACAGTTCAGGACAATAGCATGCATCTCAGAATATTTCAGATTATATTCACATTTCCCCTCTATGATAATACTAACCAAAATGTAAAAAATTCAACGTGTTTGATTTCTAACAAATGATCAAATGCATGTATGTCAGCATAAGAAAACAAGTTGTATACTTAGCATTTAAGATACAGCGTTGTGTCCAATCGTGTAAGACTATTTAGCATCTAGTGGAACCTCATTATATTTACTAGAAATGTTTTGAGGTCAGGGGGTCTTCTCGCATTGTTTATTATATCCATTTCTTGTTGTTGAGACATGGATGTTATTTATCACTGCAACGTGTTTACAAATTCAAACTTTACAAATTCACGGCAACATGTTTACAAATTCAAACGTTACAAATAACGTGATAAATCTTCAACTCTATCTCATCTTGTTCTGTATACCCTTAGACTGGTAGTTTTCTTACCCTTGCTTCATATTAAATTACCTGTGGAGATTTATATTTTCAGAAATTCTGATTTAATTGGTCTGGGTTAGGATCCAGAATTAGATTATTATAAATAGCTCTTCTAGGTCATTCTAAAGTACAGTCAGGGTTGAAAACCCTTGCCTTCAAAAACTGTCCCTGTACTATTTATTATCTGCTTATGCTGTACTTAAACCTCCACTAAGGCAAACAACACCAGCTCATTTGCATTGAAAGAGCTACATTGATTCCAGATAAGTCTGTCTCTCTGTCTCTGTCTCTCTGGCTCTGTCTCTGTCTCTCTGTCTCTGTCTCTCTGTCTCTCTCTCTCTCTCTCTCTCTCTCTCTCTCTCTGTCTCTCCGTGTGTGTGTCTGTTTGTCCTTGTCTGGCTCTGTCTTTGTCTGTCTGTCTCTCTCGCTCTTCCTCCTTTCCAGGATCCTCTAATAGGTAAAGCAAAGTGGGAAGAATGATGCCTCTACCTCATCAAATTCAACTGTTCCTAGTGCTTGAGTCTTCGCTGTCACTCTGACTCCTTTTTCATATCCTAGTGGGGCACATATATGGGGTATGTAAGATTAAGTCTGTTGTAAAATGAAATAAACATCTTTCCAACTTTATTTTCTTTTCGGAATTCAGCATATCCTGTCTATGCTTCAAACCTGTGGACCAAAGCCAACTTATACCCTTTTGAATCTCGTGAGTGATGATATTTCCATGTTTGTTGGGAAGTGGTCCAGATGAACATGTGGTAATATTGACTTTAGTGAGAGAGTATACTTCAAAGCCTATAGTTTGAGTCATTCTATAGAATTAATTTTGCACTTACTTCATTGTCAGCCCTCCAAGAGCCCAGTAACCTATGACAGCTGAGTTACTATGTTCGCTATGAGCGCTGCATCTACCACTGGCCCTCATTGCTGCTTTTCTTTGATCTACCTCTCCTCAAAGCAATTTATCATCTTGTTTACTGAAACTGCTACACCTGTCATATCACTTCATTCATATGTTCCCTATGCAGCAGCCTCTAATCATCATTTAATAATATCGAAGAAGAGGCAGACGTGTATTCCGAGCAAAGCCTTATTTTAAATAATAAAATAGCTTGTATAGAACTCAAAAAGGATTGAACATTTCACCTCTAGCAGTCAGAAAAGATCTCTTACTCAATTGAAATGATCACCTGTCTCTTAGCACGTGCATTCCTCTATTGCAGATACTTGCGTCTAGATTTGCCTCTTCAGTTAAGTAATCAGCACACACAACAGGAGCTGTGTCTGAGACCATTTTTCCTTTGTTGTAACACTCAGAAGCAATGCTATCTAGGCAGAGCTAAATCTGTTGTAGAGATAATCTTTTATATTAAAACCACTGGCATATTAGAATTATATGCAATAGTACTCTACCAATGCTAAATAGAACGGCTTTTAAAAAAATATCCTTAGTTGTCAAATATCCAAAACAAAGGACAAATAAAAAATGTGCTGGTTTTAATTGTTTATGGTTAATGTATTTTGCCTTTTTGAGAAATGACTCAAAGGCACATTATTCAGTAAGTACTTATTGATCGATTCATTTAAGCTATCTTGTGTATTTTCTCTCAGTTCTAATTGTCACCCAATGTAAATGACATCTCCATGTCAAGTACACTTTGGAGAAATGTACCTGATGTGTTTAGGAGTTTTTGTATTTTTTCTTTCAGGTTCTTGAGGTTAAAAATCATAAATTTGCCTTTGCGACAATGTACTTGAGATGTAACACCAGAATGAAGGATAAATTCAAAAGACAAGAAGATCAGATGGCTCGTGGGTAGTGTTTAAGTTAGGCATGTTTTTAAATAACATTTCAACTTTCTATGAACTAGGCAGACAAAGATGATATTGACACTGTCTTTTTTAAAATAACTTTCAACAAATGTGATCTAAGTCTTAAATAATACACTTTCAGAATTTTTAGTTTTGAGAACTATTACATATGGAGTGAATGGAAATAATTTCATTGTCTACTAATTAATTAAGTGCACTTCTAATTTATAATGTTCATATATACCCTTCTCCCTTCAAGCAGGCAAATTTGACAAGAAACCACTATAGCTTCTAGATACTGTAAAGTTATGTCAGTCAACTCTGGTGAACAACAATAACAAAAGAGTCATGTCAGATAAAAGGTAAAATAATTATATATAATTCTTTAATCACAACATATGATAATCTCTCACATGGCAATTTCATTTTGATTTGCTGTGGTCTAGCCATCCTGCATAAAGAGAATCTTAAAATTCCCAGGTTGTAGCAAAATAGTCAACATGGATAAAAATTTAATAAATGTTGAGTGAATGTATATAGAATAGTGCTAAGTAAGTCTTGATAAATGGATAGAAGAACAAATAAACAAAAACAACATATGGTAACATGGAAACATCCAGATTTTAAAGAAATAGACTCAAGCTTAACCACTCCTGATATTGGGTCATATTGCCGCACTAGTTCATGTATAGTGTAGTCTCCATCTCAACGTTGTTTAGTTTTCCATTTTTTTTCTAACAATAAAAGTACTATATATTTTTTCTCAATTCCTGCATTCTCTACTTAAAGGCTGTAGCTTCACATCTTTGCATGCAAATTTTCTTTTGTTGGCAAAAATAGCTTTTACTTTTTTGCCTTTCCTATTTATAGAAACCCATATTTAACTCTACCAAGAAACATTTCTAAGACTTCTTCAAACTCCAGGGACTTTTTTTTTCTTTTTTTACCAGGATTGGCATTGCCTCAATGAAAACATTCTCCCAATTCTAATAACATGTTGGTAGCTATTTTACATTTGTTCATCCACATGCTGCATGATAGTGATGCTAAGGTATGTGTTCAAGAAAACATGTGGGGTATGCATCATGTGCATGATTCTGAAACCAGTCACTCTAAAATGCTGCATTTCGTTTGCAGTTAGAATGTTAGTTACTTTGAGGTTTGGATATTGCCTAGACGTCTCCAGCTGGGTTTATTGGACTTTTTAAATCAATTCGCTATTATGATCTATCATTGATTGGACAGAAATCATGCAAAAATTCATACAGCCAGAATCACTAACTTAAATCAGACCTGAAAGATCATGTAGGCGTCTCATCTTCTGTACTCTTAAAGTTTCTATTGTGTATACTTAATAAATTACATGTCATATAGTACTGGACATTTTCATCAACCTAAATATCTTCTCTGTTTATCTTAGAAACAGGGACTAGGTATACCCAGCTCTAGCTGCATATTATACATGCATATGCATGTGTGCACACACATGCATTACTGTTATTCCTGTTGAGTGAACTCCGTATGACTTACTTGATCCATATATGTTGTAGCTGTGGATGCTAAGAAAGAAAGATAGAAAGAGATGCCAGGTGGCTTTCAGTATTGTACTTCCATGCAAAGTCAACACTGACCCTAAGTTCTATTTTATGGTTTACTGATGTAGAAAATTGCTTTAGTAAGCTCGTTTATCTATGAATTGGCTGACTCAAGTTGATAAAATTCACAAAAGTCTATATGTTTAAGTCCAGATGGAAATTTATTAATTTTCTATTGCCTCTACAATGACATCCTTCTGTCCATCCAAGAACCCTTTCGATATTCAAAAAATGACACACGTTCCTCTTCCGTGAAGCCTTCCTTGCCTTCCTCATATAGAGCTGGGCATCATAGCAGGTATTTTCACATGACATCTAAAAGAGCACTGGTCATACCAATTGACATCTATGTATTTCCTTGTTTTCTCCACTGCTCGAGGCCTTTGAGACAGGGACCGTGACTCAGGCTTCATTGTATATATTATGTGTTACAAGGTGGCTGCCTTATGCTAGGCACTCCATAGATGATATTAATATTAAGTCTACTAATTTTATTATATACAAGCAGATGAGTTGCTTTTCTCTGTCTCTTCTCCAGAGGCTATTGTTGATGTACCTAAGACTCCTAGAAGATTCTTGAGATAATAAACTAGATGTTTCTTTAACTGAAGTTATCTCTGCCTATGTGCAATTCATGTGTAGGAAAATATAACCCTTCCAATAAGATTGAATATATCTGTATAGGCTGATAAAGCAATTATTAGTCCAGCTTTCTTAATTATAAATGGGTTCTGGAGCATCTATTGTTATGGTTATGAATATGAGGTTTTATAAAGGAGCTCACTAAGTCTAACAAATTGAAGCATAAAGTAAAAAACGGATAAAGGCAATTGGATCTGCATATACACGGGTTCTATCTATCTCAGTGATTTTATATATAGAAGTATACCACTTGCAACATTTTGCCCCTGCAAAAGTATTTCAGATAGATCATTGGTGTGTTTTTTGCCTAAGTATTTCCACAGCTGCAGTTAAGGTAGAATTATGGAAGTGATTAGCCTCAGGTCTGTCATCATTCATCTTGAGCCCAAGATGCCAGGAGTTTGCAGACAATATTGTACCATATCCAGAAATTTGCTCCAATAAAATGTTATGGAAATGATGTTTGATGGATGTGAATTTAAGCTGTATAACCAAGTAGTGCACAGAGATAAAAGGCAATGGAAGCTGTGATCTGCCTTTGCCGGCATCACAACACGTGAGAATTACCCAATCTGTGTCAATGAAGAAATTCATTCATGACTAATGGCTGCAGTTATGGTAAAACAAAGTCATCATATTATCCCCTGGTAATTTAATTGGTGAACAAATGATTCACCATAGATGCTGGTATAATATATGTTGAGTTTGAAAATAAACTAATCATAAATGTAATTTGGGGCTCAAAATAAAAATGAAGTTTTTGCTAAATAGTTAGAGGTAAAAGAAAACTTTTGAATAATGTCTCCAGTTTGGAAGCATTTAAAAAGAGCCACGTGGCTGACAAATATATTTGATATATTTGCCTGCCATATCATGCTCACAAAGTTCACATTTACTGGATAAAATGAAGAGAGTAGAAAATGTTGTGTACATGAACTTTATAATATTAATGCATTAAATATTAATGTGAAGCCATAGTGCAAAGAGGCTTTTTCTGCAAGTAGAAACACTTTTTTTTTTAATTTACCTAATAACCTTGTGTGCAAGCGTTCTCAGGAAGGATATTTAGCACTTCTGAGAGAGCATTTAATTCACCTGGCTATCCAAGTAATAGCAAATTGAGGGTACAGATTGTAGAGTCTTGGTCCTGGATGGGAGCTCAGAAATGATTTAGTCCGTATGGATGAGGGCCCTTAGGTCCAGAGCTATTGAATGATTCACATATGTTCACGTAATTGCCTAGTGAGAGAGCTGGGATTAGAACCCTTGTCAGCTGACACAGAATGCGGGGGCCCTATGCCACCCCTCCCATGACAGCAAATGACTACTAACATATCGGCATGACCTTGGTGGCTTAAAATTCACTTTTTGGAATACCATGTGGTTATTGAAATAGTAATCCAGAGGCTGCTCTAAAGTTTATTTTTGCACAGCTAAACTTAAGGCATTTGGGGATATCAGGGACCGTTCTTAGGAAAGGACAATGTGAAGAGGCATCTGTGACTTAGGTGCCTGGGAAAAAAAAAAATTCTTGGGAGGAACTGATGACTTTTGTGCTATAACATCCTGTTTTATCGGCCATGGGAAGTATGAGAGTTCACACAGGGCTCAGAACTGAGCTGGGTTGTGTCTGTTTCACAAGACAGCATGAAATATTGAAGGAACCAGTGACGTACAATATTCCCTAGTCACTGGACCTGCTTTCTTAATGTAACCTAGAGAGTTTGGACCTTTAAAAGATCAGCTCCTTTAAATGGTTTATAACAAAAGTGTCACCCCAGAAAACTCTGTGGGGCTACCTTGTCAAACTGCCTTCTCCAGATGCTGCCAGCAGAAGAGCTGCACTGACTAGCTGACCGAAGGAGTCAGAGATTTATAGACTGTTCAAGGGGACATCCAGTTGCTAATAGGAGCAGCCTCTGGGTTTGTCATATTGGAATCAAAGTCAACATACCAGCAGAAATTCCATATTTATCTGAGGAGATATTATTTTTCTGAACTCTTACTTTGTATTTGTCAGTAGCCAAAATAGGGTTGTAGTCCTCCTTTACTACTCTATCTTGTGACTATCAAAAGAGAGGGAAGACTATGATTTAGATTATGTACTATATTTTTTTTGTAGCTCAGTTCCATTTATGCTGGGGATTTATATATATAATCTCATTAAATTATCTCAATGTACTTCAGAAGTGTTTATCGATATCCTTGTTTTGAAAATGGGGAAACATGGCCTGAATTCTTTCTGGTAGGACATGTAGGACTGAGCTCCAAAACAGATCAGTCCCACTCTAAAGTTTATACTCTTTCTACTGTACATGTGTTCTCTTCCTAATCTCGTTCTTTTAGTCTACCTCTGTCTGAGAAGACAAAATTATAGTTTCATAAACCTCTCTGGAGATAGTAGATCCAGTCTTTCAAATAGTATTTTTGCTCAGTTACAAGAACACAGACACAATATTCAAGATGAGGAGATTCAAACAAAGGTAGAGCTGATGATGTATTGTCTTCATAGCTCTTATTGTAGTTTCAAATACAGGAAGAATAATTGAATGATTTGAAAATAATAACAAGGCATGCCTCATTTGCTGGAGCTGTAAATCGTGGAATATCAAATATTAGACAGTAAACTTGGACAAGACAGAATTAGGGGCATCTTGTCCTGCTCCTTTATATGTGTGTGTTGCTATGGTTACAAGAAGTACTGAATTGAGAGAAGCCTGAAGACGCTACATTAATATTTTAGTTTGTGACATGTTAGTGAATGTTTCCCTCTTTGAGAGCTGGTGGAAGAACAGCACTTTCCTATAACATCATAAACACAATTTGACTAATAAAATTACCCCAAGATTAATTTTTGGTGAATTTTTTTCATGACTTTTTTCTATATGCTACCGTATAATACAGAGGAACAGTAAGTGTGAATGAGACGGAAGGGCCCCGGCACTTGTGGCAGTGAAACTCTCAAGATCACAGAGAACAGATTTGAGCCAAGTGTCCTGATTATGTCCCCAAACACTTCTCTAAATTTGCTTCCTCTTCTCGCCTTAAATAGAACCCCGTAATTAAAATTGCATTGAGTTCACTGAGGTTCACTAGTTGGATCTGAGCTGGATTTTTATAAATAAACTTTTGTTATTAAAATGTGTATATATACACACACAGATAGACACGTACATATACACATATGTAATAAACATATGTAGGTATATTTAATAAATTTCTGTTTATTACATTTTTATATCCCAATGAGGGATATAAATCAGACAGCTGTTTTTTCTTCTTCCAAATTTTATATTATCAGAAAATGGCAGCTCTACCAAAGTAATTTTTATTTTCTTTTAAAAATAAAAAAAAATGTATTAATCACTAGCGTGCTGATTGTGGTAGTTGGAAAAACAATAACATTAGACTTGTCCTTATTAATATCCTCTCCAGTTAAGAGGATTGATATATTTCTTGTAGACATTAGGTACATGCCTATGGAAAGCAACAGTTTATTCTTTTAAAAGCTACAGGGCCACAAGACACTCTGTCATAAGATAACGTCAGTGTATGAACAGTAGAGATAGCTTTATTTTATTTAAACATCATACTAATTTGTATCTCAAAACAGACAAGAAGATTCTTTTTTTAAAAAAAGAAAACATCAAACATGGTTGTAGGGAAAAATATCATTTAGGGAGAAATATAAATTGGGCCATTTTTGAAAAGTGGGTAATTTCATGCAATCTGAGATTTACTTATCTATATGCAATGCTTCATATAAAATATGGCTCCTGGGTTTCATGCAACGAAATTAAAAAAAAAAAAAACCTAAAGGAAATCCTTCTAATCCCAGCTGATTTGGCAGCCCTATTAAAACTAATTTCTATGATGAATTTTCTAGATAGACAAAATCGGAACATGTCGGGTGTAAAAACACTTCTGCTAGAGTGTAAGCACACACACTTTAGAAAGCCAGTGTGTCCCTCTTGTCCACTCTTCAAACCCAGAACCAAGGGGAGGAGATTTTGTATTATCTGTCTAACACCCTTTCATCTTTATTTTTCTCTTAAAAACTTTTTTGGGGGGTACACGGAATGGAAAAATTAATCTAACTCAGCTCTCTTTGGTCCAAGAGATGGTCATAAGACTCAAGCAAGATCAACTAGACACCTTCCTATGATTTTAAATTCTGGAACAGGGAGAATAGGAATTCTTTTTGTAGGTGAGAGGATGTTAGAATAAAAAAAAAAAAGACATCTACTGCCATATTTTTGATGTTCAGAAAAAGTACACATGTAAAGAGAACGTGACGCTGTTGTGTGAAGCAGAGAGGAGACAGCCCAAACTAAGTTCAAGTACTATTCCAAGTCAACCTCAGGGCAGCTCAACCACCACTCATTTTATGATTTGCTTACCCAACTTTTTATCTTAAATTGATTCAGTAGCGGGGGCGGGGGAGGGGGGGGGGAGGGTGGTGGTTTGTATTATAATAGAAAGATCTCAAATTCCCTTGGCACAGTGCCTACTTCTTCCAAAGAGGAGATGAGAAATCCAAGAAAAACATTTTCACCTTCGTACCTCATTTTCTTCACCTGTTCAATGAGGCTCTAGATAATTTGTAATGTCTATCTAACTCTCATAGTCTGATTTCCTCTCTAGCCATTTGTCTGTAAAACTTCTCACAACACCTGTGGTTGCCACATGTGGGATTGATGGTGGCTAGGGTGTAAAAAATATTTTTTTTTCTCTGGATATCATCCAGTTTTTTGTGGTCATCTTTTATTCTGATGATGCTGCTTTTCAACTGTTTTTCTTATTGTAGAAGCAGTAGTTACTAAAAATTTACTTGAAACATGAGGTTAAAAACTAACCTCTCCTTTTTCCATTTCAGGCCTAAGGTTGATAGTGATACAAATGAACGATGAGTGACTCTAAAAGATAGTCCAGCAAAGCTAAGTCCCAGTCTTTTAAGGCAGTTATTCTCAAACTTCTAGAGAAATATCCTAAATAGCAAATGAGTTAAATATGTTTTCTGTGGGGTTCTGTATGAAGGGTTTTAGAGCTTATGTGATCTAAAAATAACCTACCACAAAGTAGGTTGGAGACTTCGCTTTAAAACATCTAGTATAGATTATATATTCTATTCAATAATACAAAAGCAGTTTTTTAGTTTACTTATAATACATTAAATTTGAATGAAGTAAAGTGCATGCTTCAGATAGATATGTCATATATTAATCCACAGGTTTTCGAGGAGCACAGGTTTTTGGTATTGATGGTTCCTGTTGAAAATGTTTTCTAAAAGTGGAATTATATGAAGCCAATAATACAGTTTACATAAAGCTCAAATCACCTTATCAGGCTTTCTTCATTTATAAAGAGGATAAAAAACACTACAGCTAAATTTGAAGCAACAGAAGAGCTCAGGAAAAAGTTCAAAGCATGAAACAAATTCAAAGGATGTTTAAATATCTTGGGAGCGGGTTCAAAGCACAGAGCACCTGAAGATAAAAGAGCAGAAGTCAAAAAAATGGTGCATAGTAGGGTTGAAATTATTCCCAAAGCATCTCTGTCAGTGTCCCAGGAGAAGAAGAGTGGATGGTGGCAACGGTACAAATGTGTGATATAGCATTAGGGAAGACAGAAACTAGGAGAAGCAGGGAGAGTGAGCCTGAGGCAAGACGGGGCTTCTCCAGGCTGTGTTTCAGAAAAGGCTGATGATGGAGAGTGAGAGCTTCTGCTCTCTTTCAGTGACTTGCTAGTTTTCATTTTTTATGTGGCATTAACAGATTGTTGCCTAACTTTGGACATTTTTAACACTACAGGAAATTTTCTGTCAGTTCTGATATGCTAATTACAAAGAACACATATTCTTTAATTGAACATTCATTAAGTCGCTGGCCAGGAATCCAAATAACATAATGTCTGTTATGCTATTCTGTAAGTAACAGAAGTTATACGACACATTTCTTCTCAGAAGAGAGAATAAAAAGTAAAGTAAAAACCACCTCCAGGTGACCACTTCTAGCTTTTTATTTTACTAGGAGAGGTAAGGAACATGCATAAAATACATGTTCTTGAATTAATCTCTCTTGAATGCCGAGGGAAAAGAGCTCACTATTCTTCTAATGGACAAAATTTTATTTTATTAACACCCTAGCAATATGTCAGTTGCTTGGTATATTTCTCTGTGCTATAGTCTTATAGACTTCCTTTTTCTTTTTTTTTTTAACTTTTCAATTCAACAATATATCCCATGGATGTCTTTGTATTATCTTACAACTCATTTATGGAATAACTATAATTTCAATAAAAACAGTATTTATGTGCTTGTCTACTGCATGGGTGTGGAGTGTGTCTACTTATTTTTCAGTGAATCATACCTCACGCATAGTAGGTAATTAATACATAAATTCAGTTTAGGAATCGTATTGAAAGACACAATTCCGTAAAGGTGGGCATTTCTTTTGTAATTCATTTGTGTCTCCATGGACTGACTTTGTGCCTCACATTCAGTAAGCATGAAACAGACACTTGTTGACTAATGAATAAATGAAGGAGCAAATAAATTAATAATTAGATGGATGAATGAATAAGTGAATAGTTGTATGTACCAACAAAAATGTGGGTGAATACATAGAATTATAGAATTTAATCACTGAGTGAGATTATCTAGTTTTACAAAACGATGTGGTAGACAGAATAATGGACCCAAAGGTGTCGAAGTCCTCATACTCAAAACCTATGAATGTGTTACTTTACATAGCAAAAGGGACTTGGCAGATGTAAGGATCTTGAGAGAAGGGGATTATCCGAGTGGGCCTAATATGATCACAAAGGCCCTTAAAAGAGGAGACAGTAAGTCAGAATCAAAACATGCAATGTGACTATGGAAGCAGAAAGAGAGAGATTTGAAAATGCTAACCTACTAGCTTTGAAGGTGGAGTGTGGGGCTGAGTTCCAAGGAATGCTGAGAGCCTTTAGATGCTAGAGAAGACAAGGGAATGGATTGTCCCCGGAGCTTCTAGAAGGAACCAGTCGTGCTGAATCCTTGACATTAGTCCAGCGAGACCTGTTTCTGGACTCTGACCTCCAGAACTATAAGAGAGTAAATTTGTGTTGTTTTAAACTACAAAGTTTGTGGTAATTTGTCACAGTAGCAAAAGGTATTGGATAGTTCTACTTAGTAGATCCTAGAATAAAGTCTGAAATCTGAAAGAACTTGCAGTATTTATCTGAGGCAGTAATTATCTAGGAAACCCTGATACATTGCATCACGCTCACTTTTTACTTGAAAAAATGGCACAATGTTAAGATCTTAACAACATTAGTATAGTCATGAGTACAATTTCCCATGTAAAAACTGCAGTTTGGGAAAACAGGCCTGAAGAAAAAAAGTAAAGCTAAACTATTAACACTATATTCTGCAGCTATATATTGATTTTCTCCTCTTGCTTTTACAGCGAGAACAATAGCTAGCATGTGCTTTCACAGAGGGTGATCTGGATAATATTTTCCATGCATTGTTTCAAGCAGAAATTCTTCATGTATCATTTCTGCTTGTATTACCTCACATCCCTCAAAGATGTTGCAGAGAGCTAAACACAGACACCTCTACATCTCTAACTGCAAACCACGGCGCTTACTTTTCTGTCTCTTGAATAGACTGTTGATAGTTTTCCTTATATCCTTCTGTGAAAGACCTGATAAATATGTGTTGTGATCACATTTTTTTCAGTTTTATTCAAATCATTCTATTAAAGTACACTAAACATGGTTTTATTAAATATAACACATTCCAAGTTTATAGCAATTTTGAACCATTGACTAGTACTGCTTATTTACTAAAATATCAAAATTAAGGATAACATTCTATTCTAATTAGTGTCCTAACTTAGATCAAAGTTAGGACACTAATAGTAAAGGGAAGAGTTATGAGATACCCAAGGAATCCTCAGAAATGACTCTTCCAAAACAATAGCATCTTAAAGCAAGTATTGGGAAGACATGCTCTATTACAGATCAACAACTGGAAATTACATCCTATGTTTCCATATCTATCCACTTCTTTAGCATCATTGAACAATCATTATAATTATTACTGTTTAGTTCTTTTACATTCAACGTGATTTCTACATGTGCTCTCACACTAACATTTTCTTGAATGCATCACTTCACACTACATATCTCTTGTTCTTTAAAAAGAAGGTGCCTCTACAGGGACCCTTTTCAGTATGATGCATGATTCCCTGCTTTTGCAGTGATTATTCAAACAGGTAAGATCTGAGACTCTGTGTTTATTATTTTTGTTTTGTAAACAGGAAAATATAGACTCAGAGACTCAACGTGCAAGGGGCTAGACTGTGATCTATGCTGCTTCCCACTGAAGGCTTGAAGCCTTCATTTTACCAGACATTGAAAATTGAAATGCAGAGTTCCAAGGATTCTTCTTACTAGACCTGGATCCTGAGCCTCATTGCCAGCGTATGTTATTGCCTGAGACATTAAGCTACTAAACCTATATTTGGGACCAATCGTACCTATTTTACAACCTAATATAATAGATTAATAATGAGGAAATTAAATTTTCCCCTGTTTTTGCCAGTGAGGCTCTTGAGCCCTCTCTGTCTTCTCCTTGTCTGCCTTAGTGACTACAGAAGAGACTTTTCTTGCCAGATATACATGCAGTAGCAAAAACTGAAGCATCTCTTTCAGCTAATGAGCTGCAAAATATAAAAGTTCGGCGAAGTCTCTATGGAAACTTTTGAATATGGTGACCTACAAGCGCTGAATGCATATGAGGTGACAATTCCTCCTAGAAAGCAGATTGTCACAAATGGAAGATGGGAGAACTTTACGAGAACCACTAAAATTATTGCTGCCTTAGTTTCCCTCACTGTATAGAAATAATCATCTAATTTATAGTTATAGCCTCAGGATTAATGAGTAATCTAAATTACATCAAGTTCCTCAGAGATGGCCATTATATAATTAGGAAGCACTCTATTAAATGGTCAAAAATGCTCATGAAAGAGAAGCTAAAGTTGATATATAAAATGTCTCAAATGTAAGTAATTGACCAGAAATCAGGACTTTGGGCCAATTACTGGACATCCAACCTGTGTCATTTGAGAAAAATTATACAGAACATCCTTTCTTCATTTTTAACATTTGCTTATCACATGAAGTAGATAATTCATCGCTAAATAAGGACACAGTTACATTCCCTCCATGTATCATTTCAGACTGCTAAAAAAAGAATTATATTAAATTGGTAGAATATTTCTCCAAATGATGATAATTGGATCTCAGATTCAGAAGACACCATTCAATTGGAAAGAAATGGCCAGAGGAAATATAAAGACTCTGTCCTCAGTATAAAGTATTTTATATTTTGTTAGGTATTACAGTTCACCCTTCAAAAGGAGGAAGCATTGACCCCCAAATATATATCAGATTTTTAGCTTAAAAACGCCATGTGTTCAATGTTTACATTTTTCTTTTTCATGCTGAAAAGTCCCTTGGAGGTGGTTAGAATCCTCATTAATTTTTATTGATTGCCCATTGAATATACAATACTCTGCTAAGATATTCTGATGGACTTGGAGTAGAGAAACAACCAGTCCAAAAGCTATCTGCATCCTCTATCAAAATCAGTGTGCATATTGTTAGCCTTATATAAGAATGTCTCCATAATCATTTGTGTTTTTATCAAGTAATATTGGGACTTTGGGAAGATGTACACATACTGTGATCTGAAAGAGCCTAGTATTTTAAGATGGGAAATAAGTGGACTCACATAGAATGTCTTGAAAGTTTGTCACTGTGAATGTAGAAAGTTATTAATGTAGTTATTTGTTTATAACATGGCAAGTTGTTTAATCAAGGAGCTCTTCATTAAGTTGAGAGCTATAAGTGAATAATATTTTTTCGGAAATATATCTACAAACAAAGAGAAGGTAAACATCACTTATCTGGAGGAGGGTTAAAGATGAGTTACAGCATGATAAGATTTACATAAGGCACTAAAACCAAATCAGGATGACTCATGATCCCCAAATACAACTGAACACTCTTTGGATTGATAGGATTCTGAAAAACTCTTACCTAAATGATTCTTACTGATTTGTTTTTCCCAGTTCCCCTTCATGACCACTGAGAGATCTTGGAGACTCCACAGGAATATAAGAAGAGTTTAGTGGGTTCACAAATTCCATGTATTACCCAGATGGTTGGTATTTCAACCTAGATAAGTACCCGATACAGATTGGTAAAGGGGACAGAAAAATAAAATTAATATATTATTCAACAAAATATCCCCATCTCATTGTGTAAATAAAATCCTTGAGAATATATTGATAACTAAACATTTTACAAGTCCTTTTATCCAGAAATATTTTGTCCCTATATTAAAGAGTTAACATATGCCCCTATGCACAGACACACAGATATACACATATACACACACACTAACCATTTTATTTTATATATATTTTTTAAATATATGCCAGGAATTGTGCTAGCTATTTTACACATATATGTTCATTTCATTTTTATATCTACAAAGGTATCTTAGTCTGTTCAGTCTGCTCTAACATAAAAACACCACAGATTGGGTGGCTTATAAATAAGAGAAATTTATATTTCACAGTTCTGGAGGTTAAGAACTCTAAGATCATGGTGCCAGCATGACCAAGTTCAGGTGAGGGTCCTCTTCTGAGTTACTTCTGGGTTCTTACCTGGTGGAAGGGACAAAGGTTGGGGGACTTTAAGGGGCCTCTTTGAGAAGAACACTAATTCCATTCATGAGGGCTCCACCCTCATGACCTAATCATCTCCCAAAAGCCCCATTTCCTAGTACCATCTTAGGTTAAGAATCAACATATGAATTTCAGGGGGACACATTTAGACCATAGCAAAAGACAAGACAATAATATTTAGTTTTTAATTAATAGTGACAAAATTTCTGTTCTTGTTAAGAATGACTAAATAGTTAAGAGTCCAAGGGTATTTAATAGTCCAAGGAAGAAACTAAGATAAAAAGAGCGTTTAGCAAAATGTTTACATGTAAAATGCTTTAACATCCATTAACCAGAAGATCTCGAGGAACTTCACCCCAGAATGGAGAGTACTAAGAGACACACATATTGAACTGCTCATTCTACTTAAATATCAAAACTCCATTTGAACCTTGGAGGTGTAACCTTTTATTTATTGGCTCATAAGTGAAAACGTGTTCATTTCATGACTAAACCATGAATTTTCAAATTCTTTCTTTCATGGGCCACTTTCACGATGCCCCGTGGTTCCACGATGCCCCTTGGTTCCAAAATGTGGAACATTTTGTTTTCTTCCACAATACAATGTTTTGATCCAGAAAGGGTCATATATCATTCAGGTTACCTGTTAGGCCATCTTATTTTGAAAGCTATAGTTTTCTGACCTAATGACTATGTTGTAGCTATACAGAAATAATATAGTTAACATACCCTGTTTTATGTAAATTTGACAGAATATCTGATAGTAAAGCCAGAAAGTAAAATGGTAATAAAAATTATTGTATATGTCTAAATTCTAACATTAGCATTTTATAAATGTATACTCCAAATTATTAATTTCTACATTCATTTTGGCTTTGTATATGCGTATATCTAAATGCACTAAATTTTGGTCAAAAGTCCTCTTTCGTTTGCTGCAGCAGCCTTATTATTTTCTCTGGGAAATAATATTTTAAAGGATAAAAAATGATTACATCCACTTCTTTTTGTAAACATGTAAATATACAGTCTGATATATTTGATGCACATTTTTATATGTGTTATATGTGTGTGTTTCCAAATGTATTTCTAACATCCACAGAAATATGAAATGGAACATTTCAAATGATATAATAACCCAAAGTAATTACTTCTCACCCCAATACCTTGCCTCTTTACTTCTGATATGAAGAAGGTATAGAGAAATCTGCTTTCTTCAACGTATTCCTCTTTGATTCACAGCTTATTGGTTATCAACTACTTGTAATGAGGAGTAAATGTAGATTTTTTTTATTTACGGTATTGACCTAGAGAAGGTATATTTCAGAGCAAAGGTTTTGCAAGCCTGGGTGGCTCGAGTTTTAAATATATAATTTCAGAGGTCATTTCTTGCAATTTTCTTTTTTCAGTTAGAGAGAATTACAATGTAATTTCAAATTCAATTCAAGTCTTTGACCCTGATCTACTAGAACATAAATATATCCAATCCAATTACATCAGTGACCCAAGAACACTTTCTACTTCCTTGGGGATGCTTCTTTTCATTGTTTCCTGAGGATAAGACAGACTGAGTGGAAGACCAAATATAAATGGGCAAGCAATAGCTTACAGGACAAGTTTTCATCCAAATGCCACAGGAAGACTTTGATGATGATGTTAAATGTCTGTTTCAGTCCAACTGTTTAATCCACTGTTCCTTTTAATACATTAACATATTAATGTAACAAGGAAGCCTAGAAGTTAACAATATTCCACTATTGCTCAGATAAATCAATTCTAAAGTAAATCAATTACCAGGACAATAATATTCCACATATTTTCATTTGCCACCAAGCGCTGAAACCTAGAGAATTATCTTGTGACAGAAAAGAAAGTAAGTAATAAAGAAAATGAAAACAAAAACAAATAAACAAAAAATCCACTAGAGTTATTTTTAAAGCCATTATGCTCAAACGGATCAGATAAGAAAAATTGATCAAGAGGGAGAACAGTAGGATTCATAGGTCTGTTTTTGGTTTTATTTTTGCATTTTGAAAACACATATTGACATGTGGAGATTGCTTTTAAATATGCTGCATTTTAGCTTGCATTTTAAAATACATTTCCTGCAAATGGTAATGAACAAGTAAACTTACTAGTGCAGTCTGATCATTGAAATCCAAAAGAAAGTTCCAGAAGAGTAAGCCCTTAGAGGAGTCTCTTATTCTGATTGAATTAGGACAATCACAGGCATGACAATTAATATGTTTTATGAAAAGATTCCCTATGTGTCCCAATGTTTGGACACACTGAGTGATCTCCAGAAATAATAGCAGCACTTTTCTTTTGTCATTTACTTCCTATTTGACATTGCTCCAATCGGCAGAGCTTAAGTGTGCTGTGATTCTTTCCACCAAAAAATAAAATACTAACCTATTGATAATAGACCAGAGAGAAGAAGTATTAATGTTAGGAATTTAATGTGTCGCATGCACATAGTTAAAGTATGAATTCTCTACTTACATGTGACGATTAGGACCCTTAAACACCAACTCTAAACACACCCGCAATTTCTTTTATAAGACATAATTTTTCCACCATGGTATTGTAATCATGTCATTCAGAAATTGTATGAGGAAAAGAAAATTTTCTCTTAGAATGTTTTTATATGTATATATTCTTTTTATAGAGCTCTGGGCTAGGTAAAAATTCCAGCTATAATTGAGCAGGTTACTCATCTGTGACCTGCTGTACCTATCATTTGGAAGACAAAAGCAGGTTTTTTAGGTCCAACCAGACCAATGATGGCTTTGCTTATGCGTAGTTTTAGTTAACCAAGATTCTTTTCAGGACAGTAAACCCTACACTTAAGCTTTTAGCGAAATTTGACTTGTAAGAATAAATCTGCTTTGGAAATGTCATGTTCTTATTCTAATGAGTTTATAATGAAGCAAAACACTGGTTGTTTTCTTTACAGAATCCCACCCACAAGGATTTTATTGATTTACTGTTTAATTATATAAAATAGCACATCATGGTGAAGGTAAAGCAGAAAACAAATTATAATCTAATCTAAGATGTAGATCTGTATTGGAGTGAGACTGCTGACCTGTGAAATACATTCAAGAAGTGTTTACGAAACAATTCCTATTATCGAAATGATGAAAGGAGATCTCCTCTGGGTGCTGCAGTGGGGCCTGAGAAGTTAAGAAGTTTCTAAAGGTACTTATGAACTTAAAAATACTAAAATAATTTGCATGTATGTGCATTAATGAGAAATGTATTTTTTAATTATAGAAGGACTAATTTAATATTCCCTAAAGTGCCTTTATGTTTAGGAAAGATAAGTTTGTGTAAAGTTTGTGTGATCCACAACTCAACTTATACAATCTATAAATTTCAAAAGAGATAAAAATGCTAGTTCGTCATCTTACTGTAAGTAAATATTTAGTCTATACTCAGTAATCTTTATGATAAATCAAATTATAAGATGTTATTTGAGATCTCCCATGGAACCTTTAAGAAAATAAGGGAGATATAGCATATTTAGGATTGAAATGGTAGGATTCCACATAAATTTTGAGGAAAAAACAGCAGTAATCAAGATATCTTGATTTAAGTATAATTTTGAAAGATTGCTTACAGTAGATATTTTTTCTAAGATATGAGAATTCCACTTGTTTAATATCTCATAAATACAGAGAAATGTTAGAGACAAACCAGTTATTATTAATTTGCACTCTTGTGAAATGCTGACTATAAATTCGATTTCAGATAAAAGCAAATAAAAGAATATGATTAGTTTTAAGGAATCTAATGTCTCACATAGTCTTCACAGATAGTTATTATCTGTGGGTAAATCAGATTTACCATAGAGTATGTTAAACATATAAATCAGTACTTATAATGAATAATAATGTTTCGTTAAAAAATCCAGTTTAAAAGTCAGCTTTCTTTAAAAAATAAAACATGATATTCTATTTGACGCACCTTTAAAATAGGAACTCAAAATTTCCTTTAGTTTGAAGATAATTATTATAATAAAGTATATCATATACTAAGTACCTTCTAAGTACCAAAAAAATAACTCATTGCTTAAATCATTAGTTCATCCATTTGTTCACTAGTTCATTCATTCAAAAAATAATTATTGAGTACTTATTGTCACTGTCCTAAGCACTGATTAAAACAATATCCAAGTTTGAGGACATTACATTCTTTGGAAAAAACAGATAATAAATGTATATTGAAAATGTCAGTCTGTTGTAAGCTGTATGTAGAAGAATAAAATAGGGTATAGGGATAGAGATTGATGACAGAAGTGATGATATTTTATATAGGTTAGTGTTTTAGTCACTTTGCACTGCCATAATAAATTATCATAGAGAGGTGGCTTAAACAACAAATACTTATTTCTCATAGTTCTGGAGTGGAAATTCCAAGATCAAAGTGCTAGCAGACTTGGTTCTTTGTGAGGGACTTCTACCTAGTTTGTGGGTGGTCATCTTGTTATATCCTCACATAGCAGAGAGAGAAAGGGTAAGCTTTCTTTCTCTTCTTATAAAGACACTAATTCCATCATGGGGACTCCACTTCCATAATGTAATTACCACATGAAGTCCCTTCTCCAAATATCATCACATTAGGGCTTCAACATATGAGTTTTGGAGGAACACAAACATTCAGTCCATAGCAGATAGTCATGAAATGTCTGTTAAAGTGACCTTTGTGCAGATACATGGAAAAAGGAAGTCAGCTCTGAAGATATCTGGGAAAGATTGTTCTGAAAAAAGGTCATGAAATATGAGGTGTTTAGCACGTTCAAACTATGATGAGAAAGTCAGTGGCTGAAATGGAATGAGCAGGAAAGAGACTGACGGAGGGCAGTGTAAACCCATAGTAAAGGTACCAACACACCTATGGTTTTATAAGCCTGGGAAAAGGACTTTGACAAATAGGAGTTGAATTCTAGATAAGTTTTAAACTTGGAAAAGACAACTTTAAAGACTGTAGATTGTGAGATTTGAAAAAGATTATTCAATAATGGCCCCAAGATGTTTGATGTGAAACAACTGGTGAAATGTACTTGCCATATACTGAGGCTGGGAGGATTGTAGGGGACGCTAACTAAGAAGGTCGCCGAACTGAGCTTTGGAAATGTTTTCAGATGTCAATTATATATCTAGGTATACATTTCAAGAAGGTAATTATAATAATCTTTAATTTAGAGTGGACATAATTTTTAGAGTAAGGTCAAGACAAAGTCTCACAAAAATTATCAATGAAAATAGTATTCTTCCCAATGTGTAGGAGAAAAAACTGAGGTCTAGTAAGGCAACATAGCTTATGAATATGGAGCTGTAAATTAATCCAGCTGTCTGATGGCATATACCTTGTCTTTCTTTTAACATAGTTTAAGTTGCAGAGATTAAACATTGAAAATAAACCAACTCCAATATAATGTCAAGAATAACTTCCTAATTTTCCACCTCCTTCTTGGTAGGAAATCTGATATTTTCTTTAAAGTCAACAAAACTTAAATTCATACAGTTAGTCAATAACAATATATATTTAGAACTACTTTGTGCCAGACATTCTAGATATTGGCAACATGGTGGTGAATAAGAGATTAGATCACTACCTTCACCAAGCTTATGTTCCATAAATGCATAGCAGTATACAATTTTCGGTTAAACTAAATGCATCGGCATTTTTGAGAAGATGAGCAAGGATGAGTAGTCAGTGAAGGTCTCTACTTAATCAGATTGCCAAGTATTAAGAAAAAACCTGCCATTTCTAGATGCCGGAGTAGACGTGGAGGAGTAATTGGGGATGGGCATATGAAAGACCTTGCAGGGTTTAAGGGTAGGGGCAGCGGAGGACTTATCAAACAGAGAGAATAGCACATAAAAAGTTCCTGAAATAAAAGATAGGTTTGTCATCTGGAATAGCCAGTAAATGGAAATTCACATTTATTTGTTGATAATTATTTTTAAATAATTCAGAGCTAATTACATCTTTCCGGTCTATAGTTTTTTATTAAGGTTGCCTCGATAGGTTCACAGACAAATTTCCAAATCGAACCACACATGTACACATCTAAGGGACATTACTACAACTTGTGATCTTCAAAAGCACAATGTCAATCTTTATTTCAGTACTCGGGGATGGTTGGACACATTGAGAATTCAAGGTAGGTATGTTGGAAGTCATGGAAATCAGAAAGCTGACAAAACTCAGCAGAAGAGAAAAACCAAAATCTCACCTCCTGTTGTGTTACATTAGGAGAGAAAATGTTTCTGTGACATGTATAATCTTGGGTCAAAATGCACTTGTTTGAAAAGATTGTGATATGTCACGTTGCTCTCTCTGTGGAGTCTCTTTGCTAAATGAGGGCAATGAAATTCTCCTAGTTCTTAGCAGTCAGACAGATGTTTCTCTTTTATCGATTACCCTAGGTGCCAAAGAATGCCAAAACCGCTGGGAGAAAGGGCATTGTACTGAAAACGTCTTCCATTAGCTTTGGGGACCTACATAAATTTTTTGACCCCTTAGATATTTTGGATCCCAAATCCTTACCTCTGACTACAGTGCCAATTGTAAAGGAGAGTCTGGAAAAATTTGTATGAAATAAATTGGCAGGGTAGTAAATGATGAAAATATCAATATGTTCAAGAAGATACCTGATAAATCCATGGGGGGAAAATATATATATATTCTGGGTCACAAAGAAAAAAGGCAACAGAAAGAGATATCTATTATTTCAGAGATCAATGTAAATAAAAACACCCAAATGGCTGTTAAATTCCTCAAGCACATAATAATTTAAATTATGTCAACAATTTAAAAATGAAATACACAAATTTCATTTTAGATAAGAATATAATTGTTTCGAGTCTTATATGGAGGGGAAAAAGAGGTAAACATCAAGAAACCAAAATACAATCTACATTTCCATAGAGCCTTCCAGTTTACAGTACATGTGTTCATATTCTATGCACTCATTTAAGTTCTGTAGCAACACTGGTAGATTTATTAGTCCCAATTTAAGATTCAGAGAGGGTAAGTAAGCTTCAGGTTTCAGAAAATAATAAATAATATGTCCAAGATGCTGAATTGGGTCATAATATAGAAAAACTCACAATTCTACATTTCTTCGCAAATGGAGAAAAACTGTATTTATTCATTGCACTCAGCATGCCACTTCTCCATGTTCTCCCTTCCTTTGTATGTTACACTAGTGGGGAAAAAAGGAAAATGACACCATAATATTTAATTATAGTCACCTGTTACTTCCATGATTTGGCATGTGATTTATATAAATTAAAATATTATAAATTTGATGAACTTTATTTTCCATATTACACAATGACATCCAATTTCTTCAGGATTTGGAGTATATTTGGATAAATAATTTTTTTCAATTAATCATAAAAATGGTAAAATAATTGATTTTTTTGGTGGAACTATTCATATAGCCAGCCACATTAAGAATGCCAAGGTCTTGCTCAAACACACTGACATTTCAAAGTCAAATGAATCTTAGCACTTAAAAAAAGGTGATTCTCTTAGAAAAATACTTGCATTTGTACTGAAAAGCCTACAAGAATGAATAAAGAAACCAATTATATCTTAAATTTAAATTGGACTTTATAAAGTCTTAAGTGGAAAAAAAAAAAACCTGAGAAAAGAAAAATGGGTCCTAGAAAATGTCTTATTTTTAATGGAAAGGGATCTTCCATAAAGATTTCATTCTAGGCACATAAAGGGAGTTTGCAATTATAGTCTATTCTGAATTTGCCAAGAGAAAAGAAAAACAAAACAGGTTCTCCTTTGTAGGAAGAGGAAATAAAAGAAGAGAACTTATTGCACTGCATGGAAAGGTGGTATAAGAATTTTATAATAGAACTGCCAAAATCTGATTGCTTTTCTAGATTAGAGAAGTCTAAATAGAAATTCTGCATAGCAAGAGCACTTCATATTCAAGCACAACTCTCCTTAAAATTTGAGGAAAGGAAAATTTATTAGTAATCAGATAACTGTGGTAATGTTTCTTTGCTATATACATATATTAATTTTTTTCTATAAACTTATAAAAATGTAATGTTAAATCTTTTGAACTTTATGCTACTTATGAATACATATGGATTAATTATATCTTTCTCTCTGACACCAATACAGTTTACAACTCCATTTATATATTTTTGCATTGCCCAACTGTATTAGTGTGAAATATTTTCTGGACTAGTTTATCCACACCTTTCCAATCTGACTTGTAATTTTTTATTTTGATTTTTCTACAATCAAATCACTTAACATTTGAGAAATAGTAATACTGGCTAGTTTTCCAAGCCATTGCCTACCCAAGTTGCAAACAGGGTATTCTTAGAATCCAGACATTCTTTTCTTTGGGAAGCACATGATGAATGACCAATGTCTTGGTAGTGAATTTCCTAGGTCAGGATTAGCATATGAATTCCCAACTTTCTCATCTTCATAAAGCCAGAAAAAAAAACAAAAAAAAGGCCTGGATATTACCTGAAGAAATTCCAACTGAAAAATTTCTCCCTCAGCTCCCACCTCTCTGCAGCCTTAAAAACAGAGGCAGCTCCTGACTGGTTCTTTTCCTTGCTAAACTGTAATATAAGAAACAGAGGCTCCTGGGTAATTATTTTATATCTCCAAAAAACTAAGCCAGAGCAGTGGGTGTCTAATTACTATCTAAGCTCACTTGCTTTATTTTACTGATAGAAGCAAAAGGTACTTAATACAAGAAAGAAAATGATTTGATCTATATAAAGTTACCTTCAAATCTTTATGTAAGTTTAAAATATACTCAATAGTTGACCCCAAATATAGTGTTAATTTAATTTCCTTTTCATCTAAGTGGAAGTAATCACAGTAAAAATAAGTGGAAAATTGTCAGTAAATAACTTGCAAGTTTGAATGTTTTTTTTCATCTTCCCACCTCAAGCTGAGGTAATTACAGATATTATGTTGAACAGGACTTCATGATCTGTGGTGAAGGACTATTTTTTTGTTTGTTTGCTTGCTTGTTGAATTCCCTGCTGATCATAAATCAGACCAATACTTTTATAAATACAAAAACAAAACCAAAAAAACCCCTTGGATTATGCGCTTATGTCAAATCATTCTAGACATTTCAAAATGCTCGCTCCCACATTCTGTACTAATCACATGCAGACCAGTCACAGTTTGAAGGTGGGAGTGAGATCATGCACCACACTGTCAGAGACTATTGCTCTTATTTGTACTTGCGCTTATCTCTCCCGTAGGACTGTGGCACCTCGGAGCTCTTTAACAAAGGTTTATGTCTTATTGGTTGCATCCATGATAATAAAATATTGCCTGGAACTCAGTCAGTGACTAATATTAGTGTATTGAGTGTTTAAGGTAAATAATCAAAATCCTTTCAAAATATCCAAGAATTCTAGACTTCCCTGAGTTGGGGAAGCCAGAAGTATAGAATCAAACACTATAACATTTTAAAACGAGAACAAAGCTTGTAAAATTATTTCCTTACCCCAAATGTCATATACTTTAAGAGCACTTGAATTAAATTAGAGTAAATTTCAGCTCTAGAAGAGCATTTGTAGGTATGGCGGATCAACCCAGGCTGTGAAATGAGAAGGGCTTCAGGTGAATTAAGCCTGGGCTTGAGCCGATAACAGGACTCATGGATCACATGCTAGACTGAGTTGTAACCAGCCAATCCCTTTTTTTCAAATAGTTACACCAGTTCTACTTTGTGTATTAGTCTGCTAGGACTACCATAACAATATATCATGTACGAGATGGCTTAAGTAACAAATATTTATTTTCTCACAGTTCTAGGGGCTTGAAGTCCCAGATCAAGGTTGTTTTGATGTCGGCTGCTTTGGTTTCCCCTTGAGCCTCTCTCCTTGTCTTGTAGATGGCCACCTTCTCACTGTGTCCTCACGTGGCCTTCTTTGTGTATGTGCTCTCCTGGTGGTTCTGTCTCTTCTTAGAAACACATCAGTCCTCTTGGATTAGAGCCCCACCTTTGCGACCTTACTCAGTCTTACATACCTCCTTAAAGGCCCTATTTCCAATTATAGTCTCATTAGAGGTTAGGGCTTCAACATATGGATTTTCATTTTGAGAGGGGGCCACAGTTTATTCCATTAAGTCATGGCACATTGTTGTAAAAAGTTAGAGATAATCTATAGGATGCATGTTTGATAGCATTTACCTCATATTTAGTTCTCATTAACTTATTATTAATGATGAAACTTATTATTATACTAGATGATGGTTGTTTACCAATTGCAAAGTCATGTTTTATGCATTTTGCAAACTTCCTTAAAAGCAAATCCAATTGAGTGCTTTAACAAGAAGGAAACGGGTTTACTTTTTTAAAAAAGAAGAAATATCATACTGACTATAAGGCTACATTAGAGCCAAGATACATGTTGATAATAATAATAATATAACAATAATAAAAGCGCTGGTTTAACTTGGAAAACTTTAGAGGAGAACATGAGTGTCTGGGTCATCCGATGTCATAGTTAATGACACTGACAGCTTTGCCTTAGCTTGATGCGTTAGCTGGCATCTGAACCCATTGGGATTTCATTTCTACTAAGTATTTTATTTTCCAGAAACTATGATGATTACTAATCAACAGTCATATTTTAATAATGTCTTCATAGTGGTTTTCTGATACAGCGTGAATAATTGCCTACCATCTGCATCGCTCGACTTTCATAGCAAACCTCAGCTACTGAGCTGAAAACTAGATGTGCTAATCTGTTCACTGCACTGAGCTCAGGCACGAAATGCAAGAGAATGTCAGAGGAATTATTCATTTATTTATACAGCCTTTAAAAGTTTTCTTCCATTCTCTCTTAATGCTTTTCAGCCTGCGCCTTCCACCACTAACCACCAGTATGGCAGGTGGTAGCCTAGGCTTCTAGATGATCTCACGTGTGAACACTTGATTTCAAATAGTTCTTGACTCATAAGCAGAAGCAAAACTTAGTGGTTAGCTCCATCCTTTGTCCTGGAATAAGTGTGTCTGCATTGCAGAACTTTTTATCCGTCTGAACCATTTGCATCTCTGCACTGAAAAGTGGACTGTAGTTGTAACGGCCAAGAAGCTAAGGTCAAGTGTCCAGCAGAATGGTGAGTGAGCCCTGAAAAATTACTTAGTGATATAGACGGTAGCTTCCATTCAGGACTATTAGTTATTCCATATTATAGTACTGAATCAACATAACATTTAGACAAAGACTGACTTTTTTCAAAACTTGTTTATTTTTACACTTTGAAATGATAAAAGCGCTCTTTTCTAAGTAAGCGCATGTTTCCAGTGCACCTATAGAGTCCCCCCAAAATAGGGAGGTAGTGCTCAGAACGAACAGTGTTTATAGATTTAGAAACCTCTTTGAGCTGTAAAGTACATAAAAATAGGTCTTATAACCTAACGATAAAACCGTTAAGGGCAGGGCTTCATCAGGAGGGTTTGGGGCACAGAACCTATTGGGGACTCAACCTAAAGGCAGAGCCAAACAGAATATCTGGTGGGGCAGGCTAATAATAGCAAACGAACTCCCTTATGGAGTCTTCTGCCGACTTCTGTCCCCTCACTTTTCAGTTCGGCCTCTCCCAGCCTGCTCTCCCAACTCTCTCCAACTCCAGTAAAGAATTTTTTCCCATAGAATTTTATTCAAACTGATTCAGTGTGTTTGAAGTCAATCAGGTTCAAATCCTAGCTCTATCCATGATTACCTGGGTGACTTTAGAAAGATTTTTTTTATTCTTTCAAAGTTTAAGTTTTCTAACTTGTAAAATGCTGATAATTATAGTAAGTCTCTTTTATGAGTTACTATATGCAAAGTACTTGCAAAGTGCTTGGGACAGAATAAATAGTGTCAATAGATACTTGCTTTTATCTCATGGAGAGGAAAACAGAATTACCCATTAGAGAGCTTGGGCCTCTAGAGTTACCTGGCTCTAAGTATTTTTTGGTCCAGGGGCTTTTTTTATGGCCAGCAGAAGTCCCTGGATATTGTTTTTTTTCTCCCGGAGTATACAAGTTCTGTCTGCATTGGTTTACAATTACCTGGGCAGTTTGAATCAAGTTGAAGATGTTTGTGTCTAGGAGATAACAAGGACATTTTTATTAAAACAAGAGAGACAAATGTCACTAGCACCTTTTTAAAGTTCTCATATAAAGAGGAAGTGGGAACACTGAGGTCTCTCTCCTGGTGCACATTCAGAGGTGAATCCAGCTGTTCTGGCTCCTGTGCGTCTCCACATAGATGACAGAATTTATCATGCTGCTGCAGCTACAGACTGCGTCTGCGGTTGCAAATTTGTAATCTGTAAAAATTACACTGTCTAAGACTTTTGCTGAACTCATTATCATTATCATCACCAGCAGCACCAGCAGCATCAAAACAATCATCATCATTGGTATGGTAATAAAATGTTCTAAGCATTGTTAAAAGAAATAGAAATGTGTAGTGTTTTAATCCCGCCTTCCAATTGCTTTTAGTTCAGGTGGTTATGGTGCCAGAGAGCTCAGCAGGGCAGGAGTCCAAAGAGGATCTCGACCTGGAGCTCCAGTGACCAGGTTCTTGTCTCATGCCCTGAGAAAGAATTCAAGGACACGACAAAGAGCAAGCAAGAAAGCACAAGTTTTATTAAGGCGAAAGTACACACTTAAGAGAAGCATGCGGGCAGCTCAGAGAGTCTGAATTATGGGGCTTTTGTTTTTTTGGGCATCAGGGCTATCCCAAGGCTATCCAGCCTGCCTCCCTGCCCTGGCTTATTTCCTGTGCCACCTGGAGGGGAGGAGGTAGCCCATGACCATCTATCTTATCTCCTGAGTTTGGCTTGTTTCTCATGCTGGAAATCAAAACGGGGAGGGCTGAGTAACGGACAAGGGAGAAATTCCAGAGCTTCATCCTGGAGGAGGAGGAGTCCTCCCTAGGCCAACTCTCCTGCATCAGTTACAATATACCGTAATAAGATCAGAAATGTGGGACTCCAGCCCAAACCAGCTTCCTGTTCCCTAACTCCTACATGTACTTGCCTGTTTAACAATTCTACTTGGCTCCCTAACAGGTAATTTTAAATCCCTAACAGGTGTACAAAGACAAAACCAAAGTCTTTTCTTTTTCCATACTGCAATCCTGTTATCTTCTGGTTCCATATGTAGGTAAACAGTATCCCCATCTAATCAAGTCCCCAGATTCAGAACCTTGGGCCATACTTAATTTCTCCATTTTCACCATAATACACATTGACTCCATCAGAAAGTGCTGTTAGCTCCAACCCCAAGGTATATTTTGCATCTAATTCCTTCCATCTGCACTGCCGTTTCCTAGCCCAAGGCGCCCTCAGCTCCTGGTCAGACTCCTCACTTCCATTCTTAAAATGATACAATTCCTTCCTTAGCTATGAAAAATAACACTTTTAGAAATCTTTCTTAATTAAAACATTATAATAAATAGCCATTACGCTTAAAATAAAATTCAAACTCCTGACCTTGCTTAAGATGCCATGTGACCTGGCTCTTCTTTCCAGGCCCAAACCCATGTCTCGGTGGCCTTTCCTTACCTTAGGAGAGTTTGGTCAGGCTGGCTTTCTTTCTATATCTCAGTCATACAAAGCTCATTGTTACCTCAGGGACTTTGCACTTGCTGTCATCCCCTTCATCTGGAATGCTTTTATCCCCAAATCGACATGCCTGGCTCTTTTTCTTCCTGCATTTGGAAGTCAGATATGACTTCACCTTTCTGTCCAAAGCTTACTCCCCCCACATCCCTACCACATCCATCATCACAGTGTGTAATTACTTGTTTATTTTTTGTTGTAGGTTCCCTCACTAGACTGTAGACTCCATGAGAAGAGGACACTTTCTCTCATTCAGTGTTATATCTTCACTCCTAACATAGAAGTGTGCAACAAATAGATAAGAAAAACAAGAACTAAATAATGCTAATATTGGGGATCACTCTCTTGTCGATAAATACATGTTCAAGATGTACACATCAAAATGGATTACATATTAGACAAAAATTTGTTACACAAATCTCCTAAATATGTAAATATCCATTTTGTGTATATTATGTTTGACATCAGTGTTTGTTTTATATTTACAAAACACTACCCACCTCAAATACCTATCGAGTGCTTCAGAAACAGCATAATCAGCCAATAGAGAAAACACTAACGGAATTAAGATTTTGGCCCTAAACCTGGTTTTATCCCAAATTTTTAACCATGAATAAATTGTTAAATCTTTAAAAAAATTTATTTTGCCTAAATGGTTCCTTTGTAAAATGGGCATGATTACATAGGTGTTGTTGGAGATTTTATCTTCCCATTTCCTTCACAGAAGGTCACATAGGCTGTGTTCTCTCAAATTATAATTTCTTAGGAAAAAAAATAAGTGAGTTTTGTGTATTTGTTCACACCATAATCTATAAAAGCTATTGGTAAGAAATTAATTATAGAGATAGTGTGTTAGGTGGTTTGTAGGAAAAATTCAGGAGTTATCTCTTCCCTATAGCAGTTTTCAGTTATATATATACTTACATTTTTAAGTGTGAATGGAAAAAATGAATATGCTAATATTTATATACAAAACATTTTATTTATTCATAGACTCTTCTGTCTTTGGCCATTAAAATAACGGTTAACATTTAAGTACCATATGCCAAGTACTTTGCTAGGTGCTTTATCTCTTTCATTTATCCAACAAATTTATCGAGTTGATGCTATTATTATCATTTTACAGCTTCCTGCCCAAGGTAGCAAGGCTAATGGCGTTAGGTTCAGGATTCAAACCCCGGTTGACTGACATGAGAGTCATACTCTTCATCCAAGTGGAATTTGTACAGGTATGGTAAAATATTTATTCAAAAACTTTCCACAGTGTCAGGCCACTAGCAGTGCACTTATACTACAGATGGTAACCTGCATTTGACTCTAGATGATGCAGAAACAGGAAAAAAGACAATGAGCAGATAAGGAGGCCGTGACTTTGTAATTTGTTAAAGTTAATAAATTATCTGCCACTTAGGTAGACTTTTTTTTTTTTTAATTTACTGGGCAGAAGAATGGGTATAGGTATGAATGTTTAACTTCCCTAAATTGTTCATTAAATCTGATAAATTCATTTTGTCTTACATAAAGATAGGCCATCTACAGACAAAATAATTGCTATTTGTTTTTGTTACTCACTTTACAAAATACACAAGTATGCCAAAAGTAGGAAAGTACATAATTTTAGTTCTATTTGTAAGAAGAGATTAGGAAGAAAGATCCACGGGCAGCATTTGAGAACTAATTGAGAATGACAAGACAAAGATCTGATTTCTTTATTGCTAAGGCTTTTTTGACAAAACGGGATTTTAGAAGCTATTAGTAAAATGATGGTGATGATGATTGTAAAGACAAAGAGACATTTCACAGATGAGACAAAAATTAAAAAGTTTGGTGGATTTGAGTAAAGAATCATTTTGTGTGATGCTATGATACGCAGCCTATTTTTCTTTCTTTCTTTCTTTCTTTCTTTCTTTCTTTCTTTCTTTCTTTCTTTTTCTTTCTTTCTTTCTTTCTCTCTCTCTCTTCTTTCTCTTTCTTTCTTTCTTTCTTTTTCTTTCTTTTCTTTCTTTCTTTCTTTCTTTCTTTCTTTCTTTCTTTCTTTCCTATCTTTTCCTTTCTTTTCTCTCTCCTTCCTTCCTTCCTTCCTTCCCTTCCTTCCTTCTTCCTTCCTTCCTTCCTTCCTTCCTTCCCCTTCCTCTTTTCCTTCCTTCCTTCCTTCCTCTCTTTCTCTCTCTTTCTTTCTTTCTCTTTTTCTTTCTTATTTTTGTTTTCTTTGCCTGAGGAGATATATCAGAAAAAAAAAAAATTACTAATAGCAGTATTAGAGAGTTTACTGCCTATGTTCTCTTCTAAAAGTTTTATGGTTTTGGGTCTTAATTTAAGTCCTTAATCCATTTTGAGTTTTTTCTTGCATGTGGTGTAAGAAGGTGGTCCAATTTCATTTTTTTTTTTTTTTGCACATATCTTTCCAGTTTTCCCAGCACCATTTGTTGAAGAGACTGTCTTTATTGTATAGTCTTACCTTCTTAGTCATAGATTAAAAGACCATACAGGCATGGATTTATTTCTGGACTCTCTATTCTGTTTGATTGATCTATGTATCTCTTTTTATGCTAGTACCATGCTGTTTTAATTACTGGGATGCACGAGCTGCATGCAGGTGACATGAGCTGAGGACTTTTGTTTGTTGTCAAATTTGCAGCCCAGGGCAAGTATAGGGTGGGGCTGGCTGCCTGGGAATGGGCTTTGCCATGGGTAAATTGTAGGTTGGGTGGTGTGGGGTCTCAGGGAGACACAAGGTAGAGTGAGTTGTTATTGTCAGGCCAATGCAGAATCAGAATTATTGCTATTGCTGAGACTGCAGACTCCCTCAAAAGTCACAAATCACAGCAGGGCCAGCTGCCATCCATGTCAAGCCTGCAGACTCCTACGATCCACCCAAGAGTCTCTGCAGCTCGTGCTGGTGCCAGTAATTTGCCACCGAAAGCCTCCCCCAGTATGTGCAGGCCACATTGGTCTGTGGGCGCCAAAGGCCATTGCCTGTGACTACTGCACAGCCCTGTGAAGGGGCAGGGCAAGGCTGGCTGCCTGGCAATGGGCCCACAGTGGGTAATTTGTGGGTTGGGTGGGGCAGGGTCTCAGGGAGACATGGGATAGTGTCGGGGCGGGCCGCTTTCAAGGGGCCAATGCAGCTTCAGAATTAGCCATGTGGGGGAGGGATCAACACAGGCAACATGGCGTCTGTCTGTAGACTGCCTAGAAGGGGCCCCGGACAAAGGAACAACGGCAGTTATTCCTCCAGCCCTTGCCCCAATGCCACACACCTCAGTCTTTCTCCCATATGTCTCTTGCGCCTCCCAAACAACTGTCCTTCCGCCAGCGCCCAGGGTAAGTGTCTGTGAGTGAGTCTGTGCATGGGCCGTTTATGGGAAATGTCTGGTTTTCAGGTTCCTTCTGTCTCACCCAAATGGGCAGAATACCTGCTGATTTTTACAGTCAGTGTTTGTGGGAACTCCTCTTCCTGGGACTGGAACTCTGGGCTGGAGAGCCCCTGCGTGGAGCTGGGGCTCCTTACTCCTTCAGGGGGCCCTCTGCAGCTGCGCTCTCCTACCTGCTTCATGTCTCTGCCCCTCCTATCAGTTTCACTGTAGCTTTTTCTTTATATCCTCAGGTGTATGTGTTAGGATTAACTAGACTTCAGGTGGTTGAACTCAGTGATTGTTTTATAATTTGGTTGTAATTTTAATGTGGTCCTGAGAAGAGGCGAACCCTAGACCGCTTTTGCCTAGCCCACCATCTTGACCCTGCATATTCATCCCATTTTTAGTTTTTTAGTAGAAGTAAGCAGAAAGTTATTGTCAATCATTAATTAAAAGTGTTTCACAGCAAATTAACATGATGATGGAATTCAAGGTACTTTTATAATACTATATTATATCAACCACAATTATTCATATGGAGAAAACTTCCAAAAGAGCCTGAAATATAAAAATTTTTTTTGTCTTGTTTTTGTTTTCATGTAACAGTCTGAAAAACATTCTCTTTGTAATTTAACTATAAATAAAAGCTATAAAACCCTTTGAGGATGTTATAGTAGAATCCTTCAAAGTCCTCCAAAATCCATTTTTTATAGCCAGTTATAGTACAAAGAATCAGTTTTTTAGCTTGTAATACCTATGGTAATACTGTGGATTATATTTTTAGTCAATTCTAACTCATGTTATTTTTTGAGAACATAAAGGAAGTTTATTGTGTGATAAAATTGGAAATCACAAGATGTGTATTGTGTCAAAAAGTGATGGCAGATTAATGTCTGATAAGAATATCTATTATAGAGAAAGATGGAACTGAAATATAATAGACAAGAGCCATTTTAAGAAAATAAATTACATCTTATTCCACATTCTCTTGTTCTGCCTCTTTGCCTCAGATATTATATGCTCTATTTCCATTTGTAAAATGTTATTTAATGCAGTATAAAGGTTCACATTTACCATTCCATATTCTTTTGCATTGTAGCACAATATTAACTGAAGACTGTGTAGTGATAGGAGAACAAACTCATTGAATTCTTCAAGAAATTTCATTTTCTTTCAGAGATGTGCAAAGAGAAGACAAAAATTTAGAGTGCCTTATTTGTTATTAGTTCACTTGTTTGTTGCTGATAAAGATAATATTCTGTAGCAGTTATTGTAGATTATAGGTCATGACCTACTTTGTGACCACAATTTAACCTTTAGTGTGAACCAGTCAGCTCTTACCAACTAGGAACTAAAAGTCAGTTTTACACTGATGAGACTGGTAGGTAGCTATGAGAATTCCAAAAATATAGAGTTAGAAAATTCTGGAATGAATTTATGACTAAGCATCTGGAATCAGTAGTGTTAGGTACCTTCCAGAATTTATTTGAAAGACATTTTTTTAAGATGTCACATCTGATCCCTCAAGACTGTTATAGGTTCCTTTTATAGATTCTTTTAGTACCTTATGTTTACCTTAACTTAGTATTTGTCAAGCTGTATTTTTGCCTGTTTCTTTGTCTGTTTCTCCTGCTAGACTGTAGTTCTCGAAGGTCTTTGCCAGTTACAATTGTGAAATGAAGGAAAGAGGGATGGAGGAAATCGATAGTATGGGAAGGAGAGGCAATGAATATAGAGATGAATATGAAGAAGAGGAAAGAATCAAAGTTTGTTTTTAAAATATGTGAAGAAAAGGAGCAGGTCAAGTTCTCTTTGGGAAAACTTGTATTATTTATTTGTTCATAAATGTTTCCAAAGTGTTGTTTGGAAAAAGAAATATGTAATGCTGATAAACAGCTGTAATGAAAGATGAAGTTGGTGATGGTTGATGGTTGACACAGAAATGATAATGAGGGTGGTAGTAATAAAAAAGGATAACTTTGAGTTTAGGGTGGTAAATTTTTTCTAGTAAATGTTTTATGAAAGTTTCAAATACTTTTTGATCTTTAAACATATATATCGTAGAATCTGTTAAGTATAATAAATTAATGCATACTAAGAGATCTCGGAGAATAAGACTTATGTTTGTGACAGTTTTAAAGTGCTACAATATGCTTTATGTAGAGGAATGGAGGAGATTATTGGATCTAAAAATCAGATAATAAAACATTTCAACAGCTTTCTTAAAATAATAAAACCTGGAGAAAACACTTTCTACATGTGTATCCATCTCATTGACATACTTTCATATGCAGCATTTGCTTTTCATGTATTTTCTAAAATTTTAAGCAAATATATACCAATGACATTTTTCATCCCATTTGAATAAGAGCAGTAATTCTTCATATGTGTCCTCAAGGCCACCAACTAAATCTAATGAGGGGAAAAGATATTACTGTCTTGTTAATGAGTGTGTCAAAACATACCCTATAAGTTGTCACTGTGCAATGAGGAAAGGGCTGTGACTGAGTTGACTAATTTTCTTACCTGTCTACAGCTGATAGGGGCTTGCAATGACTTGGGTAATGACAATAAAAAAAAATTAAAATGCATGTAAAGTCCCTTAAATCTTCTATTTTTTATTTCCTCTTTAATCACCTCTTTGTAATCCATTTCTTAAGAGAATTTGCAATCTAGTACATTCTTTATATATATTTAAAGCCAAAAAAATAATTTTTACCAGATCGACTCTACCTAACAAACACAAACTTGCTCACATCTTTCATTGTATAAAAAAAAAAAATAGTTTTTATTTGGCAACAGAATTTCATTACTACTTTTTTTGTTGAGATTATGCACATTTAATTTAAAGAGTTATTTTGAATTTTGGACTTTTTAAAAGTAAGAATCTATTTCCAGTTATATAACTTGGATTAGGAATCTTAAAGCAAAACCTTCCTAGAAAGATAATGGTTGCCCCACGAAAAGTAGTAGTTTTTGTTCTTCTTGTTCTTCAAAACAATTGAAGTCTTCAACTCTTCTATATCTTGGCTGAAATCTTTTAATTATTTATTTATTTTTGAATTAGATAAAGAATCATCTGAAAGGACTTCAGTGTGCTCTCATCTCTGAGGAGAAAATTCTTTTACATTATGACAAAATTTTCTGGGGCTAGAGGAGCCCCAAAAGGCAAATATATAAATTGTCCTGCCTTATAAACCTATTATATATACAAATATAAGTCTACATAAAGCTGTGCAATATGACTTAAGAGAATATAGTGTGATCGCACACTCCGGGCATGATTTTTTTACTTCACCACAACTAGATGTGTGATCATAGGCAAGTTAGCCTTTCTCTGCCTCGTTTTTTAAGTTCAGTTCTTAGAACTGTTATGAGCATAAAGTAAGTTTGTACACATTAAATGAGTTAGTATTTGGAACACTGCCCAACATAAAATAAGCTCACAATGTTTGCTGTTATTTTAAATACTATTATATAGTATTAGTAATATACGACTTTTAAAACTCCATCTGGTTAGCAGAATTTTGGTACTAAATAATTATTAGTTCCTTTTCACTCTTCCACTCTTCTCTTCTACTTAATAGCAAATATCTGTTGAAAGCTAATGGACATAAAATTATTTTGTAATGGTTTGTTTCTCTGAAGCAACTGTATTGCAGTGACTCTTTGGCCACCAGTCAGATAGGCTTAGAAGTAGTAATACTTATTTCTGTGCTAGATTTTAAAATACTGATATTTTCAATTTGTTTGCATGATTAGTTTGAGGGGATATAAAGCAAATAATATGCATATAGAGTTCTATTCAGTTAGCATAAAAATATTTAATTCTTGGGAATTAAAATAAATTTAAGTTTTGTAAGTATTCATCCATGTATGTAAGGCACTTTTAAGACTGTTACAACCATAGCTAAGATATGATAAATCACCCCCAAATGCTAAATTCTTGAGGAGGAGGAATTTTTCTCAATGTAAATTGCTCTTTGTTCAGGGCTTGGAATTCCCCAAGAAGGCTATTCTAGAGTCCATCAGGGGAAGTTCACATTCATAAATTATAGATTTCCAATTCAAACTCTCAGGAAATAATATCTTCTAAATTGGAAAAAAAATTGCACAGCAACTAATGATTTGCAGTTAATTTTTTGTTCAGCTCCTATAGCATACAAAGCCTGAGGAGACCTGAAAAGCAAACCATTTCAGAATGAAAGCGAAAGATAAGTTTAAAGAGGCGAAAAGGTAGAATTGGTGTGGGAGGATGTCAAATACACCTTATTTGGCCCATTCAGTAACTTTGTTTCATTTTCTTTCCTCGTTTATGGCAGTTAGTGTCTATAAAAATTAAAAATAATGAGATAATTTTCTAATATTTTGTACTCTTTAATACTAACATCACAGATATTGTCCTTGCTTCTTCAATTACATAAGCTACTGACCTTATGCTTCCAAGCTATCCTGCACAGCTAAATTCTGGTAGGTGCTCAAGGAATAAAAGAAGCTTGGTTCTTATTAGAAACTGGGACTTTACTCATGTAGTTTTACTTATCTGAAACAATAAATACATACATTTCCTTTTAGTTACTTCTAAACCATATTAAACTCTTGATTCCAAAATATCTTCAGAACAAAGATTAAATAGAAGATTCTGTGTCATGCTATATCACTATTAAGTCCACCAATCAACCTATAATATTATAGAAAGGAACAAGGTTATCAGAGAAATCCTTAATGGTTTCTAAAGAAATCTTAATTTATTTTGATAAGAACCATATCTAGCTTTGTTTTATTTAACATTAGTGCTTGGCCTAGTATCTGTTTTAGTTAGTACTCTATGACTTATTAATAAGTAGTTGAAAAGAGAAGTAATGAATGAATATTTCTGAAAAAGTCATCACACAGTTTTCTGAAACATGACTTGTGATAGGGAACTCATTAATTCAAAAGTCAATTAATTTCAAAAGGTAATCAAAACTTCTCATCATGACAATATGGCCCTTCACGCTACTATTTTATCTCTTCCTAATGAGATCATTTAGTTTATCTTCAAATAATTTGCACAAATCTACTTTATTTTTATTCTTATACTCATTCTTTTCCCCATTAGAAATATTTAGAATGAGTAGTTAGGAAAGCAGAATGGGAGTAAGACATGGAGAAGTTGAAACTAGGGTTATTAAACTGTTTCCTTTCCAAGCATCCATCTTCTTTTACAGTAAAATGTGTTCCCCACTATTATGGTATTACTGTATTTCCCCCAAATTCATATGTTGAATTCTAACTGCCAAAGGTGATGCCATTAGCAAGTAGAGTCTTTGGGGAGATGATTAAGTCATAAGGGCAGAGCCCTCATGAATGGGATTAGTGCTGTTATAAAAGGGCCCCACAAAGCTTGCCAATTCCTTCCACCATGTGAGGACACAGACAGAAATTAGCAGTCTTTAAGCCAGGAGGGCTCCTTCACCAGAACTTAACCATGCTGGCAACCTGACCTTGAACTTCTAACATTCGCAACTGTGAGAAATAAATTTCTGTTGCTTATAAGCTACCCAGTCTGTGGTATTTTGTTATAAGAGCCCAAACAGACTAAGACACCCATGTATTGTAATATATTGTCTAACCACACAAATTTATATTTGTACATTCCATTCATTCATTCAACAAATATTTCTAAGTACTATGATGCGTTGGAGATATAGTAGTAAGCACAACAGAGAAAATATCTGTCTCTATGATTCTCATATAATAGAGGGGGAAAAAATGTTCGTGATACCTGAAATGGCAATATGATAATTTAAATAATAAACTCCATACATCAACCTAAGACATAACCGAATGTCTTTGGTGGTGGTAACCATCACCATTATCATCTAGTAAAATTAAAATTTGCTCTTCCATGTAAGATTGTACCCCTCCTTCCTTTTCTCTGATCATCTTGTACTACCTAGCCAAGTTCAGGTGTTCCTTCCACTAGAGCAGGACAAAGAGGAAACAAGCTCATCATACAAACTGGGTACTTTTGTAAATCTATCAGAGATTGGACTGATATACCTATCTGTGCAGGAGGTATGATTGTTTTTACTACCCTCCTGAGCCTCAGATCTACCCCATAAATTTGTACAGATTGTATATTTTTCAAGGGTACCCGGTCAGGTGGATAGGAGTGGCAGCTGAAATCCATGAGCAGGCTTGCTTGGCAAATTACGATTCCCAGTGCGGAGCTGCATCACTTTGGAAGAAGGGACTTCTCCTTGTAACTGATCATCCAAGTGGGAGCATCTATTTCCTAAATGGTCTGCCCAGAGAAGATTTCTTTAGTAATGCATCTACCTAGATTGAACACTTTTTCTACCACTCGCAAAGTTACTTTTTGTGCTAGTGGTATCCTTGCTGAGCCTGCTACTTTTTCTTCTGGATGCTTGCACAGTATTTCCATTATCTTTATTTCTACTTTAATGTTGTACTAAGAATTGACTTCTTCAGTAATCCCTCTTGGAAGTCAATGCTTAACCTAATTCTCATATATTCATATATCTCCAAAGGGATGTTTTCTTAACATTGTTCCTACTTATCTGTTCGTGTGCATTTGTTTGTTTTCCCTAAGAAAAGCTGTGGCCTGAAAATAGAAAATAATATAGAGAAGTTAGAAGGATGAGGAAGTACTGGCCAGGCCTAGGAGCTATCTGAAGTCACAGTTTTTTGCGTCTGTCACACACGCAGATCAGTGTGGAAAAAAACTGAAGCAGCTTCCTTACTTGAAATGATAGCAAAAATAATATAACTTAACTCCTAAGTTTGTTGTTTTTATTAAGTGAAATATTGAATATGAGGTCCTTAGAACAGTACCTGGTACTTGAGGAGTTTACTAAGATTGTGCTTTGCTTATTTAGGCCACCACAGCATGAGAGCCTCCTCTGTCTAATGGCCTTCTTGTTTAATTAATTTAATAAGCCTTTATTAAAGAACAATGGGAAGCTTACTTGTATAAAATAATCACTTCAAAAGGAAGCACTTGCCTATGTCACCAAGTAAAATGTAGATTATCTAGAAGTTATGATTGTTTTAAATTTTAAAATATAACTCATATCAGGTATAAATTGAGTGTACGAAAAGTAGAGTTAGTCCTGCATAATCTCTCCTCATGGGTTTGAGAGTAAATGCTCTTGTCATTAATTTTAGAGGAAATCCCAAAAGATACCTTTGGTCAATGACTTGCCACCACGACTTCTAAGACTATTATCAGCCGTAAGATGGACACACCTTAATAAATCTTAATGAATGTGAGCTAGTTCAGTCGCACAGAAATCACATTGTCCTCTACTGTTTCCATGCCTGATTTTTCTTTCTTAGTAGAAAATCCCTAGAATTCACTGCACATAATTATTCATGTGTAAAGGACAGAAGAGATGGGATCGTGTGAGAAAGAACATTGTGACTGCCTCTAAATGTCTTATTTTGCATACCTAAAATCAGTTTTGGCCCCTGTCTCTTAGTCATCAAGAGAATAATTGAAATGTTTTGGAAACACCTACAGGTTTCAAGTTGCAAAGGCTTTATTACTTTGGCAAGTGCTCTTCTGGCTACAGCAAATCTAAAATGTGAATTGGATAAATGTGTTAGTGTCGCAAAATGTGAAGTAAGCAAAAGTGTGGTTCTACAGCTGCTGTTTCATAGTGTGTTCCATTATTTACCAGACTTGAAGAAGTCTTAAGCTTTTAAATGGGTGTCCATTTCTGTTTTGTTAATGATTTCCTATTCATAATGGGGAAAAAAACAGTTTTTACAAATCTTTGACCTTCTTGGAAGTTGGTGGCATTAGAAAAAAAGAAAGGCAGTGTTTCTTTCTGGGATATCTAGTCTTAATTTTTTGCATGGAATTTATGAGAATATTATATCAAGCTTTTTAAAAATGTGGTTGGCACTAAGTCTTTGGTTTATTATAAATTGGTTTCCACATGAAATGCTTTATATAGTATAATAAATTGATTTTCACTGTATATTGGTTTGTGTTTATAATATATTAGATTGACTGAATAATAAATCTTTCTTTTCAGCAATTACTTTTATTGGTGTGAGTAAATTATATTGGTTTCAGTGAGCCAAGATGTTTGCATCTAAATTATACTGTCTTGGTTAGGTGATGCTGAGTTTAATATTTAACCTAAAGACGAGGGAAAATATATTTATGCGTGTGTATGTGAATATTGCATCTCTTCAGACAATTATATCATTTTTTGCAGTAACAGTAGTTCACTTCAAAGTCTCATTATATTAAAGTTGAAGAGATTTGATTTAGTTATATAAAACTTTTCATATTTTATGAAAGTTTGCATTTCAATGTTCGGTATAGAAGCTACACTAACTATATTTTACTGTTATTCTGAGCTCCAGTAAATATTTATAATAAATGAAAGATCACATTTCAGCACAATATAAGGAAGAACATTCTGAGAACTCCAGCGTTTCAAAATTGATAGGAATTTCCTCAACTTTCGAAGTAATGAGTCTCTGATACAAAATGGCTGTGTTTAATAACAATACGATGTATTATAGTTCTTGCACTTATTAAAATTTTGGTTTATGTGGCTTTTTAAGCCCTTTACCATGTGAAGATTCTATTAGTTTTCTACACTTTATACAATTTTATAATTCCTAAACATCACTACTTATATAACTCTTTCAACCAGCAGTAATTACGCAACTACTTTGTGTGTTCAAGTAGCCCGGGGCAGGGCGAGTGTCCGTCCCAGGATCCAGGGACACAGGGAGGAGGTTGGATAGTCTCTGGTTTTATAGGAAGTAAAGTCTTTTTCTCATGGCATCACTCCAACCTCTACTTCTGCCTCCCGCTTCCGTCGTTGAAGAACTTTATGTTACATTAGACCAATTTTAAGATCAGTTGACTAGCAACCTTACTACCATCTACAATCTTAATTCTCTTTATGCATTCTGGTGTTTTGAACATGAATATCTTTGGGAGACATTATTCTGCCTAAGATGGGGCAGAATGTATGGCATTTGTGTGTGTTCTGTCTTTTTTTCTCTTGAATAAAATGCCTAGAATTTGGTGTATTCGTTTAATCCTCTTCCTTTCCTATGGTAGTAAACAGATCTGGACTTTCAAATTAAATCAGTGAGAGGGAATGTACAGTCCATGAGCCACTTACATTCCACCTGATTTTGTAATGTGTTCATAATATGATCGCATAGGAAAAACTTATTTAAAAACCTTGTATTACTATTCCTCATCTATGCCTTTAAATATATAATAAAATCTAATATCTATTTTCTCATGTGGACCACTCCTATTCGATAAAATAGGTAACCTAAATTGTAAGAGTATTTTCCTCAAGAGCCAAAATGAATACATTTTATTTTGATAGAAAAAGTATTTTACATGTGATAGATTTATTGAGTTATAATAAGCTAGAATTTGGCAAAAATGTGTGATTTTTGCTCTTTTTCTCAAGCCCCTTTAGGAAATGTGTTGAAATGTGCTAATCTAACTGAGATAAACTGGACTCTACATTTTCAGAATCTCCTTCACTGTATGTTCCAGGGTTAGAGTTGGCTAAAGAGACTTGTGCAAGATGTAGAGATTGAAGCAGACAAGTGGCTTTTTTATTTTAGAAATTTGTTCCTACTAATTCTGGGAGATTGTTGTGCTGCCAGGAAGTTTCCAATGGTGGCATTTATTGTGGTTGTTGAGAAGGTTGCAATATGGGCACCTCATGTTCTCTCTAACTCAGACTCCCAACTCTTGGCTGCTTTAATATGTGGTGGGTAAAGACCTTGGTGACCTACAGCAGAGCACAAGCAGGGAAGGAAAGAGGAACTTATCAGCTCAGTTCTGCCATATATTCTCCGATAATCACTCTGAGGTGGTCACAGGTCCTTATGCTGCTCTTCATATTTATAGGTTTTTAATTGGAGCATCCTGATAGTGATTCTTAGACATGTATTTGAGATTTTTATTTTTTTAGTTGAGTACATCCAAGGATGTACTCAAGGAATCTTCATTTTTTTCTACCTGTTTATTTTTACCTAAGAGTAAACTTTTGTTTTGTTTTGTTTTTTTAAACTATTATGAAATATTTTTTAAAATATGTTCTTTCATTTCTAGGCACTTTAAGAAGCACAAGAATTAACTTTCATGTTCCCTGTCTTCCATCTTCCTATAGTTCAGTTTCAATGTTTATTGACAAAATACCCGTTTCTCTTTAAAAGCAATTGTGAGTTGAAGTACCCCACAATCTGCTAAGAGTCAATTAAAATCGTGACCACTTAGGCTAAGTGTTCAATTTGCTTCTTTAACTTGACTATATTTATCTCGAAAATAATGTATATGTCAAAGTACAAAAATGTTTTCAAGAATGACTTTGAGATTTAACTTTATTTTGAATACTTGAGATAAGTAGCTATTTATTATTACCACCTGATTTTAATTGATTTGAAGAATTTATAGCTGATTAAATATCATGTGGAATATTCTGTAATTAAAACATTTACCTGTATAATTGTACCTCAAAAGACTGCAAACTTTATTACATTCATCCTTTTTGGCAATGTCACTTAATGCCAATGGAAGTTTACTTTATATTGATCTGTGGGATCTGGATGTCCTTCATAATTGATATCTGTATACTCTATTAGTTATAAAATCTTATTTAAACATTAAGATAAATACTATGTTCTTACCCCACTCAACTACTGACATTTATTGTGAGTACATAGGTATGTAAAGCTCAATATCAGAATCATCATTAAATATTTTAAAGACTATGGATACCAAAACATAACTGCAGACCTACTGAATTTAGCGGTCATTGTCTATGTATGTGTATATGTATGTACATATGTATGTATTTATCTATCATTTATCTGTCTTATTCCTGATCAATTGCAGTTAAATGTAGTGAATCAAAATAGACTTTAGATAAATTGTTTAGAAATGTAAAACTCCCTTAGTATTTCCAGAAGAGGATGTATGAATGTACATCACATTGATTGGGGAAAAGGTGTTGAAATCTTTTTCCTCCCTTCCTTCCTTCCTTCCTTCCTTCCTTCCTTCTTTCTTTCCTTCCTTCCTTCCTTCCTTCCTTCCTTCCCTTCCTTCCCTTCTTCCTTTCCTTCTTCCTTCCTTCCTTCCTTCTTCTTTCCTTCCTTTCTTCCTTCCATCTCTGCCTTTTTTAAATGAAAAACTTCTAGAAGTTTTTCTACTGAATTCCTCTTATGTTATATTAGCCACAACTTGGGCAAATACTCATTATCAGTAAATCAAATGGAACCACAGTGATTGGCTTAAACTTAGGTTAAACATATGTTATCCATGGACCACAGACAGAAGTTACCTTTCCTGAGTTATACAGCAGCAGGTTGGACATACAAATGAAAAGGAAGACAGATAGATAAATGGATATAGACAGTAACCAACATTGTTGGTATACATTTTCTCATATTTGTCTTTGTATCATCAATGTCAGTAACCATGCATAGCATAAATGAAAAGTTTATTAAATCCATTCTGCCTGAATAGTAAAAACTTATGTGCAGGCTGTTCTGCCACCTCTTTATTACAATAAAATATCAGTTTCTAGTAGATACTTAGTGAAGAATGTTCAAAACAATACCAAAGGTGAATTTAAAAAATATAATAAGGAAACCATTTCACAAAGCTTCCATACTATTCACCCAATATAGAAATACCTTTCTCCATTCACTCAGTTCAAGAGAAACCTGATAGGACGCAGTAAGGGAGTTCCAAGTCAGAAAGAAGAAGAAGGTTTGTTGAAGGTTTACAGTATGTACCAAAAAGCGTGTTGAGTGCTTTGGAGAGTGCTTAAGGAATAAAAGTCTATTTCTTTCCCAAACGCTAATTGAGCTTGCTCATAGTTTGGCAATAGGATACCACAGCAATTTTCAAGCCAAAAAAAGGGACCTTTTAGTAATTTAAAAATATAGAGCAGAAAAGATAATTTCTTTTCTATATACCTTATCGATTCCAATAATAAACTTGTTCCTTTTCACTTAAAATCCATGTGTTTCCCACAAAGCTAAATGTAAAAAGAAACTTTCATCCAGGATTTTCTTATGATTCTCAACTCTTTTTCTATAACACCTGGTTTAACATTTTGAAGCACTATCAATGACAAAAAAAAAAAAACAAACAAAACTGAAACAACTTAAAAGTAGTTATATTTTCCTGATTTTAGATCAACATATTGAGTAGCAGAGCTAGAATTTGTAGATAGACTTTCCGTAGTGTTTATAGAGGCGTATGCATGTTTTGATTTATTTTGTTTTCTGTTTTGTTTTTGAAGGAGTCAGAAGAAGTTTAGAAATCTCAGGTCTTAGAATTACACACATCTGGCTTTAAACTAGTTCTATAATCGTGGGCAATTAACCTCTGTGTTGTCCAATTTCTTCATTTATGAAGTGTTTTCAATAATATCCAAAGATTTTACAAATTACAAATAATATGCATTGCCTGGAGCATACTATGTACTCAACAAATGGTAGTTATTTGTGTTTTATTAATTATAGTTTTCCTGACAGGAGACCAAACCATTAATTCAATCTCATACATGTTATTAAGGACCTATTTTGGCCCTTCCTAACACATGCAATCTTAACAACTACTTTGTTCATGTTGATTTCCCAGAAGATTATATTGCAGGCTCTTCCAGCTGAACTGATGTTTATTTCAAAAAAATACATCAAAGGGCCAAATTGCAAAACTTCTAACTCAAATCTCTAAGCCCATAGTGTTTACTTAAAAATCAGCTTTGATGTAGGATTTCATTAAAAGTAGGACCAATCTGGCAACTTAACTATTTAGTACTAAAATAAAAAGAAAGGACAAAATAGTCTTTACATTAGCAAAATATATTTTTTTTCTCTAATCAGTTATATTTAGCATAAATTAATAGGATTTTCCTAGCTTACTAGTTTTTCAAGAGAAATTAATTTGAGACTGCCCACCTTAGTAGCTTCTGACTTGGAGGGCTAAATGCACCAATTAAATTCGCAGCAGATTAATTAGCTAGTAATTTGGGAAGTTAATCATCATTCAATGGTACTTATTAAATGTCTTTATGCTCATGAAACTTATGTTGGGAGATTGGTTTGGGAGGATTGAAATCTCGCTTGAAGAAACATTTAAGTGATTTGGACACTTCATCTTCAACCTGAATATACCCTGGGTACCGCTCACCCGCTTTTAACACTGTTTAAGGGCAGATATCAAATATAATACAAAAATGTATAAGAAACATATTACATGTATTAGAGCCTTCATGGCTTTCATTAGAGCTTGATTAGATTATATTCCACATTAAATGTCCTGAAATAATTTTCAGCCTTATGTGCATAACCTACAATCTTTTCTTCTTTCTCTGGAGAATTTGTCATGTCCTGTCTTAGTTCATAGATGAAAATCAGTTTTGTGATTTCTTCCTAGAAGCGAATGGAAATTTGTTAAAATCACTAAGCTACCACACAATTTGCCCAATTCAGCAGAAATACCTGCCTTAGTTCACTCAGTTAATGAGGAGCCCAATTTGAAATAGCATGGGAATTCCTGGTCATTAATGAGTTGAATCAACAGTTTGTAAAATATTTACATAAATCGTGATCTGCTGAAGCCTTTAGTTAATCCTTTACTTTTAATGCTAAAGTTTTCTTAAATATTTATGTAATATTTACTGCAAATATAAAAATAAAATATAATTGTGTATATTATACACTCATGCATGCAGAAGCTCCTGCACACATAACCTGGAATACCTTTTGAAAAGGACATATTTACATAGAGACTACAGAGGCTGTCCAGCTGTGAGAACCTTCATGGATTTCCCTGAGCTGTATTTTCTTCCTTATCTTCAATTTTCTATATTTATGAGAGCTGATGAAAGAAGATTCACCTCCACACTTAGTTTGCCATTCTTGAACTGTTTGGAAATTAAACATATCCTTCAGTAAGAGTGCTAACTGTAAGAATTGTTCCTATATGCAGAGAATTCTAGCCAAAGGTTTTTCAGAACAGCTTTCATTGCTAAACCTTTACCCACTTTCAGGAAATGCTTTTTCTCCAACATCCTTTGCACTTGGCTCAGTGCAAGCATGCTCTTTCTTACTTTGGCTTTAGTGTAGCTACAGAACAGCAGGCTCAGTGCCACCCTTAACCTCACATATCCTCTTGTGAAAAGTAAGTGATTACAATGATATTTGCTTCATGAGGTCATTCCACAGAAGAATCTCAGAACTGACAACTTCAGAGACATAATCTCCCAGACCAGCTTGCTACAATGCTTTGGGCAGAATATTTTTAAGATTTGGAATTATCTGATTCCTTCCTGGAGCATGGGAGGAGAGGGAGTAGAGAAGATCCACTTAGGCGACGTGGCATTTGGGACATTCTTATGAGCCAGCAGAACTAAGATCTCCAGCAACCTTGATAAATGCAACTGGTCAAGATATTAAAAATATTAAACTGTTCTAATTTATATGCAAATATGTCTACTACAACTATTTTACAAATGTGTTTAAACAGTTTATTTGTACTTAATAGATTCTATTCTTCTATGTTCATAGTCTGTTAATAGACTAAGACATGAGATGAGTTGAATCTTCATACAAAGATCAGAAATCTTAACAGAATTCTATTTTAATGTTTTTTTTCTTTTTTAAGTGAGTCTGCTTCCTGCACATTTTAGTCTGTGAGAAAAAAAAAAAATTGTCATGATTTAGATAAATACTTTTTGCTTAAGATACTTGCCAGGATCTTATCATACCAAAATAAACACTCAACATATGGTTTATTATCATTTCAACAATCAAAGTTTAGCAAAGTATTATATTTACAATTCATCTTTCCTTTTGCAGGGTAAGAATTATTTTTAATATAGTGTCATTTTTCATTAGCTCTTTCCAAAGCTATTCTTAGTGAATTAGTCACAATCAATAAAGCTTTGGGAGTTAAGGGTAAGATATGGGTAGAAAGGAGTGCCTCTACCAGGTAATACTAAGGAAATCAGGGTTACACATGTGTGCAATTGGCCAACAGTCATTGTTTACTATCATTAAATATCTATCTACCTTAGGCTGCCCTTTTGGGAAAGTCTTTTTCTTTTTGTGGTTGACCTTGATGTTTACATTAACTTGACTTTGTCAATATATAAACATCCCGTAAGGGAAAGGTTGCATCCATGTTGTGATTTACCTCTAGTCTACACCATAGGGATGCCTTTGGGCCATGCACTTCCTGTGTCCACACATTTCCTGGAGAGTTAAACTAGAACATAAAATTATTTCAGTTTTATCCGCCATGGTTCATCTCTGACCTTACTCCCACTGAGGATACGGACATGAGTTTGACCACTTGCACTATTTTTGACAGCCTAAGGTGAACTGGATTACTTTTTTGTAATCTACCTTTCAATCAATTCAGACTTGACTTGAAGGAAAAAAAATCTGTTGTCTGTGTAAGGAAAAATGCTCTTTTATTTTGCAACTTTTAACATGTTATGGATTGTTTTTATAGCATCAAGTTTGTTCAGAAAGTTTCGGAAATGTGCTAGAGAGTCTTATTTGTCCACTGTAGTTGATAAATCCTTGGCTATCTCTGGTATCTTTCACAACTTTGCCTGATGTCAAAGCCAAAGCTGTCACTTTGATGCTGGTAACTCATGGAGACACTCCTCCTTGCTGGTGCCTATTGATGACAACCAAGCTGAATTAGCTGCTTTTGTAAATCAGCTGATATTGACTTTCTGACTCTCTATCAGCAATACTGAGCATACAAGTGTAGATCTGTCAGTAATCCCACACAAATCTCTCTCATTCTTACAGAGGCGTTCAGCACCAAAATGTTTAATTCTTAACACTTAGAGCTCTCAATATCCCAAGGACTATATAGCAAAACATAATTATTTGCAATTAAAAGCTTCTTATCCTGTCATTTTGAGACTCAATCATGGGTAATGTGTCCGAGGACAATCTGAGTAAGACCCTTCACTCTGTCCTCAAGTTAATTAATAGATAGGCTTACAAATTTTAGCTAACACTTTGGCCTGTTGTTTTCCAACAAAATGTGTGCAGCTCAAAAAGAATGCATAATCTCCCTAGAGAATTATTCATTATATATGTAGTGAGACTCATGGCAAATGAATCTACTAATAAGTTCCAAGGGAGTCCTGAATCTTAGGGATAACATGAGTTCCCATGAACAAGAAAACAGAAGAAAAGAAAAAAAAAAAAGGCCAGCAATCCACTTAGGGGAAGAGACCACTATGTTCTAGAGCACTTAATGACACCTTCATGATGGAGGTTAGTCAATGGTGTAAATAACTGAAGGAGGGCATCCTCTAATCCTCAAATACTTTCCCCTGACATTTCCTCCACAACTCACCCCCAGCTCACTTCATTTTGATTTAAAGAAAAAAACACATTTATTTTCATTTAAATAAAATTTATTTAGGTATAATGAGTTACAGGAATATAAAATATAAGCATATTAAATTAAACATTTAATAAATTGTTCTTTGGAAATAATAAATTGTATGAAATCAAGTGAATTGAAAAAATCAGAATCTAAGATTATGCTACTTAGGTTGTGTGTGCTCTTGAAAGGTATGTTTGATAAGCCACTATCATTTTATGTAATATTTTAAATAAAAATGATTAGGTGTGTCTTAATAGGCTACTTAAATAAGGCAAGATTATTTCACAGGACCCCAGACATTGAGATCATGCCTACAGACTCAGAAAAAGAAGGATGTTTTATTTCTTCTCATCTTCTTTTAGATTATAGGTATTATTTTAGAAACTATGCTATTTTTATGTTACCATTTATAATAAATTTTTATTCCAAATATAACAACAGAATACTCAAAAGATAAGCTTAATCAGTGAAAACTAGCAAAATATTGAATGTATAATATATATTAAGCAATACATCATATTTAATGAATTATTAACTGAGTGTGGAAAATTACTAATATTTGAGAACCAGGATGTTTTAGTACAGTATCTTATATAATCATGAGGTTATTAAAATCCATATATTCAAGAAGAAGAGGCAGAGGCTCAGAGTTACTAGTAGAATTGGCATTTGGATGCAACACAATCTGTCCTTAAACTTTGTTAATATCGCCATGTTGCTACATTGCTGCACACAGGTCATTTGCTGTGTGACTTTGAACAAGTTATCTAAAATTTGTGCCTTAATTTTCCTTTTCGTAAAGTGGAAATAAAAATGCTACTTATCTCATATAGAAGTTTTGAGGATAAAATTAATGTGTATAAAATACTTAGAATAATGCAGGAAATTTGAAAGCACTCAGCAGTAGCTATTATTACTCTACATTTATAAGTGATAATACAAATTTATCACATATTTATAAAATACTCTAAATTTCCCTCTCTCCCTTTCTTTTTTCCCTTCTTCTATTTTCTTTCAAATATACCATTATCCAAGATATATTATTAATAACAATTGCAACTCCATTTCATATACTGTATTGCTAGTTTTCATATGAATTTTCTCTCTACAGAAGTATCATATGGCCATATCTTTGTAGAGTTTGTGTTGGAGCCACTACCTTCCAATATACTATTATTACCTGAAATAGCTACTGCTATTTTGGTATTTTACAGAAAAGAAAGCCTCAGTGATGCTAAAGACCATATCTGAGGTTACACAATGAATAAGTGGTAGACCCAAGTTCACTGAGATACTAAGATAAGCCTCAAGCCATTCACATTTTTGTACATTTCACAGATAAATGTTGCCTGCTTTATTAGATCATAAATGTCTTAGAATTTAGGACAATTTCTTATTCTTGTCTGTGTTTTTAGAGTTGAAAACACAATGTGGGTCCCAAAATGGAATTTATATATATAAACTAAGTGAGTTGGGGTCATGGGTGCTACTGATTGGACAGTTGGAGGGGGATATATATATATATATTTATTTATTTATTAAAAAAATATATATATTTATTTATTTATATTTATATTTATATAATATATATTTATATAATCAGCAATATAGGTGTCTGATCTATATCAGGTATAGATGATAGATTGATAGATAGATATAATGTATGTGTATCCTATACCTATATAGATACAAATTAGTTATTGTAATATTGTGATTTATAATAAATATATATTTGGTCTTCTTCCTGTTTCTGGCACAAAGCTCTCCAAACCTTTGGAATTTTCTAAGTGTTGAGAGTGAACAAGGTGTCTTTTGTTATGTCAATGAAGAGGCTCAAGAAAACCACCTAAGGATGGGGTCTGGTTGCCAGTAGGAGCCAAACAGGTGGTTAGAGGATTGGAACTTTTAGTCCCACCCCCTGATTGTCAGAAACAGGAGAGAGGCTTGAGGTTGAATTTCTCCCTAATGGCTTATGATTTAGTCAATCATGCCTACCTAAGGAAGCCTGTATATATAACCAAAAAGACAGTTCCTTGAACTACCCCCCCCACCCCTTTTCCCCTCTCTTTCTTTTTAGAGAGCTTCTGCACTGGGAAACCAGAATGTATCCATGTGCCACTGTGCCAGGCCCCAAGCTCTAAGAGGACACAAGCTTCTTTATTTAAGGCCTCACTTTATGTATATCTTCTGGCCGTTGATTTGCATCCTTTAGTATTTTTTGTAATAAATTGGTAATCTAGTGAGTAAACAGATTTTCCTGAGTTCCTGAGATAAAAAAGGGATCTGTCTGCCTGAGCACATCTAAGCCAAAGAAAAGATACATGTAGGTTTTACAGCAAAAAAAGTAAGATTTATTAGAGTTGCAAGTCCTGGAGACACAGGCAAGCTATCGCTCAAAGGCCTGGCTCCCCAGGTGTCTTAGGCATACAAATTATATAGGGAAAAGTCAGTAATCGTGGAAACTAAGTGAGTTAGGGTCATGGGTGCTACTGATTGGACAGTTGGAGGGGGATGAGGTAATTGATAGCTGTGTCTGGTTCTGGAATCAGCCATGGCACCATCCCATCTAGTCCCATGGCTGGGGGGCTTGTTCTGCCTGGATGGGCCTGGGGCTGAAACACATCTAAGTCCAGATGTTGTCTTTGGTTTAAAGTCCAGCCAAAACCTATTGTCCTCATGATTATAGATCTGAGGCTCCCTTAATCTTATGTCCTAAGGCTTAATGATTAAAGGAGCCCCATGCAGAGGATAAAGGATAAAGGGTGGGGGGAGGATGTCACAATGCAGATTTTTGGGCAAAACCAGCTTAAATCAGAGAGGGGAAAAAAAAAAAAACTATGTTAGAGAAATGAAGATTGTGTGTGGTTACAATAGTGTCAAATTATAATTGAATTTCCAGATACCTTGCTGGTGTTATGGAGTGAATTATTGATGTGGGGAAGTTTACACACACACACACACACACACACAATCAGCAATATAAGTATCTGGTTTATATCAGGTATAGATAGATACATAGATGATAGATAGATTATAGATATAGATACAGGTGTAGATATATGTGTATATATATATTTATACATATTAATTATTTAGTAGTCACTTAGATAAGCTGTAAGTGACAAGATTACATTTTCTTATTTAAAACCCTTTCATTGCTTCTTATCATAGTTAGAAGGAAATCCAAAGTATTAGGATGGTCTAAAAGTCTACTCCCCCATTATCAGGTCCTTGAATACCACTCCAAACATATCTACTACTGTCCTATGCCTAAATCTGCCCCAGTCATACTACTGCTTTTGCTGTTGCTTTGAAATGCCAAGTGTTTTCCTCTCTCAGGACTCTTGTACTTAACTGTTGTCTTGCCTCGAGTCCTGTACCCAGTTTTGCATGTGGCCCACTCCCACACTGAATTTGTCTTCACATTTACTGACTATGTACCGGGTACTCAATACTTCAAATAAATTGTAATACATTTTTAAATAAAGTACTTAAAACAATTTAAGTATCTATTGATGGATGACATTGGTTATGAACAGTGAGAGAAACAAACACTGCATAGTACCACTTATATTTGGAATCTAAAAATAAAGTCAAACTCATAGATACAGAGAATAGAAAAGTGGTTGCCCAGGGAGGGGGAAGGGGGAATAGGAAGAAGTTGGTAAAAGGGTACAAACTTTCAGGTCTGGGGAGAATAAGGGCTGAGGACCTAGTGTAAAACATGATGATTTAATGATACTGTATTACATATTTGAAGACTATAGAACTTAAATGTTCTCACCAATAATAGATTTTTAAAAAGAATAATGAATGTTTAAGAATACAATTGTAAAATAAAAATCTTATTTAGTGATAGTGCTAACACAATATCAAAGCGACTAATGCACTGGTTTGAAAACAGAAATTTAGATGTACTACTTAGTTAGCTTCCCATCTTTTCATACGCATTGCTCAAGCTGTGTTATTTGGAGAAATGTTTATTGACTAATAGTAGAAGGAGAAAGATATAGCAAGGTTGGAAACTTTCAGTTGAAAAGGCAGATCTGAGGAATAGAAGTCAATTATATAAACTATCAATTGATTATGAATCCAAAGTAAACATCAGTCCTGTTCTATACCTCTGAGAAAAGGAAGCTGACATATAGAATAGCACGTTGGCTGGTCTTGTTCTCCTAAACTCTGATAAAACAAAAGCTCATATATAGCTCCTTAATGTGAAACATAATGAGCCGTAAAACAGTGAAATAAAGCATTTTTATTTCAAATAACCAAAGTTGTCATTAATTTGGAAGGACATACGTGTCTCCAGGATGGGGTTTTAAAAGACAGTGAAACTTTCTAATTTTAACTTCACTTTCCATACGATGCTCCCAACTTCAGCAGCCATATCCAGGAACCTGGAGAAGACAGAGTGCTTTAGTGGAGTGGTCACTGGAATTAAAAGCTCTTCTCAAAGCCAGTTCCTCCTGTTTTGTGGATCTTAGTTTTAGCTCTTTATAATCCAGGGGACAGATTACTATAAGAATTTTAATTTTATATACTAGGGTGGTATTCATTCCCATCTCTACCGGATATGAGATATTCCTTTAGTGAGCTTTGCACAAGCTTTTTAACCAGACATCTGTGCGTTCGAACTCTGGCCCTGCAGTATTATCAGAAAGTTGTCATATTTCTTTTTAAGGCTTGGTTTCATTTTCTCTCAAAATGATAGCTACTTCCTGGAGACAATTAAATGAAACAATTTGAAGAAAATGTATCGCAGGTTATGGCAGACTAAATATTCAGTGCATTAGTTCCCTGCTTTTTTTTCCTCCTGTAAAACATAAAACATACATTGAATAATCACATAGTATGTGCCAGCCCATTACATCTCCTATATGGTGATTACGTGAAAGTATTTACTATGAGGGCTTCCAAGTACTTTCTTGATCCTTTATGGTAAAAGGGCAGAGGAAACCTCATCACTTTCTGTTTGTGACTCAACTGATTCTCTCTAGTCCCACAGCTTTAAACCCCATCTCTGTTAAAGGTTCATCATTCTGTATCCCCAGCTCTGCCTAACTTAGCTATCCATTTAATATCTAATTGTGTCATTGGGCAGTATCTCAGATGGAACCTGGGCAGAAAGAGCTATTGATCGACCTGCACACCTCATACCTGACATTGCTCTGCAAGTCAGTTTGTCTCTGTAATTGACACTATTTCTACACGTTGCTCAGCCTAAAGGGTGGAGGTTGCCTGGTATCCTTGGATTCTCTCTTTTCTGATGGTAAAGTTCAGTCAGGTTTACCTTAAAAATTATATCCACAACCTTGTCTTTACATTTTTCACGGCTAAAGCTACTATTATCTCTCATTTAGATTAATGTAACAGACTCCTAATGTCACCATTGGGTTGAAATGAAATCCGGCGTGGCCCCAGCGGTGTAGGGGAGGAGGCGGAGGTGGATAGTGGAGGACAGTGGCCAGTGGTGTTGGTGTGTTGTTCCTCGGTTCTTCCCGCCAACGCAGCAAAAAATTACAGGTCAGCGAGATTTAGAAAAAGTATGATTTATTGAAAGTACATTTTAGAAGGAGACGGGCCAAGCTAAGGAAGGCTGCAGCCCTGTGGAATTTAGGAGATGAAGAGAGAAGATAGTATGCCCCAAAGGAAAGGGTGGATTTCCAGCCTGGAGAGCTATAACAATGCAGAAATGGGAAGGTCTGTTTATATTTGAGTCTTGGTGGGAGGTTCTAGATGATCAGTAGGTGAGGTCACTTTGACTGACAGTTGGCTGCTACATAGCACTTTGCCTACTGTGCATGAGCTTACCCAGAACTCAGTCAGTTATAATTAGATTCATGAACTTCCAGGTGTAGTCATGAGATTATAATGATGGTATAATGAGGTTAAAGTTAGAGGCAGTACTTTCTGTGTATGTGTTTGTAGCTGGTTTAGCCAGCAGCTTTTTATGGCCTTTGTGCTCTAGGATTTGGGATAATTTATAACTCTAAAAGGGAGGTGTTTCTGGGAGGTCCTTAAGGAAGGTCTTCAAGGGAAGTTTCTGTGGTTACAGAGCTGGGCCTTTGCTCCTGTTGCTCATGCCTGACTAACTACCTAACACTAATAGGTTATTCTACTTTGATTCTTTAGGCCCCTTAAAGTATAGTCTGTAAACAGAATTAGTCGCAAAGACTCTCTCTTTTGGACAGGCTCTTCTGGGCCCCCTTTTGGACTAGGGCTCATCCTTGGGTCTTGCTGAAGCCAGTTTTAGCAAAGAATTCTGTCTCCTTGTCAAGACTCTCCCACCCTTGATATCCAGATCACTCTAATATCTGATCAAGTTCCTTATTTCCCACCTTTGATGTCTAAGTCATTGGCCATTCTTTAGCAAGAATCCCCTAAGGCCAGTTTTTCAGCACCTGATCTTCTGATGTGGTGTATTAGCTATAAATCCACAGCTATCTTTGCTGTATTTGGAATTAAGATCAATTCTCTTACCATGAAAAGTCTCCGAATACAGTAGGTACTGCATAAAACTTATCTTTACTGCTTTAACTAATATCCGGCTTGATTCTGTTTGACTGTAGTCACCTTTCTTTCGAAAGTAATTATACTTTCTAAAATATGGCTCACCTCTTTTTTAAAGGCTTTTATTATTTTCCACTGAAGTAGAACGTAATAAAATAGAATGAAATCCCAGATTCTTTACCATAGTCTTAAAGATATTGGATTATCTGAACCTCTCTGATTATTTTTCCACTTTGTTCCCTCTTTTCATCTTAGATTTTCATATGACTGTCTATTTCTTGTCAGAACTGTGGATGAGAAAAAGGGGTCTTATGGAAAGTAACCTCACAGGGTGATCTGATCATAACTGCCTAACTGGCAGGTCATGGAGAGTAGTCATGCCCCAGACATATAATTTCTTTACTAAAAGGCTTTCTTTTCCTTAATGTTCATTGTTTCTGTGCTTCTAGGCAAACAGGTTAACAAACCTTTGAAATGCCTCTTTTCAGACTCCTCCTTCTGAAGGGACCATCCTTCCTTCTACAGCAGACCACCTCCAAGAGAGCACATAATCTTAACCTTGCATTCTCCCACATTTATTTAATCTTCTTTACATTTCCTCCTTAATCCCAAATGTATAAAAGAAACTGCAAACTGCATTTGAGATCTTGCCCCCTGGCATATGTCCTCAATTTGGCTCAAATAAACTCTTTAATAAACTCAAATACAAATTTTCTACAGGTTTAGATATTTCTTACATTGACAGGACTTTGTTTAAATATCAATTTTCTCAGAAAAGCCTTCGATAAATTTCCTACCTAAAACAGCGCCCCCAATGTCCCAGCATTGTTATTATTCTATTTATTTTCTTTGTTGTCATTCTCAGTGTTTTAAATATTCTTGGTGGATACTTAATAAATACTTTTCACAATCTGCCTGTTTGTTCTGTAAAGCCAGGAGGTGAGAGTTTTAAAGGCAAAATAACATGAAGAAATGAAGTGAGAAAACACACAACATAGGGAAAAAACATGTTTTGCTCTTCGATAATGAAAACAATTTTTCAAAGGTTTGTATCAGGAGTTGTCCGATTAGAAATGAATAAATAGTATATATAGTAAGTTACACACATTCTTAATTCAAGGACTGATCTTAGTTCAAAAGGTTGACTAACCTCTTAAAATCCTTAAAGTTCTAGATGAAAAGTCACTTTGGGGCCAATTAAAGGGTATATTCATTAAGCCAATTGTACAAAGCCCATACAGTATGGGTGTAAGAGCTTTGGCAGTACCATTAAGAAGTGACCTGGAAAACCAGTCATTTGAAAGAGTTTGCCTTTGAGGTTACCTCACAGCAAGCAGACACCAGGCAATTGCATTTGGTTTCAAGTTCAAAGTTACAGAGTACAAAGGATAAAGGAACTCTGTTCTCCCTTCTTATTTAACTAGTTTTAATTTGAACTTCAGTATGGTAGTTGGGTGACAAAGTAGTTTGTCCTAAGGACTTGACTGGAATGCTAAGGTTATTCCAGTTGTTTAAGGCATTTAAAACAGGGACGTAGCTTAAAAACAAGGGTAAAATAGCCTCCTCCTTTCTCATCAATAATATCCAAAAATGAACAAAACTGGTATTTAGTGGCTAAACCTGAGCCCTTAAATTGTAAAATTGATGTCTCCTTTTATATTATTGTCTATTGTACATCTAGAAAAGAAAAATCAGGTTTAAGAAACTTTGAGAGACTTAGGCATGATAGAGACCTACAATGGAGACAAAAAAATGATTTATCTTTTTATCTTGTGAACAAGATCTATAGCAAAGTAGAGATCGAAAACTTTATACAAAGCAATCATGGAGATATATAAGACAAAGTCAGGAAAAAATGTTCACTTCTTCATGCCTTTCTAACCTCTGCCACCGGTTTCAGAATTACATTGCTCCTTTTTTTTTTTTGAGTTATTAATTTGTCTCTTTGATTTCTCAGTTGAAAAAAAAAAACAAAAAACAAAATATCATGTCTGCTGAAACTCAAGCAGAACTTCCTTTTCTGAAGGAAAGAAGACACTTCCATGGGACAGGTCCTGGTGACAGAGCTGGGAAATAAACACATTTAGTAATACCCTAGGGCAAGATGACCCAATCAATAGCACTGATGATTTTTCCACATAGGCTTGATTTTTCCTACCTAGCACCTAGAGGCTTAATAAATCTATGGTACAAAGTTTGTTTTGAACAAGGCTTCTGTTGACAAAGGATGGAGATAAAGGATGATTCCTTCCTTTTTAATTATTCCTTGTCACACCAAGAATAAGATTTTAACTATATGGTCTTTTAACAATTATTTTAACATTATAGACTTTAAGAAGACAATTTAGTAGAATGAAATAACTCTTTAAGTTACATCTCTGGGTATGCTTTTATATCCCAAAGGTATGACCTTGAACATTCCTTGTGACCAATGAATAAGCCAATGCATTGTGTAGCTAGCTCCGAGGGACACAATTCATACTGTAGTCATTGTAAATGAAAACTCCTGAAGTTTTGCAATCCTTATTCTAAATGACCATATGCTACAGTATTTCCGACAGTCAACGGAGTCAGGGTTTGGAACTCTATAATAATTTCTAGCTCCCATATGGTTCTAAAGTCATGTGGTTCTCAGGTTTCTTTGACACTTTACAATGGTATCAAGATCAGCAAAAGCGTTAACCATTTCTAACAAGACATTCTAGATTTTAAGGATTCATTCCTTTAATTTGGAAAGGCTCAGCCACTATCCCCTCGAATATTACCTCCTTACCATGCTATTTTCTTTCTTATAAAACTCTAATTATTTTTGGGTTGAAACAGCTAATCTTCATGTCTCTTGTTCTCTTTATTATTCCCCGTCTCTGTACTATATTCTATGTATTTTCTTTAGATTGAGCAACTGGTTCAACAATTTTTTTTTTATTTGGATTTATACTATCAATTAACATTCAATGAGTAATTTATTTTAAAATATTTTTTTTTTCTAGAATTTGAGTTTGTTTGTTTTTTTAATATTTTCCTGGTCATATTTATGTTTTTTTTCTTATTAGCAAAATTTCAGTAGCTACTTTTGTTTCTTTAAGCATAGATACCAAAATGCTGTGTTGTTGAGTCAACACAAATTGCACACTAGAAAAATATTCTTTATACATTTTTAAACAATTAGAATTGAGAAATGCCTCTTAAAATTCATAAGAAAAAGATGATAAGACAATAAAAAAGTGGCAATGACAATAACTAATACTGAGAAGGGCAAACATCGTTAATGACAGGTTATATGAAAAGAATTTCAAGTTCGTTAATAATCAAGTGCTACCAGACAGGAGTAGTTCATCTTCCCAGACACAAAACACGTTCTTGAGAACTGCGGTGGAGAAATTAGAGTCGCTTTATTTGCAGAGCGCTAAGCAAGGAGAACAGAAAAGATATTGCTCAAAAGCCGGAACTCTCTGAACTCCAATCTGGAGTTTGGGGCAGGTTCTTAGGGGGTTAAGAGGGACAGGTATACGGAAGTGCTGGAGGGGCAAGTTGTAATTGAGGGACCTTGGAGTTTGGCCATTGGTAGGAGGCTTCAGAGAAATGAGGTGGGGCATCCACAGCATCTGCTACTATGGCAACCTGGCTAATATTAAAGTAGATAAAACCAAGGAAAGGCAAAAGCAGTCTCCTTTGAAATCCAGCTTTACTTTAGAAGGAGTGGACACCAGGAAAAATCAATATTTTTTTCTTGTCTCCTCCCTCTTTTCTCTTGCTTTGGATACAACTAAGGAAAGCCAAAGGGAGTCTTAAGTATTGTCAACTACTCAAGCATTACAAACTACCTTTGAATATGTAGCTTTACTTATTTCTACTTTTCTTTAAGTGCATATTCACTGCTTCTTCCTCTCTGCTTGCATTTCTACTTATTTGTTCAAGAAATATGTAATTACCCATTTCCCTTTTCAAACTATCTTCTTTGTAGGATACCTAAAATTTCTAGTGGTGTCTTTAATATGTCAGAGCTCAAACTGACAATCCCTTTTTAGACTGCAGAAGAAGAGATGCTCGGAAAGCCAGGAGTTTCACAATAATTTGTGAGAGTATTGTGAAGTGCAACCATTCTTTAAAGGCAAAAAAATTGGAAGAACCATCTACACTATCTGCACCCCAATCATGTGTAATTAAGATTATCTAAAACTTGTAAATTTCCAGAACTTCCCTCCATACTCACAGTTCAAAGCTTCCTCCTTCAGATGTATTATGAGATTATCTCTAAGTCTCAAGAGAAAAATTAGATACTTGGCTGCTTTAGGCATTTTAAAAATGAAGGTAAAAGATAATGTAAGCAATTTTCTGAAAATTAGTTACCAGAAAGTTGCCATAAAAATGGATGTTCCATAGCTTTCTAAGATTATTTAATTACAATGTTGTTTTAAGTACTTAGTATTTTAGGTAAAAAAAAAATCCATTTCTTTTCCTTAAGCTACAACATTTTCTACCCTGACTTGCTTTTTCCAGGCATCTGAAAGATGAGCCAGGTTCTCTTTAATTACTGAGCTCTAGTTATGAAAGGACAGTGATCAGAAGAAAGAAGGTCGTAGTTGGCTTACACTGTTCTTTTGTTATCTTCTGTGTTTCCTGCCTTGATACAAATGATTTCCTTTTGCTTGCTGATAGTGACATTTGCTTTGGGCTTAAAACAGAAAACAAACAAACAAAAAACAAAAGAAAACAAAAAATAACCCTCAAAACCCCACCAGCTAGAAAAAAAAATATTTGTTATTTCAACAAATTCAACATCTCAAAAATTCAGCATTCGTCATTATGCCACAGTTGTAATAATGTGAACAAGTGTGGCCTATACCTCTGTTATAGAATATCCTTAATGCTCAGATTCTGGAAAAATGTCAAAGATAAGATGTGTTATCAAGAACCCCGTGGTTATGAAGTTTGAAATGGAAAAGTTAACTGGGGTAAAGCTTAAACATACATAATATAATGGTAATTACTTCCTCTTGTTGAAATCATTTAGCAGCCCCTGCGTTGCTCCTTATTCTTTGAACATTTATCTCCTGGCCATCTCTCTCTCTCTCCTCTCTCTCTCTCTCTCTCTCTCTCTCTCCTCTCTCTCTCTCTCTCTCTCTCAATCTCTCTCTCTCTCTCTCTCTCCCCCTCTCTCCTCCCTCCTCCCTCCCTCCCTCTCTCCCTCTCTCCCTCTCCTCTCCCCTCTCCTCTCCTTTCCTCTCCTCCCCTCCCTCCCCTCTCAACCCTTCTCCTCTTCCCTCCCTCCCTCTTCTGTCCCTCTCATCTATCTGTCTCTATTTTTGCCTTCAGTATTCCACCAAAGCAACTATTTTCCAGATTACAAAATGACATCCATCTTGTTAAATCTAATGGCTGATTTTCAGTGTTCATCTTATGTGACCTTTCAGCAACTTATAACATACTCTACCTAGGAACACTTCATTAGTCCTGCCTGATATCACAATCTCATTGTTTTCTTTCTATTTCAGTAGCTTCATATTGCTACTTTCTCCTTCTCTCCCTGATGCTAAAGGTTGAAAGCACTCTTGGACCCCTTAATTTTTTTGATCCACACTCACTCTTGTAGTAATGTAGTGGAAAAATCCCCAAAGCTCCAAAATCAGACCGGCAAAAAACCAAGCAGTTACTCAGAGAGAAAGAGAACCCAGGTTTATTATGCGTGGTCCCCGAGGAGCTAGTACTCTGAAGATCTGGGCCCCGAGCTCAGGGGCAATTTTGCTTTTATATCCGCGCCATTACAGTTAGCTGATTGGTTGATTTGTTTTCAGCCAGTTACAGACCTCAGGAGTTGCTATGGGTTACAGGCAGTTCAAACAGGTACTTAGGTAGTACATCTGTTATCTAGACAGAACAGTCCAAGGGGAGGGTGAGTCTTCAGTTGATTTTGAGACCACTCTGCCCTTTGGCCTATGCAGCAAGCATGTTTACAGAAGCCGAACAAAGAGCTGATTACAAGGTTAGTCAATTGAGTGGAAAATTCCTGAAATTTCCTCTTCAGTAATCTTATCTAGTTTCATAGCTTTAAATATTATCTATATAGTAAAGAATCCAGATTTGTATTTCCTACAGTGTACTCAATAATCCCCCCTTAGATGTCTAATAGAGATCTGAAATACAGCATGTTTAAAGCCAGCTTCTTTACCTTTGCACCTAAATCTTATTCTCCCACCTTAATTATTGGCAACTACATTCTTCTAGTTGTTGAGAAAGAGAACAGTCATCTTTGAATACACAACATATTTCACAATCATTCTTTCCCCAATTACTATTGGCTTTACTTTTATAAAATATACAGATTCTCAATATTTTTTTACCATTTTTTCACCACCATTATCACTCTTCTCTAAGCTACTCCATTGCTCACTTTTATTACTGCAAGTGCTTCCTAACTGCTCTCCCAGCTCCTGCCCTTGCCCCAAAGTAATTCTCTCTCACTCTCTCTCTTTTTTTTTTTTTGAGATTTAATAGTTTTATTAAAAGTATATTTTAGAAAGACGAAGAATGCCCCAAGGAAGCACATGGGGAAAGACAAAGTATACCCTAAGAAGGCACATGGTCCCAGCAATGAGAGCTGAAACAGGCAATAAGTGCAGTAACTACAACAACAAGAGGGCAAAAAGGCCACAAAAGGCCACCGAAAAGAGAGCCCCACAGTCATTCTTAACAAGACAAGCATAGTGATCCTGTTTTTCAAAAGGGCAAATCATGATACTCTACTCAAAATTTTCAGGTGTCTTCTCATCTCAATTAAAGTCTTAAGTGTATATAGGGGCCTCCCCTGCCCTCACCCTTCTGATTCCATCTCCTACCACATAGTGGTTCAGAGCAGAGGCTCGGTAGCCTGACTTCTTAGGTTCAAACGGTGGCCCCATCACTTACCAGGTATCATATAATCAATCCCTCTACTCCTCAGTGTCCTCTTCTGTACAGTGGGGGTAGTTATATCTTCCTCATTTGTTTTTTTAGGATTAAATGAGTTAAATGTAAAGCCCCTAGAATAGTCCTGACACATCATCAGTGTTCAAAAAACTTTGGTTTCTACTGCTTTCCTTCTTCTACTGGATCCCCAAGATCCAGTGACCTTCTTCCAGCTCCTTAAATATGTCGAATACATTCTCATCTCAAAGCTCTTGCACTTTTTTTTCCTTTTCCTTTACTTGGGTTTTATAGCCTTCATATATTCTCATAATGTCTTTGCTCAAATTTTATCTCACTAGTGAGGTTTTTATGATCATCATATTTAGAGTTGAATTTTCAGCCCTACAACAGCCCTCTCCATTCTTATCTTTTAGATGAGCTCATCACTGTCATGCATATATTCACTATTTTTTCCTTAAATATAGTAAGAAGTGCAAATACTCAATATATGTTTAAATTTTTTTTTAAATTTAAAATTTAAATATTTTCATAAATATTTACTTTATGAAAATAAAATAAACATCTGGTTCACCTTATCTCGAGCATTAAACTCAATTTACATATGTTTATTATACTTTATCTTTACAACAAGCCTATTGGGCAGATATTATAACCTCTGTTTCACAAATGAAAAACCAAAGCCTCAGTGAAGTTTTATAATTTGTCTAAAATTACAAAGCTAGAAATTGGTAGGAATTGGACTCAGACTTGTTCAAGAGAAAACCACAGGCCCAAAATGCTGTCACTAGTGCCAAAAGTTCATGATACCAAACTCAGACTTAATACCTGATCTAATTGCAGTTTCAACCTCCTCCCAAAACATTATCTTAACCAGCCTGGAATTCTCTGGTGGAGCACTGATCAGGTAATGTCACATGGGCCTCTCCATCTCCACACCTCCCCAGAAAGAGGAGGCGATCTGCATAATACAAACCTTTTCCATTCTCTTCCCCCCAAAGCAGAAGTATCCCTGCCCACGAATAATCCTTTTTTTTTCCCTTTGGTTAGCAGATTCCTTGCCCCACCTGTCTTCCTATAAAAACTTTCCATTTTGTACAAACCCTCGGAGCACCCACCTATTTGCTAGATAGGATGTTGCTTGATGTATGAATTGCTTAATAAAGCCAATTAGATCTCTAGATTTGTCCTGTTGAATTTTTAACAGACTGATAACTTCATGACTATTATACATTACGTATGTATAACATATTGAGTTAATTTTTATGATTTTATGTTGCAAAAATGTTAAGGTCGCATATACTTTCTACCTAGACATTAATATTTATCTTTAATATTTAAAAGCTGAAATGCGTGCTTCAGGTTGTGCCATCTTTAAAGATGTTTAAAGATATTTTGTTCTTATCTGAAAATTTTAAAATAATATCTCAAAAGGAATTGACTGATTTTAATGAATTATTCCGATGACAAAGTATACAACATCATTAGAAATATATTACTATGGTATATAATAAACATTTTTACTATTAACATAAGTATATTTCATATGATAAAAAACTCTATGAAAGTTTTTGAAATTTTGTGAGCACATAAAGTTGTGTCCTATGTTTCTTACAACTTACCTGTTTGAAAAATGATTAGGTCCTCAACAGCAATTGCAAATAAGCAATACAGGACACATAGCTTTACATCTAATTTCTAGCCCCAGAGTTAAGTTACCAAATAGGAGAGGTTAATTTCTGTGTCAAAGTAGAAACTATTCTTCAAAACCTAGAACCAAAGGAAATAAATTATTTCTTTGATGACTATGCAAAGAATAATGTTTTCCCAGAATTTGAAAATAAAATAAGCATCTGGTCAGGGATGATTGAATCGAGTGTTTCTGAAAGAAAGAGATTTAGTCAAAAATCAAGTGAATTAGTCTGAAACCGATCTACGATTTTTAAAAGGTAAATATTTCTAGATAGTTGGCCTTTACTATTACTGAACTAAATAAATTGGTTCTCAGAAATATGGCAGAAATTGAGAAGAATTGTAATTTTCTCATTAAAGAGATAATTACCCAAATAGGAATGCAATTACCCAATGATGAATAGTTGGAAAAGATAGATTCAATTTTACTAGTGAGAATTGAAAAGCTGTCAGAGAAAGTTCCAGAGGGAACAAAAGAAGCGCTCACCATGGTCACAGATCTCCACTATTGTTAATGACAGCTGTGAACATTTTACCTGTAAAAAGACACCTGCTGAGCCACACAATGGTAAGAGATCTGGGAGGAACTGAAGCTTTCACATATTCAAGACATTTTAGTACTAGCTGATTGGCTAGATAAAGTGAGAAGTAAGAAAAAAATTCAGCTGCTTTATCCTAAAATATTTCATATTATCTCATAGCAAGGCATTTTCGGTCTTTACTGACTAATCTTGTCCTTTCTCCCCGCCCCCCCACTCTGGCCATTTTCAAGATTTCTGGTATTTCAGCAATTTAGGTTTTCGTTTTCTTATTTAGGCTCATTTTATTTTTAATAAAGTTTAATAAAGTCAGACTTATAAGGCTAACTTATAATTTTGGAGAAACCTATTTGAAAATAACAGAATTTGATCTGTTTGCATACTTCTTAGCATCTATGATACTAAATTCTCCAGATACTGTGTATCTACCAAAATACAAACAAATCTTGGGTGAAGTTCTTTGCAGTGTAATATTACAATCAAAGTTACCAAAATAGGTAACTTCAAAATATAAGCTCTTCAGCATATGAATTATTTTGGGCTAAAGGCCATTGAGAACCAGCATAACAGAAAAATCCTTAACACGTTTTCTTTGTACAAGGGAAATTTACATTTATTAAGGAAATTTATATTTGTAAATGTGTCTCCCTATCTCATAGCAGGAAGAGGAGAACTCTTTAACAAGTCTTATTAATGGACAAGCACTGACTTATATTTGTATAACAAATGTTACTGAATAGTTCTTGTTTACTATATTTTTCCTGGTCACATTCTCATAACTTGCCCAGAATTTCAAAATCCCTTTTCCTTTGTTTAGCCTAAGATGGTATGTAAGTTTAAATATCTGACCACTTCCTTGAACCACATTTTTCTTTGCAAACTTCAATGCATAGATATGTAATTAACACTGTTTTTGTTCCTCTTGTTAATCTGTCTCTTAATCAGTTTGACTCACAGGCCAAGAAATCTAAGATGAGTAGAGGAAAAGTGGTTTTCATTCTTTGCTGTCTTCATCCTGTCTCACCTTCCACTTCATCATGTCTGGTCCTCAGATGCCATCGAAAGACCTCATCAAGGTCTGCTTTTCCTAAAATAACAGTCCTTGCCCTCTCAAAATCTGTCACTCTCTTCCTTTTGTACTGATTCATTTTCCTCCATACCACTTATCATTATGTGTCATTGTATTATACACTGATGTGCTTAGGGTACAGCTTTCCCAGAATGCAAGTTTCATAAATACAGGGTTAGGTTCATTGATTAGTCCTAGCTACTAGTATTACACACAGGGTGATGTGAAATCCAAGTCCCCAGGACCATGAAGGAGGTCCTCGGTTCTTTCCTGATGGCACAGCAAATTACAGGTCAGCGAAATTTAGAAAAAGTAAGATTTATTGCAAGTACATTTTAGAAGGAGATGGGCCTTTCCAAGTAAGCCTGCCGCCCCGTGGAGTTTGGGAAGTGGAAAAAGAGTACTCTCCAAGCGAGGGGCAGGTTACCAGGGAAGAGCTGTAACGGCGTAGAAGTGGGCAGGTCTGTTTACATTTGGGCCATGACGGGTGATTACAAGGATGGTACTAGATGATGGGCATGTGAAGTCACCTTGACTGATAGTTGGCTGCCATGTAACCCATTTGCCTACTGCGCATGTGCTTACTCAGAAGTCTTTTATAAGTAGATTTTTGAACTTTCAGTCATATGTATGATATTATAATGATGATATAATGAGTCTGAGGTTATGGGCAAGTTAGGGTAGTACTTTCTACACATGCATTGGCTGGTATAAGCAAGCAGCTTTATGGCCTTTGTACCTTAGGAGTAATTCATAACCATAAAATGGGTGTTTCTGGGAGGTCCTTAAGGAAGGTCTTCAAGGGAGGTTTCTATGGTTACAGAGCTGGGCCATACCTGCCTAATACCTAACTGGAGGACATTGCCTAGAAGGTGATTAATGTGTAAATGTTGAGTGGATGAATGGACCCCTCCTTCCCAATTAATCCTCATAAACAGTTTATTTTTCTATTAGAAATAACTAGACACCATTCAGAAAACAAAACAGAACTAATAAACAAATAAAGAAAAACACTTGGGAAGTTTTCTAACTGGTCAAGGGCAAGAAACAATGAAGAAAGAATTTAAAGATAAAGATATGAGTAATTTTTGAGGGCATGTGTTTTGTGCTTTATTGCATTATCCCAAATTTGTATTTTTTTCTTAGTACCTGGTAGGATCTCAGCCAAGCAAGTAAACAAACAAACAAATAAATAAATAAGTAAATAAATAAATAAAATAAGAGGAAAAGGGAAGAGAAAAGAGAGAGGAATAAATCTATATTTTGGGATACCTAATATAAACCAGCACTCGGTTTGTGTAGTCTAGGCAAATTATTTAATCTGCAGGGTGATCCATAAAAACAGTTTTCAAAATGAGAACCCTAAGGCTTAACATATCCAGTAACATATTTTTAAAAATGATATAGACAGAATTAAAACTAGACTCAGTTGATTCAAAAGGCTGAATAATTTTAGTAACGCTAATGCTGTTTCATTCAACTCAAGTTTCATTTAGGCAATTCTTAGATGACATTTACACTCTTTTGGGGAGGAGAATTAAAACATGAAACAGAAAAAATGATATTATATCAGAAATAATTGATCGAGAGGAAGCAAAAATGTCCCATACTTTTGATAGCAGAAACACGCAGCACTGTCTTTCAATTTTTCTCCCTTTATTTCTCTTTTCAACCAGTTTATCCTCCCAGATTTACAGCATACCAAAATCGATGTCTGGAATTATCAATTTAAGAGAGCCAGAAATGTGAAGCCTTTGGACATAGATTTTCAGATAGTTACAGTGTATGGTAAGAAACTGTGAAGGCCTGAGAATTTTCCACAGTGACCCTCATGTGCCCTTTCTCCCACATCTGTTCCCCTCCGTCCCTTTTTACACATGACTTTACCTTTTAAATACTCCTCCCCACACCGCTTTATAAAATCTAAGTTGCTAAAACCTTGGCTGCTAATCTACAAAAGTATCCCTTCTTTTTCCGTGAACCATCTTTGACCAAAGGGTTTCTGAGAGTCTGAGGGTACGCCCCGCCATGGAGACGCAGGGAGGATAAGCAACATCTGCCTCACTGTGGTGTGCCAAACATCCCCAGTCAGGGGATCTGTCTGCCTTGGCAGCCAGGCTCATTTTGCACCTCTGCCCACCAGTGGACAAAGACCCTGTGTAGCTTCTGGATGTTTCCTTAGTCCAGGTGCTAGAGGGACATGCTGTGAAGGATGAAGAGGAGCCAGTCACAAGTGGGGGCAGAATAAAACTCCAGCTAATTCACCTGAAGGGCTGAATTCATGTTTATTAGATGCTTCTGTCTCTTTATCTCCAAGGACCTTCTGATGGCATCCAAGCTAGACAGGCCTAGTGACACCTCTAACAAACAACACAACCCTGGACGTAGGGTTTTCCTTTGAAATGCTGACACCTTTCCAATCTATTCAGATAATCGCCAGAAATTTTAATAGCGCATCTGTGAACGAAAGCAAAGGAGGTATTATTAGATTATTTAAATAAAAAATTCAAAAGTGTTAACTTTTAATGATTTCAAAGATCTATTTTAAAAATTAAAATTTAATGTGTACCTCATGTTTTGGTATTTTTTTTTTTTGTTAAGAGTATCTGAAAATTTTCAAGAGATCATGATTAAGAATCTTAATCGGGTATTATGAATATCTGCTTTACAAAAAGTCATACTCACTAATGGAAGCATGATTTTTCTCATTAAAAATTTGAGAATCTTATTTAAAAAACTTGCAACAAACTAAATATTTAATATATTTTTTAAACTGGATTTATTTTGTTAGAAAATAAAATGAATCTTTTCTGCAAGCCTCTTATAAATAAAATTCACAAATCCAGTCTATTCCATTGTGCCAAGTAAACTTTATTATTTTCTATGTGTAGCATAATGTAAAAATCTTGGGGAAGTCCTGACCTAGAGAATTTGTGAAGGCTTCTCTTCTCTAGGCTTTAGGTGTGTGATCACTAAAAGTTATGTATTCCTTGGCTGGAATGATGATGTGAAAAATACAGCCAGCCTGCATGGGGGTTAACAGTAAGAGTCATATAGTGTACTCTGTATTCTGGCAAAGCACATCTAAATTCATTTAGATAGATGGAAGGTACGTATAGATAGATGATAAATAAACAGGTAGATTGATGGATAGATGATTGATAGGTAGATAGATAGATGATATAGGTAGATTAGATAGAAAATGGCTAGACAGATAGATGATAGATAGATAGATAGATAGATAGATTGATAGATGATAGATAAACAGATAGATTCTAGGTAAAGATAAACCTTCCTATGCTACAGGTTCATGTTTCCATTTCCTAAAATTCAAGTCCCACTCTTCGAGGACCTGCAGGCTTCTGCACCTCCCCCCACCCCAATATCAACCCAACTAGCACATTTCACCCCTTGTGATGGAGTCTATGAGCCAGTTATTTCACTTCAGTCTATTTGACATTGCTACAGGTTTATAGCTGATTATATTAAGTTACCCTCTGCAGCCAAACAGATCCCACATGGTCCTAGGCCCAAATATCGTCTTTCTCGTCTAAAGAATGGGAGGGAAAGAGAGAAAAACAAACAGGTAAAAAAGAACTCAAGGTGTCCTTTTAGTAGCACAGCCCACCATACCCTTTACCAGTTGAGAAAAATAAAGGCCTCTATTTAGAAAGTCTATTTCTAAAAGAAGTAATTACAGTTGTAGATATTTCTTTTGGTTTGTATCTTTTATGACATAGAGCATGTGGTATAGGATTCAGGAGAATATGGAAATTCAACCATATAAACAATTATTATCAAACAAAGTTATTAAATACCTATGTAAACCATCAAGTCAATTTAAGGAGGCTGGCATGTTAATAGCTATTATCTTCCGGAAGCAATAAAGTATACAGTGGACTGTGGATGACATATTTTCTTAACTAAAAGAAATAGCTTTATGAAAAAATTTTAGGCATTTTGAGTGGTTGCAGTAGAGAGATTCTCGGTAAGTGGATCTTTCCACTACCATTTTTCGATTATGTGATATAAAGTTTGCCTTTTCTATCCCGTATTTCAATCATCACACAGTCACTTTCTGTGGTGGTTTTGAGACTGCTTGTGTCCTGTGTTGGCATCGTCTTAAATGGCAGTCTTTTAGTTTATGTTGTCATTGTTTTGTTTTGTGTATTTATAAATTGACTTAAGGTTTGCTTGCACAAAGAATCAGGTAAATGTTAACTACTTGAAAATTATTTCTTAAGGCATGAGCCCGGAAAGTGATAAAATAAGTAGACGGCACGTAGAGGATATCCTCTAGTTTAATATTACTTCAGAAAGTGAATCAGCTCTCAAGTTTATCTCTAAGATAAGTTTAGTTACCTAAATTTTAAATGACTTACATATGATTAAGCACTTAAGCTTTGAACAGCCTTAAAAAATATCATCACAAAGGAATTATCAGTCTCCAAGAGCAAGTAAAGTCTTTGATAATATCATCACCAATTCTGTTTACAATTAATCTGAATGACAGCCTAGAGCTAGTGGGAGATGGAGGACCAAGGGGCCTTGTTATTTTAAAGGTTGTAGATAAATGCTCATACATTTAAAGAAATGGTGGTAATATATGAAAACAAATATATTCCATAGTGAAATCTACTATTTTTATAATGTGCATCATTTTGGACCTTTCTAATCTTTAATTTTCTTCGTTAGGCAAAGAAGCTCGAAGTCAATAGTTAAAAAATTATGTCAACTCATAGGTCATATTTTTAAAATTAAAAAAAGTAAGCCTAGATGAAAAGCAAGTATAAACAAGAAAATATCAATAAAATTAAAAAATAATAACTTTCTACTTTATCATGCTGCCAGTACTTATTGCCTCTGGGTATATCATTACTATGATTGTGCAATACAAGAAAAATCTATAAAGAATAAGTTATGTAAGACATTATTTGCTGAAAGCATTTTTATTATCACCAAACAAAATATGAAGGAGTAAGTCGGGCTATTTGGAAAAGAACAGTTTAGTTAACATCATTAAAATATACATTGAAGATAATTGAAGCCTAATGAATTTGTCCATTCCTGAGCGAAGCTCATCCTAGAGAACTTAGGTCAATTTTATTCTTTCTCCTATTTTGAGACTTTTCTTTTTGCTTATTAACTCTTACAGTAAATATTCATAAGTATCTCTAGGACATGATAAAAGATCACAGTGAGAAATAAGATAAACTGTTTAGAAAAGAGACAGAAGAAATACACTTGTTCAGTAGCCCCTTAGCTTATCTTATTCCAAATGTTCAATTTACCTATTACAGTATACTTAACAAGGAAAGATCTCAGTAAAGGAGTTGGTAATTATCAATATTTAGAAACTTATAGAAGTAAGAGCAATATATTCCATGCATAAACACAACCAGAAACCATACCAAATCACCTTTTGGGGGATAGGAGTGTAAATTCAATATCTAAACATGAAATATACTTAGTCAAACTAAACTTTATTGGCATAGGACATTTTACGCAGAGAAGATTTAAATGAGATATATTTTATTATCAGTGTTTTAGAATAGATTTTTTTTTTTTTTTGCATGTCAAAGGCAAAACTAATCAACTAAACAATGTTGATTTTTGTTTCTCGGAGTAAATTCTGGTTACTCTTTTTCCTCACTGCCACATTTTTCATCTTCATTCCTTCTCCTCTTTCTTCTTATCTTCATCCTTTTTTTATCCTTATTTATTTATTTTTTAAAAAATATTTAAATAATTTAGGAACAAAAGAAATATGAGACCAATAGAGAGTGCCTAGAAGCTTACAGCTTCAAAACGTTGACTAGCACCAATCTTGTTCAATGAAAGCAGAATTTAAAAAGAGAGAAAAAATTGGTTGACTAATTAGCCAGAGAAAGCACTGTATCTTCTGCCCATCTGTCTTTCTCATATCCATCCTTTTACATGTTTTTATCTATATTCTACCAACTGTTGGCCTTTTTTGAAGAGCTGCTTAACAACAAACTTATCCCCAAATCTGAAGAGAATTGTTTAGATTATAATTATGTTTAAGAATATCATTTTAATACATTCATCATCTAATACAATGAAAGACATAAAAACCTAGTCTGTCCTTCTTATTTTACAGATAAAGACAGTGAAATCCAAACAGATTACATCTTTCCCAAATACATTGTTTCCTAGTGACATATCAAGGGCTACAACCCAGGTTTCCCATCATCACTTGACTGTGCTCTCTTCATATGACACTTTTAAGGAAAGCATGCTAAGTTCGTTCTCATATGCTAGTATGTTATAAAAGCATTGTTTTACATTCATTTAAATGATTAAACATGTTTTAATCTTTTAATGCTCCATAGTAGGTTCAAAATCAACTATCCAAATTATAACTCTTTATCTTCACCAAAAATCTACTTGTTCTTCTTTATGGTTTTTTTTTCTCTCTTATTTTGATTAATTTTAGGGTGCTCATTTTAATTTTCTAAGTAAGAAATCTAGGAATCATTTGAGAACAGAGATTTTTTTAATTGAGGTCTACAGATTGAGTGTGATGGCTTTTTGACAACTTGGATAGGCTAAAGTCCTGTTACTTAATCCATCATTAGTGTGGACATAAAGAGATATATAGTAGATGTGATCAAAATCAACAGTCATATGACTTTGAGAGAATGATTATCCTAGGTAATCTGCAGCTTCAGCCAAATTTAAGAGTTTCAGTTGCCCTTCCTGATAGCCTGCCACAGAGAATTGTATAAGCCAATTTTTTTGCAACAGATGTAGATATAGATATACTTATAGATGATAGAGATATAGATAAATAAGAGATAGAGATAGAGATAGATAGTGATATATCTCTTACTGATTTTGCTTTTCTGGTTGAACCTTGGATGACATATTGAGTTTGAATTTCATGGTAGCTAAAAAAAAAATACCTGAAATTCTTTGTAAAATGTGCATATGCCAAAATTTGTGTGTGTAATGGAGATGGAAAGGATTTTAGAATCACTTCTATAGATTCTTCCTTTTTATTTAGCCCTTACATCTAATTGGACAAAAAGGTACTTCGATGTCCAGCTTCTTAGGATCATTTTAATCCATACCCTTCACTTATTTCTCATTGACTTATTTCATGACTGCATAAATTTTCTCTTGAACCATTGAAATAGCCGTGTTACTGGGTTCTCGGGCTCTTGTGTCTTCTCCCTTGCACACCACTCTCTACATTGGTGCTAAAGCGATCTTACTAAAATCCAGTCTCACTCAGTCAGGTGTCCCTATCACTTAAACTCTTTAAATGGGAGAACAAGGCTCTCCAAAACCTGACATTTCCAATTTTCTAATTTCAGTTACTGACAGTTTTCCATGTAGTCTAGGGATCTTGCTTCTCTGAGCTCATTTTTAATACCTAAACTTGATATACATTTTTATATACTTGTTCCTTCTGCCAGGATGTTCAGCTTTCTTATTCAACTTGTCTGAAAAGTTGTCATGCCTTTGACCCTTGGGGAAAATAGCAACTCTTTAGTAATTCTTCCCTGTCCTCCCCAAGCACAATTAAAAACATCTTTCTCTCTATCGTACATAGCGCTGCAGTAAACATGAGGGTGCATATATCTTTTCAAATTAGTGTTTTGGATTTCTTCGGATACATACCCAGAAGTGGAATTGCTAGATCATAAGGTAGTTCTATTTTTAATTTTTTAGAAACCTCCAGACTGTTTTACATAGCGGCTGTACCAATTTGCAATCCCACCAATACCTCATGAAGGTTGCCTTTCTCCACATCCTCGCCAACATTTGTTGTTTTTTTGATTTGATGATTCCCATTCTGACACGTAAGAGGTGATACCTCATTGTGGTTTTAATTTGCATTTCTCTGATGATTAGTAATGCTGAGTATCTCTAATCAAAAAATAAAAATTAAAAAATTAACATATCCTTCTCTCTGATTCCGTGTATACTTAATTGTACCTTATCTGTCTCTATTATCGTCTATCTAGAGAGATATAATTTAAATGTAATCGAATGTACTTTTATGTAATTTTAATGCTCTGATTGAAATATGAACATGTGCAGGTCAGGAACTTTTATACCTTATCATATTTCTAGATACTGCTAGTTTAATTTCTAGAATATAGTAAATCATCATTTTATTTTGAATGAAACAGAATAATTACATTCTATCAATATTTATATCAAATAGGATTTTGGGGTGTTTAGTGTTAAAATAACTTTTAAAATTTGTACTGCTCAGAATTTGCTTTAATTTACTGAGAATATTTCATGAAAGGTGTTATATTTTAAATGATTTTGGATGAAGTGTTGGTTCACTGACATTTAAAGTTTGTGTAAGAATAGAATTTATGAATTAGCCCATTATTTTTTCCCAGATTTACCTCATATCCTTGAATGGGTACCTATAATCCTAAGGAAAATAAAGGAATATACGAGACATATAAAAGATAACAAATACATCCTAAATTTCTGAATTTTGTGCCCTACTATTAAATGTGCCTTACTGTTTATCATTGTAGTTCTGCTACTTATTCCCCATTTACGTTTAATCATTGACAAAATCATCCAATCTTATATTATAAATCTTAGATTATAAACTCTACAAAGGAAGAAATTATCAGGTTTACCCTAGGATAGTGCCTAGTTAGTAAATATTTGTTGGATGTGAATGAATATATTTTGCTTTCTCTGTTTTTCTTATATTTGTTCATAAATCTAAATGACTTTATAGAATATTTGCTTTTATTTTTAATGTCATCATGTAATTGATTCAGAAATGTTTAACATCTTTCTACTACATAAATTTTTAAGTTTCCTTTAAAAATAGTGCTTGTTAATCTAAAGTTCCAATTAAAGGAATTTGATGCACTTCATTAGGCAATAATCCAATTAGGCAGGCATATCTGACCATGATTATTTTAACCTTAAGGTGACTGTCTAATTTTTATCATTTTATAAAGGTTCTTTCTCTGAGATAAAATAAATACAAACTTTCAAAAACTTACATGTTATTTTGGTTTAAATTTCCATTCTTGCAAAAATCAGAAAAACTGTGTCTCTTTGATGCATAAATTTAAATTATATTTGTAAATAGATGAATATTATTTGATTTGTTTTCTCATCCGGCACAAAATAATGAATTTTACCCTATATTTGATGGCAGACTATAGTTTTTTCTTCTCGAAGTTTTGACTGCTGGATAATTTCAGTTTAGCCTTGTGAATGTTTGATTGTTTTTATTGTATGTTTTCTGAGCTACATACCAACTTATTTCAAAATGGCCTTCAATCAGGAAGAAAATCAATGAAACTTCCTTTCTTAAAATTTAAGGGGTTTCTTGTACCTGTGATGTCATCTTGAATCCATTTTGCTGGGTGTGTTGAGAATGACAGATTCATTTCTGAAAACATTTTAAACTTATACTTTGAAATGACAACTTCTAATTCCTATATTCAACTGAATTATTATATTGTATAGCATAAAGGTTTCTGTCAACATCTGAAAATGGATATATTTCCTGTCAATGAGAGTGAAATTACATTCTATCTATAACTCATACTAGACATAAATCCAGGGCATAAATCCTGGCTCCAACATTTAGTAAGTGATCTTGAATAGCTTATACTTCATCTTTTAGAGTATCAAATTCCTCATATCTAAAATGGGAATAAGACAGACAAAAACTCATAGACACAGACAACAGTATGGTGGTTACCAGAGGGAAAGGGTGGAGCCAGGAAAAGTAGAAAAGGGTAAAGGGGATCAAATATACGGTGACAAAAGGGGATTTGATCTTGGGTGGTGAACACATGATGTAGTGTATAGATGATGTGTTATAAAATTGTACGCTTGAATACTATATAATTTTATTAACCAAAGTCACCCCAATAAATTTAAGAACATTTTAAAAAATAAAATGAGAATCGTAATAAGTTCCTGTGGGGTTTCTGTTAAAGAGTGTAATCAAAAGACTGGTGCATAGTAATTGACCAATAAAAATTGTGTTATAATTGCTATTAAATTATTATTATTTAAGCGATAACCCTCCCCATGCTTTTAAAGTAATTAAAAAAAATGAATTCACTATTCATTTACCTTATTTAGCATATGTTTTTTTAACACATGAGTCAGGTACTTCTAAACTCATGATTTAGTGGCATGGACAAACCCTTGCCCTTTCAACACTTATTTTCTACTAAGAAAAAAAGAAATATATCAATGGGATTTATTAAAAGTGAATTTCAAAGCTATTTGGTTGATAGAATTACCATACTTAAATAGTGCACATTATATTTCAAGGCATTGTTCCTAGCACTTTACATATATTAATTCATTTAATCCTCATAAGGCTATCACATGTGTACTCTTAATACATTTTAAGATGAGAAGCATGGGTTAATAAAGGTGAAGTAACGTGACCATTGTCACAAAGTCAGCATGTAGTAAAATTTAGTGATCCCTGATATTCTGATTTTGGATTTTGACTCTTAATTACTAAATAAATTTGCTTCACTGCAAAAATAAAAATAAAAAGGGAATCAAAGGAAGCATTTGATATGTTAAAACTATCTTCGTGCACCATAGCCAAACACAATGAGAACCTAACTATTAATCCAGTCATAGAAATGTTCTGTAGTAGATGATCTAGGACTGCATGTTGCTCTCTGATTCTCATCTGTATTTACGACTAGTTGAAATTATTAAATACTAAACCAAGAACTGTTTGATTTTTAACTGTTTGCAGTGAATTCTATAGCAAGTACAGTAAAATTCTATATGAAACATTAATTGCTTAATTTCATAAACAAGGGTTGTGACTATTACAATTAAAAAAAAAAAACAACATGGCATGTGAACATCCTTGGGCTAGTGCAAATGATGTAGGTTTGGAAGAATGGTTTCTTTCTCTTTCCTAATGGGGTTCCGTATTCTTCTTGCCAAATGATCACTCATTATAAAATTTAACATATCAGTCTTGTTTCATTTTAGCTTCTCAAATTACAAAATTTAAATTTCTATTACCTTTGCTATAAAAACTTTGCTATAACAGAAGTGCACTTTCTTGATTCCTGGAATACAGGGTACAATTACCAGTGTTAAATTATTTCCAAAAGGTGGACTAATATAGATGTGAAGTAGATCATTTCTTCCTCTCTCTAAATTATTGCTTTCAAAGGGATAGAGATAGAGAAACAATTATTTTTCTCCATAACTCCTCCCCAAGGCTCATGTAAATGTGAAGCGGCAGAGAATGCAACAGTCATTGGTTATGTCTCCTTAGTGGATTGAGTTGCTAAAAAAAAAAACTATCTGGTCCTTTCTATGTCCTTTGTAGCCCTTTCTGCCCCGACACGTATTTTTAAAGAGGTAAAAAGTTTGATTTATTAGGTAATCGCAGACTGAGAGATTAAATTGTTTAGCCTTCCTGGGCTAATCAGTAAGCTACAGTATATTTATTTACTAACCAATATTTGCATTGTAAATTATTAAAAACTTTCCCTTAAGTTAATTAATTAGATTTCCCCCCCCATTAATTGGCAGTCGTTCTTAGGGTATATGCTTCCTTAGACATAAAATTGAGAAGAAAAAAGTAATGAGAGAACAGATTATCATAACCCTACTCTCTAACACCTAATAACATTTAAAGAATATATTTAATAGCACAGTTTGTTTGTTTATTATTTATTTATGAAAATAGAGTGAGAAAGCAGAAGAAAAGAAAAAGGATTAATAAACAGGATCAGGGCACTAACATTTACATTTACATATCAGATACTTCACATATTTTGCCTCATTAATTCTTATAATAACTGTACAAGAAACTCATTTTCAATGTTCAGACCTTGAGTCATTTAAACAGAGCCAGTAAGCAGCAAAAGCAGTAACTGAACCTAGATCTGTCTTACTCCAAACTTATATTCTTTTTAATAGTCATGTTTCTTCAATAAGAAAGTCAAATACCTCTAGTTTTATTTCTATGCCAAAAATATAACCATGGGACTGTCTCCAGTATACTATTAACATAAAACTTTATGTTGCATTCAAAGGATGTGATTCTACAGTTAACTGTGACAATTCAGGATCCAGAGAAGACGGACGGTTCTTGCCTGCCTGCTCCCTGGATCTGCCAAAGGCGAAATCCTGAAAATAGTGTTTGATAAGCAGACAAGCTTTAATATACAGAGAACAAGAATCTTTATTTCAGTTTCTGAGGATGAAGAATCCTAGTCATATCTTTAATTTCACACCCTGGGATTGTGTTTGCAAAAGGAAAGCCATATCTGGTGTCCTGGATCTGAGAAAGGAGTCAAATTTAAGTTGGCACTAAACATGTAAGAGTCCTCTTGGATAAAGTATTTTGAGTCACAGAATTCTATCATTGGAAATAAATGAAGAATCAAATTTAACTTATTTAACTTATTTACCACCACGCACATTTAAATGCTTTCCTAACTTCCCTAAAGTGACTAAAATGTGACAGTGACTGAGCTAGATCAGAATTCAGGGATGTATCAGGTTAAGTGAAATAAGTCAGGCAGAGAAAGACAAATACCGTATGATTTCACTTAATTTAGAATCTAAAGAACAAAATAAATGAACCAACAAAACGGAAACAGACTCATAGATACAGAGAACAAATGTGATTGCTAGATGGTGCGGGATTAGGGGGGCTGTGCGAATAAGATGAAGGGATTAAGAAGTACAAATTGGTAGCTAGAAAATAGTCATGAAGTGTCCAGTACAGCATAGGGAATATAGTCAATAATATTGTAATAGCTATGTATGGTGCCAGGTCGGTACTACACTAATCAAGGGGATCACTTCGTGAATTATATAAATGTCTAACCACTATGCTGTGCTCCTGAAACTAATATAAATATTAAAAATAAATAAAAATTCAGGGATAAAATCCAGGTCTACTCTAAATTATATTTTCTTATTCCTTAAATAGGCATATTAGTTTTTTTTTTTTTTTAACTTAAAGCTTTTATTGTGAAAAAATTTAAACTCTTCAGGTTACGAAAGTATAACAGTGACTTCAGCATGGGCATTTTAAAAATGTCCCCTCTTGATTCTAGTATACATACAGGATTAATTGCAATGATTTGATTTTTTCCTAACACCTTTTTTATATTAGTTTCAGGTGTACAACATAGTGATTAGGTATTTATGTTACTTACAAAATGATCACTCTGACAAATCTAGTACCCATCTGACACTGTACATAGTTATTACAATATTATTGACTATATTTCCTATGCCGTATTTTATATCCCCACACCTGTTTTTATAACTGGCAATCTGTGCTTCTTAATCGCTTCCCCTTTTTTACCCATCTCCCCAGTCCCCCTCCCATCTGGCAAGCTTCAAAATGTTCTCTGTGTCTATGAGTTTGCTTCTGTTTTGTTCGTTTATTTATTTTCATTTTTAGTTCTTACATATAAGTGAAATCGTATGGTATTTGTTCTCTGTCTGACTTATTTCACTTAGCACAGTACCCTCTAGTTCCATCCATGTTGTTGTAAATGGCAAGATTTCATTCAATTTTATGGCTTAGTAATATTTCATTGTGTGTGTGTGTGTGTGTGTGTGTGTGTGTGTGTGTGTGTATAAGAAGTAGTACATATATATGTATTCATTCGTCTATCGATGGACACTTAGATTGCTTCCATGTTTTGGCCATTGTAAATAATGCCACAGTAAATATAGGGGTGCATGTGTCTTTTCAAATTAATGCTTTGGATTTCTTCAGATAAATGCCCAAAAGTGGGTTATATGGTAGTTCTATTTTAAATTTTTTCAGGAACCTCCATACTGTTTTCCATGGTGGCTGCACCAATTTATAGTCCCACCAACAGTGCATGAGGATCCCCTGTTCTTCACATCCTGGCTAACACTTGTTGTTCGTTGATTTTTTGATGATAGCCGTTCTTACAGGTGTAAGGCAATACTTCATTATGATTTTAATTTGCATTTCCTTGATCATTAGTGATGTCGAGCATCTTATCATATGTATATTGGCCATCTATGTGTCCTCTTTGGAGAAATGTCTATTCAGGTCCTCTGCCTAATTTTTAGTTGGATTGTTTGTTTTTCTGGTATTAAGTTGTATAAATTTCTTATATATTTTAGATATATAAGAAATTGGATATATATAACCCCTTATCAGTTGTATCATTAGTGGATATCTTCTCCCATTCAGTAGGCTGTCTTTCTGTTTTGTCGATGGTTTCCTTTGCTGTGCAAAAACTTTTCAGTTTGATATAATCCCATTTGTTCATTTTTCTTTTGTTTCCTTTGCTTGAGGAGACATCCAAAAAAATATTACTAGGAGCAATGTCAAAGAGTTTACTGCCTGTGTTTTTGTAGGTCTTTTATGGTTTCATATTTTACACCTAAGTGTTTAATCCATTTTGCCTTTATTCTTGTATCTTCTATAAGCAAGCGACCTAGTTTTATTCTTTTGCATGCATCTGTCCAGTTTTCCCAACACCATTTATTAAAGAGACTGTCTTTACCCCCATTATATATTCAGTAAGCATATTTTTTTAATAATCTAATTTTTCCATTAAGAAAATATTTGATTAATTTTTATTTAATATTTTGTTTATAAATAAGTAATAAAAAGACTATTAACTTTTATAAAGATTTGGTCATTTGTAATACAAGTGTCTTACACATGCTATTTCGAATATCTTTGAAGAAAGCTTAGAAACCTTAAGAACAAGTTTGTACACTCCTCTTTAATCTGTGTCAAACAAATTTATTTCTGATTATCTAGGACAGTGAAGAACTGCTTTGGTCTTAGCTTACCAATCACAAATCAAACAAACAAACAAGTATGCAAATATAGTAGAAACCAATGACATTTAATTAAATCCCAGTTTTTAATTGTTAGTCAATCTAACAAATTAAAATGAAAATATTTCATGAATGACTAAAATTTAACATAAAACACTTGAAAACATTGTCTTAATATTACTAATCTTCCATATCCGTAGATATTTCCTTTCTAGAGTCAAGTAAGATATTCAGTGTCCAAACGGACCTCTAGGACATAAATAGAACATTTCACAAATTATAACATAGTGGCCTCTTTTAAACCTGAAACTGGCTCTCACATACAAGACCCTTCTATGAGCAACATCGGTGTACCTCAGTTCTTTTGTATTGTTCTTTTTTATGTAAGGAACTAGTTTGTGTCATGTTATCTTAGATCCTCAGCACCTAACACAATGTCTTGCATATAATCGATCTTCAACAAAAATGTTATGCTAACGAATGATATATAGGGACAATTGGACAAATACACTAACAATGTAATTATAGCAAAAAGACTACACAGAAATACTATAAAATTTTGATCTATAAAAAGAGTGTGTTCTAATACTAGTCTGAAAAAATGGTTATAATGGAACTTTAAAATGTTTTTTTTTTTTGTCTGAGATCTGAGCCTCTTAGGAAACAATAATTAAAATGATAACTAAAGGAAGACCTTTCACAAAATGTTTATGTTTGACAAAGGATGAAGATACATTTCTGTGAATAGCGGAAAATTTTAGCACTTTCTTAAAGCAAACAATGTTGTTTGGAAGAAAAGGAAAGCATCGATTTTAGTTAATGAATGTTTTTCAGCTTTTTGCAATACAGGATTCTCGATACTGGAGATGTTTTCTTTATGGCAACAAATAGATTGAACGTTGCCTTGAAAACACCATCTTTAGATTTCTTTCTGTTGCCAGCACTCAGTCACTGTAGTCTGGTGTCTGTTGCTGCTAAAACTTGTTCCATTTTTCAAATTATAATCCATGCCTTGGAGTGGTATAGTCAAAACATGACTGACACTGAGTGGCCATACAGGCAAGGTAGTAGAGGTGATGGGACTAACACCAGTTTCATAGATTTTCAGATTCTCCTTCTTAACCAATTTTGGTGGAGTGCTAATAAGCAGTGAAAGTGACCAAAACAAAACAAACAAACCCAACATGGTTGAAAGTAAAAACTAAAAAATAATTGCTTGCTGTATTATTTTTCTTTTGAATCACACAGAATAGTCCAAATATCTAGGTTTTCAGCAGAGTCCTCTCAGTGTGGGTTGCTTCAGGATCATTTGCCTTTGTATCTCTGTAAATAAGGATAAATTGGATGAGTGGGGCATTTCTCACTAGGTAATTTATAAACACACATTACATACATTTTGAATAGTCTGACAGCCTTTTGGGCTGATAGTCTGATAGTTCTTTTGGGTTTGGTCATCTGGTAAAAATTTAAGAAAATATGTTCCGTCGAAATAACGATTTTATTTTCTAATTGTATCGACAAAAATTTTATTCATTTATTTATTGTGCATGTATATATCTACTTGTTTATTCATTTTTTCTTAAGATTTTCTTATGTTAGACTATGTTTTCTATGTGTATCCTTTATATTCTAATCAAGAAACAAAAAATATATTGATTATTAGTTAACTATGCTAACCACTTGAAATCAAAACCCCAAAATTGTAAGGGCTTAAGCACAATAGAATGGTATTTCTCACATAGGCAAAACAAGATAACTCTAGATTGGCTGATGTATGGCTCTCATCCACTTAATGATTTAGATACCCAGGTGATAGAGGCTCTGCCTTTTTCAACACATGGCTTCTAATCCCATTCAAACTTTGATGTCCAGCCAGTAAAAAGGAAGAAGAAGGAAAAGAGAAAATAGGATCATGATCATTCACAGAAGCAGAGGGGAACAGGGTGAGGTGGACTTGGGTGGCGGGGTGGAGAGGGGAGGATTTATGTATGATTGAGAACCAGGCCTGAAACAACACATATTACCCTGATCACATTTTATCAACTATAATGTGGCCAAATCTAAGACCAAGAGAAATTGAAAAATGTGGTTTACCTCTGTGTGCAGGAAGACAACAGGTTGTGGTGAACAGCGAGCTGTCTCTGGCACAAATGATATGCACAAGAAGTGGAGTAGGATGCTATGGGATGCTGAGAATTTTCTATAATCTGATTTTATCTATAGCTTATAAACTGTTGCTCTTTATTTTATTAACTTTTATTATTATTTTTCCTAGGCAAAATCTTCCAGAAAAGTTTGTTTTTCTTTACCTACCAAAAAAAAGTTTCCTTTAGGTAAAGTTTTTATGCATGTAACAGAAAAGAAGGTTTTTTTTTTCACCATGTTCTAAATGTTTAATTAATAATAAGGCAAAGTATTCTCAATGGTATGTTTGTAAACCAGGATTCTCTTTATCATACTTTTTTTTTTTAAATCAATGACTGAACTAAATAGATATTCCTATTGCACCAGTGGCTTCATAAATCTTTGTAGTTGACACAGCCATTTATGGAGTTTGGCCAATTGAAAACACATTATCTGAATTTCTTTCATGTTGCTCCCCCTCCACTTCTAGTTTAGAGCTCTGGAAGGTCATTTTTCCACACATAATTGCAATTTTATGAGAAATTCACCAATGAAAGTTGTTATACATTTGGAAGAATACTTCAGAGCTTATTTATGAACCAGGCAGGAAGTATGTAGGATTCATGCACGGAAGAGCATAAATAAAAATTCATTTTTAATCATGTAATTGTACTGTTATTTGTTTCCATGTAATTGGTGAGGAATTACATTTCTATTCATACCCTGGGCCCACTTTTGTAATAAAGCAAATGTAGTGTGAAAATGTCAGTAGCATAATTTTGAATTATTGCTTTTAAGTGCTGTACTTTTTGGTATTTGATCAAGTGTAAGAAATATCTGGTAGCATAACATTGATGCATAGCCTGAGTTTGTACGTAGGGGATTAATTAAGCAAATAATAAATTGAAATTTTTCTTTTATATAAGGTCTTTGCAATACAAAGTAATTTTAAAAATATGAAGTTCTCTAATAGTTATTGTTTTAACTTTTTGAGTGAAAGTGTCTGTGTTTCTTTGTGTGTGGAGGGATGAATGTATGTCTGTATGAGTGTTCTATGTTGGAGAGACCAATAAATTCACTTGCCTGTAACACTCTTATTTTATAGATTAGTTAGTTTTCTGAGCCATAGAGTCCTCAATTCTAAAGAGGAGACAATTGTATAAAAGTCACAAAGTTGAAAAAATTAATTTAAAGAAAAGAACATAAGTAAAGCCAGAGTCCCTTCCCGGCGCATTATAAGTGTTCTGTAAATATTGCTTCCCTTCTCTTTCCCATTATCACAGACACACTTATAATAGGCAGAGTCAGAGCCAGGATCTGAACTTGAATTTCTTGATTCCTTAGCTGGTATATATATATCTATTTTGTAACAAGCAGCTGTTATTTTAGAAAGTTCAAAATGGGTTAGTATGCTGGATTACATGTGTTTGCAAGGTGTGACTATTCAAAATGATCCACCACCAACACCGCAAACACAATCACACAGGCACAGAAAACCAAAACAAACAAACAATGAAACAATAACAACAACCATTTCAAAGAGGAACAAAGTAGTGAAAACAGTGCTGTGCGAAAAGGGAGAGGAACCACATCATAATCTGTGCTTCTTAAAAAAAAAACAATCTCAACATCCACAGTGCTTGGTATTTTCAAGGAAGGTGTCTCGTTTCCATTAACAAGGAAACCTCCTAATTCACAAATATACACAGTGGGTGATGTGTGTTAATAGCACTCTTAGCAACCGATAATGTGGTGCAGTTAATGGATCTCAGCTTGAATTAACTTTACCACAAGCCATTGTTTCCTTTTTATTCAGCACAGAAGCCTGTGGAAAAATCTCTTAGAATCTCACAAGGGGATTTCAATTAACATTACTCACTACTGTACAGCAACATAAAAATGGAGGTTATTTTAACCTTTCTCGAGTTTCCTGCTGATCAATTCAGTGCTTTCCATTAGTTTAACTCTGGTTACCATAAACTCATCTTCATTGTTCATAAAATACCTTTTCACTTATGGGGCAGAGCGAGGCTGCCAATGGGAAGCTAGAATAGGCTAAAAAGACTAGAATATTTCTAAATATAGTGTGTAGGTTTGTCCTTGACATAGCATTGCTTAACCTGGTGTATTTTAAACCCAGGAGCTTTTATTACTAGAAGTGACTTTTCAGTCCTACTACCATCGCTTTATCCCAATTATCTACCCCAATTAGATATTTCTGTATTGGAGTATCCTTCACCTTGCAAAACCTCTAGATTTTTTTTTACCATTAAAAATATTAAGAACTTTAGTTCCCAGAAATTTTTAACATAGATTTACTTGAACGCCTAAATTATTTATCTCCTCTGAAGAAAAAGACTTTATAGGTGCTGAAAGGCTCAAGTGTCTTTGATACCTTCCTTCTTCCTCGGTGCCTATGCTCTGTCACACAGTGTGTGCTGCTAATTTTACCCCTCAGATAGTGTCGTTTCTCCTGTCCCCATGATCACCACAGAACTCCAAGAGCATAGACTTCCAACTGGTCTCCTAGCGAACACTCTAGCTCCCTCCAATCTCTCCCATGCACTGCCACAAGAGTTGTCTTCAAAATTCAAATCTCCTCATGACAGTTGCTTTATTAAAGTATTTTCATGGTCTTCCAAAGCTCTTAGGGTGAAAGACCAACAGTTTTGCTGACAACCTTGCGCAAATCAATCCTTCCTGAAATCTCTTGACTGTCATGCGCTTCACCCTACCCTTTGATCTCTGGGCTTCAGTCACATTGACCTTTCAGTTTATTGACTAGACCAAGGCTTTCTACATGTTAGTTTAATTATTTTATTAAAATATGCACAGAAAGTAAGTTCTATGAGAAGAAGGACTTTGTCTTTAATTACTGTCCCATTATGCATTTTATTAATAAATATCAACAATGAATTAAGAGAACACAGAAGACACTTTCAGTGATAGTTTCTATTGGTCTAGAGGACTGATTTAAATTCAATTCACCAACCACATTTATATGTCTCATCACTGAATTCCTACATTTGGGTTAGCCTTGCAATATTAAATCAGCAAGCTATGAACAACAGAAAGTCCAGGCCCACAATGTGCTCACAGTGTTTTAGAAAGATAGTAGTGAAATGAACTAAACTATAAACTGGGAAAAAGAGCTCCAGTTCATCTATACCATCTAACTATTTATTTTGTACTATTACATAATTTTATTTCACAATGACAATGTCAGGTAAGCAGGTAGCACTGTTTAATACTTTTTAATATGAAGATAGTTTATCTCTCCATATTTAAGGAAAAAAAAAACTTTCTTCATGGCAAAAGCATATAGTTTTCTTTGATAGAATCTGTAGCATGTATATTACTCTATAATTATTAATTAAGTCAAATTAACATATGCTAAGAATAAGCTTATATGGGGAAATATCCATTTGTATTATTTCTCGATACTCCCTTGTTAGCCACAGCATATATTTGCTTATATTTAGTTTGAAATGAGAACTAAAGATATGATTGTTGAATGGCTATAGCAGAATCACAATTTTATTTGACTTTGGCTTTAAAAAACAGTACAGTTTAGTGCAATTTTGTTACATTTATTTCCTGCCAGTATTATACATATAAGAAAGGTAGCATGAGCTAATGGAACATGTGACTCAGTGGTTTAATTTTTAAAACAGTGAGATTTAGTTTTAATATCATTTCTATTTTATAAAAACCAAACTACTCATAACAAACAAAAGTGCCAATACATAAAATTCTTAAATTTTTCTTTGGGCTTAAAAAATTATTTTTGCAACAATACATTGTTCTTTAAGCGATTAGTCTCAAAATGAAATCCCTGGATCAGCAGCCTCAGCACGAAGATCAAATGGGAAAGAGTTAGAAATGCAAGTTTTTAGGCTGTACCACAGATGAACTGAATCAAAACTTTGGGGAGTAGGGCCTAGTAGTCTGTGTTTTCACAAGTCCTTTGGGTGACTCTGGTGACCTAATGTTTGTGATTTTTGCCTCTTCGAGGACATTTGACAAGTCTGAAAACATTTTTTGTTTTCAAAAACAAACTAGAGAAGTGTCGTTCCTGGCATTTAGTGGATAGACACCAGAGATGCTGCTGACTGTTTTACAACACACAGGACAGCCCCAACAACAAATAATTAGCCAGCTCAAAATATGAGTATTGCTGAGACTGTGAAGCCTGCTTTAGAGAAATCAGTAGGGGACTTTAATACTAATAGTGTATCGTATTTGAGTAGACCTGAGCAGGTGAGTCAGATATTGCATACATGTCTGTAAGCTAAGTACATCTACGTTTTAAAGATTATTATATGTTTTACAGAAACCTAATTTATACTCTGAATCTCTGCAATAGCTTTTGAACCAGTGATTAGATGGAATCAATTATTGGGGCATATTTTGTAGGGGTTCTTAATTACCACTTCTAGAAACAAGACAACGTGTAGAATAACTGGTTATTGTATTCTTTTGATTCAGGAAGGCTTACCTTTTATAGAGTAATGAGTGAGCAAAGGAATATTTTTCCTGAGTTTTGAACTTTAGAGATTTTGTACAACATAGGATACCTCTGTATACTGTCTTTATTTGACCATGAAAAACGAACGGTTCCCAGTAGCTGGGTAATATGCTTTCCTGCAGAATATGACTCATTCATTTGTTCATTTATTCGTTGATTTACATAAACGCTTCTTGAATGTTCTATATGCTTGACATTTTGGAAGTCCTGAAAATGCAGTCATAACTCAAAAAGGCCATAATATAATAGGACAAGAAAAAAAATTAAAAATGATATTAGTGTGTAATTTCCAAGTAATTGGCCGTTAAGTGGCGAAACAAGAATCCCCTAGTATTTGTTCAGCCAAGGAAGAGTCAAAAAGTGTCGTACAACTCCACAAAGTGAGATTACTTTTACTTTATTTTGTTCATTTATTTATTTATTATGTGTTTTCTCTTTGAAGACTAATCTACAAGTACCTCTTTTCCCTGGAAGAAGTAAAATAGTATGTTTTTCATTGCTGCACTGTGAGAGCAGACTCAGACAGAAGACAGGAAAAAAAAGGGAGGACAAGACCTGCGGGTCAGGAGAAGCTGCAGAGTTAAGCACACAGACCAGACATATTCCCAACACTAACAAGGGAAGCAGAGACTCAGCATTTGGCAGAACATGTTGGAGAGAAAGAAGCCAAAGCCTCTGTGGTCTTCACATTAAAAAGATGCATCTACTCTGGAATAAAAAGGCTTCCAATCCTGACACCCTACTTGCTGCTCGATGAACTTGCATGATCTTTTTAATCTCTGAGACTAATTTCTTTTTCAAAAAAATGAAAGAGTAGTATCAGCTTCATGGGATTATTATGGGAATTAAATGAGATTATTCACAGAATATTTTCCCCGTAGTTGCATGCATAAAGTAAATGCTCAGCAAAAAAAAAAAAAAAAATCTTTACTACCATTATTGTTAATTAAAGTCATAGAAAATCTAAACTCAATAATATGAGTATAACACATTCAATTGATAATTCTAACAGATTTCAAATGAAACATTTCTGAACATTTATATAATATTTATCACAGAAAATTACTGGGAACTGATACAACAAAATGAAAATAAATAGTCATTGCCTCATTGTGTTAAAGATATATAATATTTTCTTTTTCATATTTTAATTTTGAAATTTGTGACAATTAAATATGGATTGCTCTTAAAGTCAATATGAAAGCAAATTGAAAAAATATGTTGTTTAAATGCATCAGTTTTAACATGCTATTTTAACAATATTTATGCCTGTTGAGATGCAAATTAAAGAATATAAAGGGTTATAGGAGTAGAAAGGATAGGCCCATAAGTTAGCTTTGCAATCACTGAAGACAAGCTTTCCAAATCAACTGATCCTTTTTTTTTTTTCGGATGATCAAAAAATTGGGGGTTTTATTTTTTGTTGCTAAACAATACTAAAAAAAAAATATTTTTAAGGCAGGGTTTGAATTGTTTAATTTTGATCCATTTATTTATTTTTTTAAAAAAAGGAAAGGGAAAGAAATCATGGCCAAAAAAATTGTTAGTTAACCCCCAACCCACCCCTGAAGCTCTAGCCAATTACACGAGCATCACCCACATCCCACTCAGTGCCCAATATTCAGACGGTGGCTCACTCTGCCTCAGTGGACCACCCTGAAGGCACAGGAGCAGGTTATTCAAACCAGACAAATTAGTGGACTAAAGTTCGGAAAGTCTTTCCAGGTTTTCTGCCCATTGGCTAAGTACATACAAACAGTCTTAAGCTTGTAAAATTTAAGAGAGGTGGAGGGTGGGGAAGGGCATAAGAGGAGGAGGTTGGCAGCAGAAAAGAAAGTATAGGTGACTCAAGCTTTCTCCTGGGATAGATACTCTGGATATAGACTTAAAGATAAATCTAGGTAGGCGGACTCCAGATTTCTTAGGAAAGAAAACCATCCCCTGAAAGAGGTCCTGAGATGTGCCATGCTAAATAGTCCTTCTTGCAGAGGATACAGGAGGAAGGGCAGCTGACTCTCCCTAGGAGACTGGGGAGTAGTGAAGAGGGTCTTCAAGTACCATGAAGTAAGATGAAAGGCAGAAAGAGAATCCTGAGGTTTTGACCAGATGTGAGACTGTTACACACACAGTTAAAGACTAAAGAGCCATCAAAGCCAACTCCAGTCTGCATACACTGGCTCTACAAAGTACTGTGTGAGATTCTGTCTGTGAACTAAGTCGGGTTAGTGACCTGGCTGTGGGTAGAGGGGAGGGCAATACATTTGTAGTTTTAGAAGGATGAGGTGAGACGAGTGACAGGAAAAAGAGACCTGCAAGAAGCAGAAAATATTTAGAAAACATTTTAATATGTATTTTCATATATATATATATATATATGTATGTATATATATATATGTATGTATATATATATATATGTATGTATATATATATATACTTATTTAAAATTAAGAAAAATACAATTAATTCAAGCCAGGCCCCCCCATCCTTTGGTAACCACTAGTCTATTGTCCATGTCCATGAGTCTCTGTTTGTCCTGTTCATTTGTTGCTTTTAGGTTTATATCCCACATATAAGTGATATCATGTGATTTTCAACTTTTTCTGTTTGGCTTGTTTTGCTTAGCATGATTATCTCGTGGTCCATCCATGTTGTCACAAATGGCAGTATTTCATCTCTTCTTATGGCTGACTCATATTCCATTGTATATATGTACCACAGCTTCTTTAGCCAATCATCTACCATAGGACACTTCAGTTGCTTCCATGTCCTGGCCACTGTGAATAATGCTGCTATGAACATCAGTGTGCAAATATCTTTTCAGATATGTGTTTTCAAGTCTTTGAGTTTAAATACCTAGTAGAGGGATTGCTGGGTCATTTCTTAGTTTTTTGAGAAACCTCCATACTCTTTTTCATAGTGTCTGTACCAATTTTCCGTCCCACCAGTGGTGTATGAGGGTTCCTTTTTCTCCGCATCCTCTCTAACACTTGTTATTACTTGTCCTGTTCATTATAGCTATTCTAACAAGTGTGAGATGGTATCTCATTGTGGTTTTGATTTGTATTTCCCGAATAGCTAGTGATACTGAGCATCTTTTCATGTTTGTTGGCCACTTATATGTCTTCTTGGGAGAAGTGTCTGTTCAGATCCTCTGCCCATTTTTTTCGGAGGGGGTGGGATTGTTGTTGTTGTTACTGAGTATATGAGTTCTCTGTATATTTTAGATGTTAGACCCTTATTGGAGGCATTGCTTGCAAATATATTTTCCCATTCGGATGATTGTCTCTTTACCTTGCTGACGGTTGATATACATATTTTAAGAGTTAGTGTTTCTGTAGGATGATTCTTGAAGACATGTGTATGGTATGGGCACTTAACCCAGGACTAAGGCAACCAGTGTACCTGGTTCTCTTGCCAGCAGTAATTAAATAGGTCAGGGGTGAGCACATAGCTTAAGACAGCCCTATGAGGAGAAGACTTGGATTGTGCTTATATTGCTAAAGACAAACTAGATCTTCCCTTGGAGAATGCGGTGCTAAGATGTGAAATTGTAGCTCACAGAGCAATGTGCAAATATTAGGATAGGGTCCAGAGCCTCTAATTTAATGACCTTATTAAATGTGGAACTGAAGCTAATAGTGTAGTCAAAGTAGAGTGGAGGACCTACTAATTAAGCGTCACCTTACTTTAAGTTAGATTTTCTAAATTTTACAGCACAAGAGTCCTAACAGACATGGTTTCTTACATAAGTTTTTACCTATTCACACTTTTCTCTATGAAAGGCTTAGAATATAAACATCTAAAGTCATTTCAAAATATTTGAGTTGGCATTTGACTCCTGTTATGTGCTAGTCATGCATTCTATAAATATTTGCTGAGCTCCTAAAATATTCCAGATACTTAGTGTGTACTAGGGTTAAAATAATAATGTAACATATTAAATGATACTATATATTCAATAACATCATTTGAGTGAACCACAAAATATATTAATAAAGTATGCACAGTTACGATGGGCAATGGGCATTCAGCTCAGTATATATATATTTTTGAGTATATAGTATATTCCCCAAATCAAATAGAAAGTATACTGTGTCCACCACCTATGTGTTGGCTCTCAGCCCTAGACACATTCTTCATTTCCTGCTCTGGGAAAACTGACGGCATGCTTTAAACTTTTTCTTTCCCAGAGGGCATGATGGTAAGCTTTGTCAGCAGTGGTCGCTGGATATGTATTGTAAGATGAAGGGGCTTTTCTTCCTGATTCAAGTATGTGCCTCTCAACATACTCCGTCTGTGTACCCAGTGCCTAGCTCCTGGATTCTGTAATGAACATAGGTGAACACTGTCTCCATGATTTCCTTACCTGGGTACCTGAGAGGGCAGATTTCCAGCAAGTTCCACTGCTACAGCACCAATGGCAGGGACTTCTCTGCCATTCAGTGAGCCATGCTCATTTCTTCTCTAGTGATGTCTAGATCACCACCTTGGGGCAGTGCCTGTTCCTTTTATCTGCATTATCTCCTTTCTTTAGAGTTCTCTTTACCTTTTACTGCCAAGCCCTCATTACTCCAAACCCCTGTAATAATTAATATTCTTTAAATTAACCTTTCTATTTTCAAATTACTGTGTGATGTCTATCTCCTGAGTAGACCAGACAGATACAGGCGTCAAATATAAGCAGGGGACATTTGGGAAGTTTCCCATAAGAAGTGACTTCTCAGTTGAATTCTGGATATTGGTTAGATGCTTGTTAAAAGGATAAAGGAGATGGATAGGTGTTTCAGGCAGAGGGAACATTTTGGTTAGAATAGGAAGATGTTTAAGTCACCGATTCTCACACTCTGGTCCCTATAACAATAGCATCAAAATTGCTCAAATATCCAAAGCATGCTGAATCAGAAACTCTGGAAGTGGGCCCAGCAACTGTTAATAAATTCTCCAGATAATTCTTATGCACAGTAGAGTTTGAGGACAGTTATCATGACTGGCAATGATTTCATGGGACACATTTCTGTCCTCATACTATATTATAATGATAGGTCAGCATAGAGAATATTTTAATAAGCAGCATGTGTATCTACCTTCCAAATTCCTGAAATTTGATAGTATTAACACAGTGGGGAGGAAAAAGCCAAAAGAAAACCACGAAAACAAAGGGTAGCATATAAAAATGAAAGAAAATAATATGAGTAGAAAAAAGAAAAGAGCAGCATTTATTTTTATCAAAAAATGTCTGCTTTTAAAATAACTGTGTATAATTCTGTATATTTCAATTCTTCTAATAATGCCATCCCTGGCCCACAGAGGATTAAACTCTATTGAAAAGAAATCATTATTTTCTTTCAGCTTACAGGAAGGCACATGTATCAATGAGACAAAGTTCTCAACATTGCCTTGTGTTAGGAACTTCTTCACTTATAAGGCTTTGATCATTTCATTGATTTTTTTAGTTGCCTAAAGTCATTCACTAGAATTCTTATTGCTGTTGAATGGTAACCAGGAGGTGTCTTATGGTCATCTTATTCATGTGAATAAAATGTGAAAAATATTTTCATTAACTAGAGCACTATGTGCTTCCTTTCAAGGTTAATTGTTTCTTTTGATCTTCGGTTAAAACCTCTTATTTTTAAACCCAGAGATTAGCAAAGTGACAGAGGAAACATTCAATATCTGGAAGATAGTAAGTCGAGGCTTTTGTTCTTTTTAGACATAGAATGAATAGCATTCAAAAATTAGCTCAAAAAGATAAAAAACAATTATGATAAATTATATCATAGGGTCACTCCTAGGTGTCCTGTTTTAAAAAGCAAGTTAAAAGATATTTGATAAGAAGAAATAGCCAAAAAAAAAAATGTTTTATTTTACTTACATATCTTGTTAATTTTGGAGAAATTTAAGAATACATATTTTTCCTGTTTTTCATAGGTGAAATGATTATTGAAACAAGATATAGCCCAGATGAAAGTTTGCATGGACTGTCTTAAAACATAGGTGCTTGCAAGTTTTATGAGAAAGTAGTGATGGATGCTAAATTGTCTGGGCACTGGAATGTGACACTCCAATAATAATTAGAGTAGTATCTGACCCCAAAAATGCCAATTGCAAGCTATCATTTCAAACTGTTGTTTTTTGTTGTTGTTGTTTATTTGTTTTTTAAGTGCAAAGGCTCTGTGATTCATTCCAGTTCTGGAAATGTTTCTCTTTAAAATAGTTTGGATGGCTGAGCCTTATTACAAGAAGTTTCTTTTCTAATTTTCACCATTTCCTTAATATTTGTCTTGTACTTGTATAGAAACATACAATCACATGTACACACACACTCTCCATTTTTTTTCTCCCAGATGGAGCCAAAGCACTTTTGGTTATAAAACACATATGGGGGGCTTTATGTACTACGAAGTAGCAGATTGGAAGCAGTGATCTCAAAAGATGGTATCTTGTATGATAAAACTATGAGGTTATTCAAAGGTCTTGAGGCCTCTAATGAGCAGATAACTTTGGAATGAGCACAACAGGAAAAAGTAGGCTGCCATTTCTTAAGTGGAATCTAACTGGTTGAACAACAACAACAAAATAAACAAAAAACCCCCAAATGAACAAAACAAAAAACCAGAGTTTGAGAAATAGATGACTGCAATTTTCCTTTCTAAAATACACAGGAATGGGGAATCTCTGATGGATGATCGGTCCTCAGATAAAATTGATCTTGAGTCTATAGTCCAATAAAGAGCAATAACTAAGAACCTTGCCAAAGAGCAGACGATGATTCATTAGCTGCTTGTCTGTGTCATCATTATCTCTTTGTCCCACCCATCAGAAAGGCTTTGAGTAAATCATAATAATCAAATTCATATCCTGACAGCATATTAAGAGATACAAAGGTGCAACTCTTAGGTTACTATTTTATAAATATTTGGTCAGATGATATCTAATAAAAACCATTCCTTTGGGCCCATTTAGCTACATGATACAAACAAACAGAGAAGTACCTAGAAGTTATTCTCAGAGTCACAGTATTACTGCTAAAAGTGATGATGAGTCAGTTGCATTCTACATCTCTGTGGTGTGACACTGTAATAACTCAAAGAAAATATTGACATGGAATCACAGTGAACCTGCCATACAAAACTGAAATGTCGTTTTGGGAAACCCTATAGCTCTTAAGCACTGGAAATATTAGGTCTCTACACAAAGGGATAGAGACAATGGAATGGAAAGCTACCTTCTAGCACCACCATTAGTCATTCTTAGATTTTTTTTTGTATATTTTGTTAAATCAATGTATCATGTTGTGATTTTGGCCACACGTGGTTACTGCCCCTTTTCCTCCTCAATCCTTTTTATGGACCACCTTCTTGACTTATATAAATACATCTAAAAAGGAAACAATATTACCATAAAAACAGAACCACTATCATTTAACAGAAGGAAATATTAAAATGAATAATCAAAATTGTATTGTTATTAAAATATAGAAGACACTGTTGCCTGAGTAAGGCTTTGATCCTGATATTTGCCATAGCTCTCTTAACAAGGGCAAGCTCTTTATCATCTAATTGGTAGCCTATTACTAATTAGCTAATATGATGTTCTCCTTCATAGAACTAGGCAAATTGACAGAGAATTGAAACCCAAACCTATTTATCTGCTTGTGAAATTTCAGAAGACAAGTGAGAAATAGAAGACAGAAAATTACTCTGGTAAGAATAAGTAGTTTATATAACAATAAATAGAGAGCAAAAGGCTAGACTTTTCAGCAGTAACAATGAGTCTCGTGGGTGATAGAACAATGCCTTCTTAGTAAGGAGGAGACATGTTCACTCTAGCATTCAATACCTCTCCACACTCTCAACCAAGAATTCTAAGAAAAAAATCATTTTCAAATATATAAAGGGTCAAAAATAATCTCCGAAGCCCTTATTTTTAGGAATACCCACCCCCAAATGAAGAGATTGGATGTAGGCATCTAAATTTCCTACATTAAAAGCAAGAAAAGAAAGTTTAGAGTACAAAATATGCAGTAAGTCCAGAAAGCAAACAGTTCAGACTGAAGCAGGAAGACAGAGGACAATGAGAGAGAATCAACCAGGAAAACAAAACATAGATAGATAGATAGATAGATAGATAGATAGATAGATAGATAGATAGATAGATGATAGGTAGTTAATCTTATATCTTTGAGAATTGGAAATTAATTATTGATAGTTGACTAATACATAAATTGGTTTACTGAAATTAACATGGGATAGTTCCTTTGTACCAAAGCAAGTGATTTTGAAAAGGCACATTTTAACTCCATTAACATAAAAAAATATTAGACAGTGAAAAAATAATCACCAAAGAGTACTTGAACTTGCAGTGATCCAAATTATATAGTTATAGCATGGTAAGAATGAAAGCATATTTAATTCAAATTGTGATTTATCGTGTTGGGGAAAATGGCAAAAGAAGAGAGTGAAATATAAGAGCTAAATCATACTTGAATCAGAAAAAGGTGATGAAGCAAATAGACATATCTAAAATTGATGAATCAAAAATGAAAGAATAAATATTTTATTTGAAAATAAGTAGTAAAAGGAAAAGTAACAACTAAAAGAAATAAATATTGCTGTCCAGGGAGTGAGATTCCCTGGAAGATATTAGGTAGAAAATATTTTAAACATTTACATATTTTTCTTTGACAAAAATAGAATTCGACTTGCAAAAAATAAAACTGCAGTAACAAAAAAAAATCGATGTTATCAGCATAATCTTTCTGCTCTACTTGTAATAGGTACATGGCCTGCATATCATGAATCTCAGGTCTTTTGTGATCACTCTGAGCACAGATGAAAAATTATCAATCACCAAAAGAGATATTCTTTATCTTTTAAATACAAAATTTCTACGATACCTTTCAATACTGATAAACCTAGTATGAGCCTGTGAGCCTAGATAATAAAATTTAATTAGATTTTACTTTTAATATAAAACATTTATAGGATATATGTGTGTGTATATATATATTTTTTAATGTGTCTTCCTAATGGACTGTGAGATACTTGAGAGAAAAGACTTTATAGTCTCTGATTCTATAGCACCTGGAAAATAGTAAGTATTCAATATATGCTTATTATTATTATCATTAATTAGAGAATTTTAAAACTTATTTTTGAACTATTTGGTAAAAGAGTTAAATCTTTTTTTAAAAAAAAAACCTTAGAGCTTAGGTCTCATAGTTCAAATAGGATTTTTCCTTCCACTTAATGAAAAAGTAAAACAGTATTTACTGAGATACAACAAAATATGTTTTTCTTAAGCATGAATTAGTTTATTGGTCGTAGTTATATTATGATGGAGGTGCCATTACTCCCCTTTATACACATGAGGAAACTGACACTTCTTCTGAAGTTACAAAACTAGGAATTGACATTTGAAACCAAGTCAATCTGACTTGGAAGTTGATATGTTTTCTAATCTACTCTACAAACTCATAAGGAAGGAAGTCACAAAAATTATGACTCAGAGGTAGTAAGATAATAGTCAATTGTTTAGAAGTTTCCATATTTTTTTCCTTCATTCCTTCTACAAAAAGGAGAAGGTCAGGAGACTTGTAATGTGTTGGAAGATTTGAAAGTATTTAAGTTTTTGGAAAGCAATGGGAGCCTATGCAATAATGGTAATATCGTTTGCATGATTCCATAGAGTAAATTAGAACAAAACTTTGGAGATTTTTTAAATACAATGACTACTTATTTAAAAATGTCTTATAATTGCACTGGAAGGCCTTTTGCTAGAACATGTTAAAACTTGGAAAATTATAGTAGTAATCTGGAAAATTAATTATGAAATTTTCTGCAGTGAAACAACAATTTCCAATTACATTTCAGACCATCCTTTTCAGTGACTGTCTTGTTGGTTTACTGTATTTCTCCTTATGGGCTATTTTGGGAGAATTATTCTTAAAAATATACTATAGATTTATTCAGAAGTTCTTCATAATTTTAGAACAATTATCTATATCAAAAAGTGCACCCTGGAAGATGAAAATTTGTAGCAAGCTTGTAGGACCCCGGAACATTTTCCTGGTGCCAGGCTTTGCTACTTTGTAACAATAAATGACCCTTTTACACTCAGTGGGATCTGACTCCAGAAATTAATGCTGGCACTCAAACCGGGAATCTCATGGGACTGAGAAGCGAAACAAATTCCGAAGTCATAGCAACAAGGAAAAACTATCCAGTGTCTAAAACCTAAAACTCATGTAAGCTATTAGTCTTTGCATATTCCATTTATCCAGGTGTTTACTTTTAAGTTAAGAATTAAATGTGTAATATATTGGGCAAGTGGAAGACAAGTGTTTGTTTTAGCATTATACAGTAGAAGACTAAGTTGGCGTCTCTGATTAACTAGCAAAGCATTAAGACGATAAATAATGGGAGATTATAAGTGATGAATTAGCCAAGGAAGCAATAGAAGTCTTGCTCATTGAAAGTCATCTACTGGGAAACCTGTGAAAAGCAGTGAAAGCCATTCTAATTAAAGTCCATATCCATGTCATAAGAACAATGGTCTCTTTATGTACTTTGTAAAATGTATATCCAGGTCCATAATACTTATTCAAATTCCTTAGAGCCAGTAGTGTTTTGGAATTCAAGAGTGTTTAGTTTTGATTATGAAAAGTTAATACAACATATACGCCTTATATGACATCATTCTCAGGGCTAGACTCAGCATTTCATAATCAAATATATTAGCATTTTAGAAGCTAAATATATAGGCATTCTCAAAAGTATAATTCTGTTGTTTTAGCCACAAATGCGCTTCATATATGAGAGAATGTACCCAGAAGAATGTGTAGGATTGCAAAAAGTACTATATGATAAACTGGGAAACTAAAAAGATGTTTAAAGAAAGTAAGAAATATATATTATAAATTATGCACATAGAAATGAGAAAGGAGTAATCATAGATTTAGAGAATATTAGGGCTTAGGAAGACTTCTGAGACCATAGTAGAAGCACCTCATTTTTCAACTGGGGAAACTGAAGCTCAGAAGTGTTACAAGACTTAACTGATATAGTTCTAAGGCAAACCAATGTTGTACGATTAGGGAAGCCATTATTAAAATTACCCCGTCCTGTTTACTTGGCCAGAGATCCACTCTATTTCTCCCTTTCTTAGAAGAATATCTCCACAGGGAATGATTCTATCAGCAAATGATTCCCACTTCGTACTTAATTTACTTATTTTATTTGTTGGAAAACTGATGGAAGTTTGGTGAGTGATGACTAGGGGCTCAATTAACTTCCTTGTATATTCCCAATTGTTGCTAAGGGTATTTCTACTCCTGAATATATAATCTTTTACTAACCTTTAACATAGCTTTTTATACATTTTGAATTTTATAATAGTATGTGTGTTATAAATTCTTGACCATAGCATAGCTCCCTTTCCCGGTGGCTTTGTTTTCTGGTCTTCCATTCTGAGTGTCATTTTCTTTGTTTCTACTTCTGACAACATATATTTATCAAAGACTGCTTATGTTCTAGGCACTATGATAGCTATGGAGACACTAAGTAAAAATGAAGATATACTGGAAAGTTCTGTAGTTTTGGAAAAGTGACTTCAGCTTTTATACCTCATATCTGTAAAATCAGAGATTTATTAGGTGCAAAGGAGATTAGGAAAGTAATCATTAGTTTGGTCCTTTTTTTTTTATCACAGGTTATCAAGGATAGGGTACACTTAGGGATTCGGTTGGCTTGAATAGAGATAGAAGACATTCATTTTACAGGAAATTGCCTTGGGAAAAGTCATTTTACCACTAATATTGTGGTAAAATATTTTATTGTTAATAATATATGTTATATTATATACCTTGTTTAAACAGAATTATGTACTCCAGGGGCTCTAGTTGAAATTAAGATTTTGGAGAAAACAAGACATTTGAGGGTATGAAGAAGGAGGTATTATGAATTCGGAGAGAGAATATGAGTAAAGTGGGTATCAGATAAAAAGAAAAAAAGAAAAGAGAGATTTCTAAGAGGGGAGAGTAGGGTCCAGAAAAATAAGGGAGAAGATGAAAGATGTAAACTCAGTTTAGGTGACAACACTGTTCCCGCATGCCTTTCAAATATGAATAACTATAAACTTTGAGTTTTCCTTATAATTTCAATGATACAACAAATCGAAAGAATTTACTTGTAATTTTGTATCAAGATAATCAGTTGGGGCATCCTCCCTTTTGTGGGTGCTGTTCTGCCCAGATACCACCTGCAGATGTAAAGAATTTATTTCCTCAACTCTTGGGAAGGTTGCTGGCTGACAGTTCTTAGCTGTGAACTCACTTTGGAAATTGCCTCCACTGAAAATGACTACCTCACCTAAGGACAAACTCGGGTTCTTGGGCTCTAATGATATGACCTCCTTACCTCAACTTGGGAAACCTCTGAAGGGTCATCTCGACTTCAGTTTGTCCCAGGGGATCAGCTAAACTCCTTCCTGTGACCAACTTACCCTGTGACGTGAGACGTTGGACCTGAGAGTAACCCTAACAAAACACCATCATACGAATCTTCAGTTACAAGTTGGTTTCCTAGGAAATGTAATCTATGACAGTGGCCTTCCTTTTACCATATTTTGTTACATGACATTTTCTGGATTACTTTTGGATAAGCAGTTTACTGATTATACCAAGTTATATAGAGTCTATTTTATCTTCATGCACAGAACTACACAGACCCTTAGAGAAAGAACAAGTTGGAAGAGTGAAATAATAAATATTATGTTAGTTCCCAAGATATTGGCAAAGAACAAAAATAGTTAAGCAAGGAGGGAAGAGAAGATACCAAAAAGCCATCTGAACATGGTTACGCAGAGCAAATAAGACCAAAGTAACAGAGAGAGATTTGTATGCTTTTTCCTTTTTGTTCAAAAATACTTCTAATCACTTCATGCTGATTGCAGATGCAGCAAAATGCTTCAAAAAAGATAAAATAAAAACATTAAAAATTGTTTTTTCTGTTATGTAGGAAATAAAGAAAAGTAAGATAATCAATACCCCTGAGCTTTTGCAGTCAGTTTACTTTTTGCTAATAAACAGGAGAATAAAGTTAGGTTAGAGATTATCTTTTATTTAAATTTATTTTTACTCTTGGAACTATGTATTGGCTAGATGCATCATTGCCTTTACAGTACAGAAACTTGGTGGAATTCTCTAAAACTTTTAGGTATTCCAAAGTACTAGCAGACAGGCAAAATCATAAACATCATGCTGTAATTCGATTTCAGAAGTGTTTGCTTGTTAGGCCTCTCTGAATCATGACTAAGCATTTAGATTCCTTATGCCCAGCTTTCAAAGCTCAACAGACAACTTACTGTAAATAAAAAAACATTTTTATTGATAATAATATAAATTCAGATACATATGTACAAGCATGAGTGAAACCAAGAAATAGTTACACAAATGATATAGTTCATGTTCATGTAGTGTAGAACTGTAACAATCATAAATGATATAATTTATTCCAAACACTAATCAGATTTTTTTAGACAAGGCTTAGATACAAAATCTAACGTACTGAACCTCCCTTTCCTCTTAAAAATAATTCACAAATAAAAACTTCAAAAGTATTAATGGTGAATTGCTGATGATTTCAGAATTGATGGAAATAGAAAGTGAATTGCAATTCTGAAATTAGAGTTTTAAAAGAAAGAACATACTTATTAAGCCTCAAAGAAATGTTCAACTTGTAATTGGTAAATGTACTCAGATGACCGTGAATTATGGTACATTCTCAGTTACACTATAAAGTCTAGAGATTTAAAAGTGAATCAGGTTACATTCTATAGTCTTGGTGCCCTAACAATAAACCAGAACTCTTTTAGAAGGGATTTTAATTGAGGGCTTTATCTTAATTCTGAAAGGAGACATCTAAGAAGTAGTTTGAGCCTTAGAGCCAAAGAATTTAACAGGAAACAGTTCAGATTTTGGCTAAAGGTGATTAACCTGAATAAAATCCATTTTATTTAGGAGTGCAAGCACCTAAAATTGAAGAGGTAGGGAAATAAGCATCATCTCTTTTTTGAATATATAAAAATGTCTAATCTATAAATGAGTTGGAAAAGCTTTTCAGTTTCTGTAGAAAAAAGCGTGCTTAAGGAAAGCTTAGCTAGCTGTCATATTAAGCAAAAATATCTATAGTTCAAAGATACTATTTTCACATGGTTGATTAATCTAGTAAAAGCTGCTTTGCATTTCTGAACTACATTTTTGAAGTGTTTTGGCTGCTGATAATTTTTTTCTTTTGAAAATTAATCATACTGAATGCAGATATGCATAGCCACTAACACTTTTAATATTGGTTTGTATTTAACATGTAGCAATGTTAAATAAGTATATGAGGCATATTGATGGAATGACAAATATTGACTATTTTTAGATATTAAATAAGAAAAATTAGCAAGTCATTCATTAGATTCTTTTTTTTTAAATTCACATGGTATCGTGAACATTATTGACTATTCGAATTCTACAAATATAACATTTAATAAAACAAGCTTTTACAAACTTTCATATGGACACAAAAATAAATTATAAGGTCTTATTTTAAAAGAAATTAAATGAATAATCGAGGAGAAAATGCTCTTGTTAAATGAGTGTATCTATTGACTTCCTAAGATGTCACTGGAGCTTTCCCATCTTAAGTCAATATGGCTTTCCAATCATTACTGTATGTTTATTTCTTATTTGAGTACATATATATTTGCACTTGAAATGTCCCAAGTAACAAGGGTAGGTGCTGAGGATGTTATCCTGAACAAGGCAGAAACTACTCTTATTCTGTGAGCAAATACAAATATAGTCTATTTGGGAAAGTTAAATTAAAATAAAGAAGCATGGCTTAATGATGGACATGATATATGATATAACATAGTGTAAGGTACACATAGCAGGAACACCTAACCTAGTCTAGGAGAGTCCACAAAAGACTTTCCAAGGGAAAAACATCAAAGTTATTTGGGTTTAAAGAGTTTAGGCTGTTTTAGTTAGTTAAGGGAAATGTGTGGTGATGATAAAATGATCCAAAATATATAATATCTAAAAAATAATATTACTTATGATTTACAAAACAATTTTAGTCTGGTGTTCTTGGTTGGAATAAAATATGTAAACAACCAGAGTATCATTTAGAGAATTATGACTCCCTATTCATGAAATTATACTCCAATAACGTGGAAGACACTGCACAGTTTGTAAAATATACTTCTAGAAAGAATGTGTAGGTTGCAAAAATTAACAAATTAAATCAAATTTGGATAACAAAACACAAAGAGGACTCTTTCTGAATGATAGAAGCAGGACAAACTAACATTTTTTGTGTGCATATTAATGTTTTATTTTTTTTAGGTATCTTTTTTTTTATTAAGCTTATTGGGGTAACATTGATTAATACAATTATATAATTTTCAGGTGTACATTATCATTTGACACCTGTATATTCTATTGTGTTTACCACACAAAGTCCAGTTTCCTTCAGCTACCATATATTTGATCCTCTTTACCCACTTCGCCCTCACCCTACTTCCCTATAGTTTACCCCCTTTACCCCGTCTACCTCCCCTCTCCTCCCCCACCCCACTAGTAATCAGTGTTTTCAATGTAAGAGTTAAGTGAGAGTTATGGAATGATATTAATGCTAAATAAATTTAATGCGATAAATAATTCTAGTATTTTCAAAATATATTTTTGTCTTTGAAGAAACTCTTTTGTGAGCCCTAGAGAGGTGTTAATTATTACTTCTGCAGTGCTGTGAGAGTCACAAATTTCTTATTAGAGTTCTAAGAAAAATGTTTTTATTATGCTTTAATGCTTCAATTTTTAATGTTTAATTGATTTAATTAGTTTCTTCAAAAGCATATACATTTAAAAAATAATAAATTTAAACAGGTTTCACAGTTTTGGAAGAGTTTATACTATTCCATTATTGGAAATTAAACATACCCAAAAGCAACTTTGTGAAGTGTGTATTTGTTAATTGGGACATTAGAGGATACATTTTGGCTCGTGCTTCTCAGGGATATAAATAGCAAATCACTGTGAGATTCCTAAATCTCACAGTGTGTCAGAGTGTATGTTTACTGCATGTATCCCTGGCTGGAATTTAAGCATCTTGAAGGCTGGAAGCATGTTTATTCATCTTTAAAACACAAGCACCTAGCAAAGTTTATATCTCCTACTTGATTTCAATAAGTTATTTTGAATACAAGAATGGAAAGATACATTTAATCTATAAAAGCAGCTTATTTAGATCACTCATAAATGTATATTTTTGCTTCAATTAAGACTTAACCTACTATGATTTTATCTATTAAATGAAATACTAAGTTGAGAGTTCACACCAGGATGTACAGAGCAGGTTATAACTACTATTGAGTAAAAAGTAAAGGTTGTAAATTTTTCTGTAAATTAGTGCCAAGACAGGAAGTGCATTTTATAGAAAATTCAATTATTTTGCGTGTACATTTAGTCAGAGCAGTTTATCCACTGCTAAAACATAGTGAAATAAAGAGTGAGTGTTGAGGATGTTTCTACAGTGTGTGTGTGACTTCATCAAAAGAACACCTGAGCTCTACTTGTTTGATGTTATTTTGAATCTTTTAATTTTTTAAAACACATTGTAAAAAATCCTAGCATTTGAAAGTTTGCCTTGACTACCTGGCATTTTGCCTTGACTACCTGGCATTATGCTACACAGAATGGTAGTGTCTATATCACAAACTGAAAAAAATCTTCAGGCTGCACAGGAATAACCCAATATTAACTCATCTCATTTGATCAGTTACATATCATGGGTTAAATTATATCTTAATGAAAATATGTATAACTTTATGGAACCAAAAGCCTTATATTTTCCTTTTAGACCAAAAGAATAGATACTCCATAAAAATTATCGTTATTTTTAACTCCAGAAATTACCTCAATAGTCATTCAAAACATTTTAGATTGTATAAAACTATCTGACTGAAAAATCAAATAAATTGTGTGTATGTGTTTTAATAAGTATCTTTGTCTATATTTAAAAAATCATCCAAGCATGTATATGATTAATGGAGTTATTTGTACCCCTCTACTAGTACAGAACATTGAGACTTTGCTTTAAACTTTGTCAGTCTTTAAGTCGAACATATATATATATATATATTTTTAAATAGAAAACTCAATTGGCAATCAAGTAAAATTCATAAAATATTTCAAGCTAGTAAAAATTACTGAAATCATTTACTCTCTGATATATATTTTAAAATGATAGTCATTATTTCACTGAAGAAACTACAATTAATAAATTTCAAGATTATAGAAGTGAAGTTAATTTAAATTTACCTGAACAATTGTCTCTGAAGGCTTATATGTGTTCCTCCATATTATAAAAGTTAATTTTTCCTCCTGATAGTCATTTGTAGATGAAAATTAATTTTTTGCTAATTTCCAATTTTGACATTGATGATACAAAGTTTTTTTGTATGCTAATAAAATTTTTGGAATAATTTTCTTTCAAAAGTTTCACCTTACCCATTTTTTTTCTTTTAAGCATAAAATATAAATCTAACATGTAGAAATACATCCAGGTAGGCCAACATCCTGACCAAGGCTAAATTAGAACTTGTCCATTCTTCCTTCGATGTCATCTGCAGCCAGAAGGCAAAAAAATTCTCCAGTGCTTTCTTTGAATCATCAACCAGAATATTCCCTTAGTTTGTATGAGGCTAACAGTAGTCATGTCAAATGTTCTTTCCCCCCAGACCCATAGCTGCATAGAGTCAGCATTTTCAGGTGCTTTATCCATGTACTCTCTACTCTTTTCTCTGTGGACTACTTCATATTCGAGGACTTTGCCTCATTTCATTATTATTTTTGTCATTATGTCTATAAAGCTTAGATGCCGAATCTATTCAATATAATTTTAGGTAATCAGTTCAATGGGCTAATTTCTGTAATTCTGTTTTTAAGACCCATAGACAAAAACAAAGATTGTGCACATTAATTTTGTCACTGGAGATAAAATATAATATTTAGATAACAAAAACAAGTTCAGTTTGAAGCAACTTTATTGAAAGAAATATCAGTTATGAAATGAATGAATGAATGAGTGAATAAATAAATATATATAAATAAAATAACAATGGAAGAATTACATCGTTTTGCATTCATCAATTGCAACTTCATCTTGTTTTAAACTCATTGTTAATATAAAATTTAACATATATTAACTTACGTTGCTGAAGTTGTAATAATTTACCTCAAATATATTGTTCATTAAGTTTAAAATAAATATGTCATTTTGCATTTTATATTAATCTTAACCTTGAATTAGTCTTTAATACACTTTAGAAAGGACTACAAATCAATTACCAGTTAGGTCCTTATAGAGATTTTACAATTGAAATTTTACACACACACATATTAATATATGTGTATATGTATATCATTAATAAACCTATGCACAAATTATGCACATATGTTTACACACACACACACACACACGTACTAAGAAATGGACAAATGGTTTTAATGCAGTGCCTGATTTTTCTTCTGCTAAATATGAAATGGCTGCCTGCATCACCTTTTCAGGAGACCTTTGCTGAGTGCTTCACCTTGACCTAATTTTTGTTACTATTTTTATATCTTATGTAAATTGCTTTGTAATCTAAAACTAACTGAAATTTTCTATCATCTCTATCTATCTGACATCAATATCATCTACTTTTATGTTTATTATCCTTCAATTACAATGCAACCTCCATGAAGCAGGAATTCCGTGTGTGTGTGTGTGTGTGTGTGTGTGTGTGTGTGTGTGTGTGTGAGAGAGAGAGAGAGAGAGAGAGAGAGAGAGAGAGAGAGACACTGCTAAATAGCCAACCACTATAACAGTACCTAGAACTGGAGGTCGCTCAATAAATACTTATTGAATAAATAAATGACAGAATAGTAGTTAATTTGCCATTATGTACTCTTACATAAATTATATAGCATATAATGTTATATATTATAACATAAAACAAGAAATCTATGGTATAGAGTCCCCATCCTGAATGCACTTTTTCTACTTTTACCCCCTCCATTTGGTCTATTACCCAGGCAAAACCAGAAACCTTGCCCCAGCTCTTTCCTGTGCCTCCACGTGCTGTGTCCAAACTGCTCAGTGAGTGAAGGTATAATTCTTGAAGGGCTGTGCAGTGGGATTTGCAGCTGCTTTCTCTTCAGCATTGTTTCTTGCCTAAGGATTTAAAGTAAATAGTAGGAGGAAAAGGGAATTTTGGGAAATCTGTGGTATAGAATGGTGAAAGCCTAGGCACTTTCCTGGCTATGAGATTCAGCATTCAATGTTCACCTAGAAAAAGAAAATTTTCTCTCTGTCAGCTTTGGCCAACATTTAATGTCCACAGATATAAAAACAACAACAAAAAAATGATAGGCGCATAGCTAAATTTTTATATCTGCTATTCTGATAAAAAAAAGAAGAATGGAACGCATCTTTTGAGTATTCATTTAATACAGGGAACCCTTGCAAATCCTTATAAATGTGTTGCCGAGGGCAGGATACCCCAAAGTCTTTCACTTTCTTGGACTTAAAACTTTCCTTCCTTCTGACATTCCTCATAGGCCCAGAAAGCTAGCATGAGATTGTTTGGGAAAGGGAACAAGAAAAGCCATTGTATTTTGTAACTTCTGAACCAATATTCTGCTTCTGTGGAATTAATCCTCTCACTCTTGGTCTGTCTCACCTTCTGAGAGTGTTGACTCTGTTCCACATCATGCTTGACCTACTGGACACATACAAAATATGAGGGAAACTGGACTATGTGCATGGAAATCTTCTACTAAATATCTGGGGAGTGCTAGAAGGCTTTTTCATTATAGCTTGTTACAAAAAAAATTAAAGTTGAATATTAGACAATCGACCTAAATTAACCTGCTGTGCAAGCGTGTGTGTGTGTGTGTGTGTGTGTGTGTGTGTGTGTATGTATACAAATTACATATTTGGGAAGGAAAATGAGTTGAGGCTGAAATGATGAGATCCTGAAGTGAATTTTAGTCATGGCAGGAAGTTTGGATTTTAACTTGAATATAATGGAAAGCCACTATTTTTTTTTTCAGTAGTAAACATGAAGGAATTATTGATTTTAAAAAGAGCTCCTAAAAATTAGGGAGTTGAAAGAGTAGGGATAAGTAAAGCTGTAAAGATATAAAAGTCAATGATTTTTAATCAACACAGTTGACACAAAGTATATAATACCATGTCACCCAGAGATAGACCCTGTCTGTATTCTAGGGCAGAAGCATGATATAAAAATCTAATGAAAGTGTCTAATACTTTGTACATAGAAGCTATTTAGTATGTGTTTATTGAAATGATGATGAATTTCTTAGGAACTTCTTAGGAATTGCACAAAGCAAAGCCCATGTTTATTTGCCAGAAATGGGACACTGAAATGAGGTCTTTTTTGTTCTCTGCTTTCTATTTTAAACAAGGATTATCTTAAATGCGAGAAAGTATTTTGAAGAACTATGAAATTCATTTAAAATTCTAATATAAAGTTCTAATAAAATACCATCTAGTTAAATAATATAACTAAATAATCATTTTTAACATATCTCTGTGAAGCCAGCCTGATATATTTTTTGAAATAATAACCTACAAAGAATTTGAAAGAAGGATATACACAGATATTCTAAATGCACACAAGAGTGTGTACTTAATTTTCACTTCAGGGCAGATGAATGCAGGATGGTTGCAAAGCATTTCAAAAAACACATTTCAAAGGAGATAATGTATTTGAATACATTTAATCCAGCATGATGCTAGAAAATAAAACTTGGTTGCCTCTCCAAAATAAACTAATATCTCTTTGAAAAAAACCTCTCGAGACTTTGGAGAAGTACTCCATTACTGAAAAGAAACTCGTGTAAAAAATAAAGGTCAACCTGGAGAAATTGTCAAGATTTTTTCTGTAAAGTTAGGTAAGCTTTCTTTTGGAGGAAGTGGGTGAGGTGTGACGCCAAGGGTGAGTGAAGCTCTATTTTATCCTTCAGATTTCCGGTTGGTTTCTTCAGGCAAGTAATTGCAGAGAAATGAGTTCTTTTCTCACTAGCTAGTAATTTTTCTTACTCTTCAAACTATGGATTTCAGATCAGTCCTAGAAGCTTTTTTTGCTAGTTATACTTACTTTGTCTTACAACTAGCATGAAGCCTCTGAGTCCAAATGAACATGAAGGAACACTAGATGGCTTTTAGGGCTGGGAATAAGACCCCAGGGCTTTCTTCTTAGGTGTATCCATATTATTTTCTCAGATAGATTGCTTTTAGATTTTTCATAAAATTACTTTGTAGCCTTTCAGTTTGGGTTTCTGATTAAGAAACAGAATTTAATCTCTAGGTTTCTAAGTTGACTAATTCTAAGTAAGCCTGTGTTTCCCATACTTCCAAATATAGTGCTTAGTTTATTCTGTTGAATTCTATATACTAGGTATGTTAATCAGAGATCTCCAGGGAGGAGATATTATCCAGAGACTTATTATAAGGAATTGGTTTACATGATTACAGAGTCTGGCAGTTCCCAAGATCTGCAGAGTGAGTGGGCAAGCTGAGGCCCAAGAGAGCCACTGGCTTAATTCCAGATTGAAGGCCAGAGCTCCAAAGACCCAGGAGAAGCAGATATTTTGGTTTGAGTGCAAAGACAAGAGAAAAACCAATGTCCCTGTTCTAATGCAGTCAAGTTGAAAGAATTTTCTCTTACTCAGGGAAGGGTCAGCCTTTTTGTTCTAGTCAGGTTTTCAATTGACTAAATGAGGCCCACCCATGTTAAGGAGGGCAATGTGATTAGGGATGGGTGTGTGTGTGTGTGTGTGTGTGTGCATTTTTACTACTTTAGAGCACATTACCAGTTAAAAGAATCTAAAAATTAAAAGAGACAGAGGAATAGCCAACAAAGCTTATTTCCTTTGTTTTCTTCAAAATTAGAAACAGAATCGTAAATACATATTCTATACAAATAATATAGTTGTTATACTAAAAATAACATCTAATATTCATTCAGTGTTTGAAATGTACTAAACATTGAGCCCATTATTTTATATTTACTATTAATTAAGAAACTATTTTCACAACTCCAAGGCAGACTGATACGCAGCCAGAGCAGGAACCAAGGCCAGATAGAGAGGAACAGGGTTTGAAGAGGGTAGATCTCCACATCTTCATTTCTGTTCTGCACAGTGTATAGATTTGGCCCAGAACCTCAGCAGGACTGTGGTTTCTATATATCTGAAACTTGATAAAACGTGGGAGATGCTGAAATGAGGCAGATCAGTGCTCACTGGAAGGAAACTCTTTTCAATAATTAATGTAGTCCGACAATAAGCAAAAGCCATATACTTCCTTATCTAAGCATAGCCTGGAAAAGCAGTTCTTAGGTGTGTTACAGAGGACATTCAAGGACTAGGTAAAGGATTAGACTAGAGGAAATCCATAGTTCCTTTCAATTCTGAAAACCCGTCAAATGTAGAAAAATTTGGGGAGAGAAAAGTTTAGTTCAGACATTTTCTTTTACTCTTTTTACAACTTTCAGAAAATCATTTTGACACTATATAAGGTAAACTATGAAAGTGGAGTGATTATGATATACCAACATAGGATCAGTCATGGTAAAAATCATACCGTTCTGGTGAGTGAAGTTGTCAGTGAGAAAGCTTGCACGTGTGGAGTAGAGGGTATATGGGAAATCTCTCAATTTTGTTGTGTACCTAAAACTGCCCTAAAAATAATCTTTTAAAAGTATAACTCCATTGATCCAATCATTTCAATAATTTCACTTATAGTAGTATATTTCAAAGAAGTAATCAGAGAGATAAAGCCTTGGGAGTAAAAATATTATTTACTTATATATTTCAGTAGGTTAAAATATGGCAATAACCTAAATATCCAGGCCTTGAGGAATAGTTTAATAAATTATAGAATAACCACAAAATTTAATGCCCAGAAGCCAGTGATAATGTGCTGTAAAAGATTACTTAATGCAGTAGAAAAATGTTCAAAAATAATGTGTAAATTAGTTTATTTGATCATATATCTACTCTATGACTCAGTTAAACCACTCCTAGTATTTAACCAAGAGAAATGAAAACACATCTAAAAATTTGTACACAAATATTTTTAGAATTTCTTTGTAATGTTATCTCTGCTGTCTCTTCCAGAGTGATTTTCTTTTTATTACATGACTGGATCCTGAATAATGAGCTATATAGAACAGATCTAAGGATTTGAAGGCTTTTAATTTCATGTATAAAAAGACCTTCTCTCACTAATCTGTAAAAAGTATATAGATCATACTCTGCTCAGTGTGAATATATAAAGCTATCTTGATAATGGTGGAGCTACCTTTCCTCCATCCTGTTATTGCTGTATTAAAAGAAAAGAGACTACGAGAGCAAAAGGATCACTGTATATATGACCAAACACCCTACCAGATTCACCTTGTACTGGAAGAGGCGGGGTGGGGAGTTCACCACAAACATGGTGTTGCATAAGGAGCTTAACGGTTTTATATGAAACAATTCTTGAGTTTATGTTTGGTGAGCCCTAGGGTACAGGTACCACCCTAGCCTTTTTTTTTTTTTTTTTTTTTTTTGCATTGTCTCCTGGGATTAATTTCTCTGGGATTGTGGAGACTGAGAACCAACCATCATCCCGTGTATAGTGGATCATCCTTAAAGGGAATCAACTGTACAATGTGGAACTGACTCTGTAGGCAAAAGAGTTACAATGATCAAAATGACCTATGAGGAGCCTCTCACCCTTGAGCTTTACATTTTCTAAGCAGCATAAACTACCTAATTATTGAACTCTTGGGAGTTTTGAAAGTGGAAATTAGTGAGTAACTTGATAAATCCAATAAACTAATTTTTGTTAAGATGTTAATGATATATTGACATTTTGGAAAAGCTTATTTGTTACTGACTAATGAAGTCTTAGACATCATTTCTCATTCAAATTTTCTGTCAATATCTAGTCAGATAAAGAACAGTGAGAGTGTGCCAGAATCAAAGTGGCCTTCATGGAGTGAGTATTTTTCATTATAAGGTTCTGTTTTAAAGAAAGTCTTGCTTTTAAATTGGTTCAAACATTGTTCAAGCAGTTGGCTATGCCCTCAAATAAAGCAAAGAGTAGTGAAAACTCAGTCACTGCCTCTGGGTTTATAATATCTATTTGAATTATTACATTTTCGAGTTCTGCAGTTACTTTGGAGAAAATTGGAGCTATTACAGAGAGCCAGAACCCACAGTGTGATCATCAAAATGTTGAAGTATTTTCCTTTTTTTCCTAGTTTACAATTACATATAAACATACAATTTAGATTTTCATCCATACTCAGAAAGCAGAGCAAAGTAGTAACAAGATGCTTTACGGATAAAGGGACAAAGTATTTCCATAGATCTTAGTCATAGAAATGTCATTTCCTCACATACTTGAGATCATGCTCTATAGATGTGTATGTGTGTGTGTTTGCCTTGCACATGCTCACTTGTGTGTATGTGTGGGGGGTGCCTTGTGTGAGCTCCCTGCCTGCAGTGTGGGCGTGTGTGTGTGTGTGTGTGTGTGTGTGTGTGTGTGTGTGTGTGTGTGTTGATAGTAGACTCATGCCAGGGAAAGGGTATCTAAATCCTATTTCTGGTATATTGTCTTTCTGTAAAACAAAAGAAAAAAAGAGAGAATTACCACATAAAGGTCTTCAAATTAACCAAGAAATTATATTCATCAAAGTGAGAATTTTGGCTCTAGAATAAAAATAATTTACCTATTTTATAACAGAAAAAGTTGTGTGGAATAAAAAAAATTTGGCTTGTTGGATATCTCTAGTTTCTCTTTTCTACTTTTGAGTAGTTCTTTCTCTGAAGACCATGGATAGCCCTATAACAAAGATAGTGTAGAAGTTTGAACATGATTTGAAGATAGTAAATAAAATGAAAATCTATAATTTTCTCTATTAATTGCATGAGAAATAAAGAACTTATGACAATTCTGACTGAATGAAAAAAAAAGCCATATATTTCATATTTTTTAAAGTCTGGCTGCAAAGATCTATATTTGCATATGAATTTCCTTCAACTTACAAGATCCTAGAGCTCACAAAATGACCAGGCATAGAGAGAAAACTGAATGTAAAATTTACTCCTCAAAAATTGTTCTCTTTTCATAAAATGATTTTTATAATATCTTTATTTAGGAGGACTACATTACTTTCTGAGCTATTGTTTGAAGAAGTCTACTGAAAATCTATTATTCAAGTTGAAGACTGTGAGATTATATTAAACTTACTGCTTCATGGATAATAAGACATTTCTTTATCAGATATTCCTTTCATAGAGAGACAGTTTACATTTATTCCATATAAGTTTCAATTGCCATTCAGAAAATGTGTTCTTTGAACAGCCCTTGTTTCCGAATAAAAACTCATTTAAGGTGTCCTCACTGGGCTGCACGTCTATAGACTTTTTTTCCTTTCACAAAATGAGCAATATATTTTAAGAAAAAGAATTATATTTTTCTTCTTGTTCATTTTACTATATTTTTCTTCCATGGATATGAAAGGTGTGCTAATCTTTCCTCGTCAAAACAATAGGAAAATAAAAGTTATAATCAGTCAATAAAAGGCAAAAATAATCTTAGAATCTATACACCAAGGAATTGGCTTGAATACACTATTAAATGATTTATTAAGAAAAGCAGATTTCACAAGCATTCATGTAGAATCTTAGTGTCAAATTAGAAAGAAGAATCTGTTATATCTTTCTACTTATATTTTTATCTCATAAATATCATAACTTCAACCTTCAGGATTTTGCTTATGTTCTTTTCTCAATTTGCCATTTATGAAATATGAACTAGTCAATAATTATTCTTTAACCCTAAAACTAAATTTAAGATTATTAAGAAGTATACACTGAGTAATTTCTATTATGGAATAAGTCGAAGGTTGAAAATAAGATAACAAAGGAAATGTGCATCTATACAAGCATTCTGGCAGTTTATATGTTTCTGATCCAAATTGTTATTTTCTATAAAGTTTAGTAAGAAACATATTATTATTTGGGTTTTGGGCCATGTGACTACTGATAAAAGGGTTTGGTTCAATAATAATGCTGATTTAACCATGGTTTTGTTTTTAAATCAGTTTAATATGATAAATGTAATAGCTTTGATGAAAACAAAAAGTTAGTGTATCATAGTGTAACAAGCATCGATTTTTCAGGCAGAACCATCTGTGTATGTTTTCCTGTTATTCTGATGCAAAGCTATACAATCTTAGACAAAATAAATTCTCTAAACCCGAACTGCATTATGTATAAAGTGGGCAAATAATATCTACTCATTATTGTTGTGATGATTTAATGAGTTAGATTATGTGTATAAAGTAGTTAGCATATTACTGCCTTCTAGAGGGTATAAAAAGGATGATTATTATCTGTAGCAGAGACATGTTGGCTCTTTGCCAAATTCACTTTTCCTCCTTTTAGGCAAACAGGTAGCCAGTATTTTCCAGCTTTCCTTTCATTAAGGTTTGATCATGTCATCGAGGTCAGCAAATGTAATGCGAACAAAAATGACATGCATTACTTCCAGGCCCGGCCCCTGGAAATTTCAGTGAGAGATACTTCATATTCTTCCTCATTTCACCAGCTTGTGTAGACAAGCTCAGCACCCTTAACACTGTTGAAGTTGGTAGAGCCATGAGCTGGAAGAATTTGGGGTTGCTCAATCACCAGTTAGAGAAGAACTATAGATCAAAAGTACCCATTTTGGATTATGTATGTGAGTTAAAAATAACATATCATATATTGATCATTATCTATTTTTTGTGCTTTTTTTTTTTTTTGGTTAGAGTAACTGGTGGTACCTTAGTTAACATGCTATTATCAACAGAGCTATATACTATTTCCAGTGTCAATAAAAAACAAATGAAATAAGAATTATAATTTATGGCATAAATGATATACTGCCAGGTGCCAGGTGTCACAGTCTTCATAGATTATATATTCCATGCCATATCTTTATTAATGAAGGCCAATAACAAGCAAAATCAATTTTGGTTAATTTAAATAGCAAGAAAACTAAATACAATGATATTAAGTAACTCAAAGAATCATCAAAGGAATTCTGGAGAATCAGAGTCAGAATATGGAAGGAAACCAAGGACAGCATGGATGGATACTGAGATAATCATGCTAAGCAAAAATGTCGGAAAGAAAAATTGAGAATCATATGATTTCATTCATGTGGGATATAAAACTGAAAACAACAAACAAGACAAACATAAAAACTCATAGACATGACGACAGTTTACTGGATAACAGAGAGAAAGGAGGACAAAAGGGGAGTAGATAAGGGTTAAAGGGGTCAAATATATAGTGATGGAAGGAGATAGACTTTGGGTGGTGAACACAATGCAATATACATATGATGTACCCTGGAAACCTATACAGTTTTATTAATCAATGTCACCCAATACATTTAATAATAACAAAAAGAAACCAAGGTAAACTAGGCAGCCAAAAAATACCCCCATTTTTATATCATAGAACAGTCCGAAGGGGATTCTGTCATTGGATGTGTGCCATTAGGTGGTACATTGACACCCTAGCTGGACCTCATCTCTGTAAAACATTCTAAGACTTTGTCACTAACACTAGGTTCAAAGCCAAGTGGGAGCCTCTGGTAGACTGAGGCAAGGCCACAGTCAAGTGCACCAAATCATAGTAGCTGAGTAGAAGGCAGAGTTTTCTCTTTGTCCAAATTTACACAATTTGGAAATTTTGAAAATACAATAGTTGAGATTCTAGTAAGACAAAATCAATACAAATGAATGTTGTAGTTTACTATTTTAAACTCTATATGTTCATATACATCATTCTTCTTCTTATAGTTCCAAAATCATGCTCTGTTCTAACTTATGGGTAATGGAACCTCGATTTACATTCTCCCCAAAGGAGGACACAAAAGGCTCCCATCAATATCTACATCCATGTCCAGGAACTCTTCCTCTGTATGTGGCAAACTATAATAAAAATTTAAAGGTTAATACCATCAGCACTTTTCACAGTTAATGTTGGGAATAAAGGAAGAAAAAAATGGAAATCAGTTGCAGACTTCATTCCTCATTCCGTAACTAGTCAATAAGCCAAAATTCGCATTATAACATTTCCACTCTACTATCCATTTCACATTCTGTTTCCCCAACTATCACTTAGGTTGGTCGAGAGATTTTTTGACTCACTTTATAATCAAAATCTGTATTCCCCTCAAAAATATGTGACTTTTGAAGTCCCACCTAACTGTATGCTTAGATCATCCATCAGCTTCTCTCACTCAATGTGGAGGTATCGGGAAGTGCTAAGTGGGTTCATTAACACGGTACACTCATCTCTGAATTATAGTGCGGACTTTATTTCACCCTAGCAATGCACTGTTGTTGTTTTTGTTGTTGTTGTTGTTTCCCTAAGCCCACGGATAGTGGTGCTAGCAAAGGCATGAGTGACATTTCAAGTAAAATGAACTGAAGTATGTATTCTATCATGGGTAAATTACTACTCTTCCATGCCTGAAGAGGTCTTATATAACACGTGCACCTCTAGTCATAGTGATCATAATAGGTAATATTGATACCCTGTATCAGGTACCACTCCCGTTATCTTATTTAGTGGGAGTTACTGTCATCTTCATTATACATCTTTAGAATTACACTAGAGAGTGAAACTGTTTTGCTACCGATGATACTTAACATCAGTTTTGCACTTCAGCAGCAGAAGAGTGTCTAGCCTTCTAAGGAGAGGACTATTGTTGAACATAGCACATCTCCCTCTGCCCCCATCATGGGGCTTTTTTCTATGAATTCTCCTGGGTAACATTGGGTTTGCTGACTCACATCCCCAAAACCCAAAACAGTTTAAACTATTGCACTTGATGAGAGTTTCCGTGGTGATTAGAGTGAACGGTGATTCACAAACTATACATATTCCCACACTCCAGGCCCATTCTTATTATCAGTAATTCATTCTTGCTCCTACAAAGCCCTCAACTAATTTTTAATTAATCTCTCTCCGTGAATTGTTATAGAGTATAACAAGCCAATTTTCTGCCTGGCAAAGTAAAAACGAGATATACTTCTTGATATATAGCCCCAGAGAAGTTTTAACATCTCTATTTTCCATCTCGGATATTTCTAGATGCTACTGTAATGAATTAACTACATGGTAGGCTAATGTTGGCCCTGCACGTGTTGCCATTTATTATCACGACTTCTACCATTTTTTAAATCTTTATTCAAATGGACATAAGGAACTCTCCATGAGATCATAAACGTGGATAGAGAGAACGTCGACACTGTGGCAGGAGTAGGCCAGATGACAGCATGAACTCTCTGAAGTGAAAAACATGACTTCGGTACCTGCTCAGGCCCATTCCTCATATACACTCTCAATTAAAGATGGAATTGTTGGTTACAGTCGATCAATGGGTCAGTGGAAGAAGTAACAACCATGATGGAAGCGTGGCTCTCATAGTCACATGATGTTCCATTTCTAGCAGGGTTCACTAGTTAAACAACTTATTTCTTATAAGGAGAATAAAACCATAAGCATGTCTTCTATAATTCTGAGGCTTGCTATAGGCTCTAAATGACCTAAGCAACTGCAGAAAATACTTTGAGCTTAATGTAAACTAATAACTTATAAGTACTTAGTGAAAGAGTTAATGATTTTAGAAACCGGCACTGTTTATATACCTTTTAGGGTCAATACCAAAATGAGTCAGAGCAGCACAGCCAAATGTAGCATATGTTGACTCCAAAATCCATAAGCATTTACAAATAATTATTTGGAGAAGCAGTATTTTCCACAGGCTATAATGCTATTTCATAAAGAAAAATAAAAGTTGAGCCTCATCAGGTAATGAATCTACTAATTACTATGCTTATTTAGTTCCTTCAGCTATTGTTTACTGAATTTACTGGTTCTAGTTATCCTTTTTATCTTTTTTCTTTTTTTTTTTTTCCTCTGAATATAGCAAGACTACCATGTAAAGCTAGATTCAGGACTTCTGCCAAATTGAGTCTAAACTAATTCAGAAGGGTTTCAGTTTCATAGCTCCAGAATCTAATGCTTGATATTGCCAAGACACTGTTGGGATTAAACACATCATTTCTCGCATTTCTGTTTAACTTAATCACTGCCATAAAATGAAAGCTTTCTTCAAATAATATCTCTGATCTCATAAATCTAAAATTGTTTACATATCCACTCAAAGACTCAACCCTCATCCTCCATCCTCCAGTTAAACTATTCTAGTGTGCCCATTGCTATAGCCTGAATATTTGTGTCCCCTTAAAATTTATACGTTGAAACCTTATGTCTAATGTGATGGCGTTAGAAGGTGAGGCATTTGTGAAGTGATTAGTTCATGAGGGCAGAGCTCTCATAAATGGGATAAACACCTTTATCAGCAAGGCTCTAGATTGCTCCCTTGCCCTTCCACTGTGTGAGTACGCAGGGAGAAGGTACTGCCTACGCATCAGCAAATGGACTCTCCAACACCGGATCTGCCTGTGCCTTGATCCTGGGCATTACAGTCTCTAGAACTGTGAGAAATAAACATTTGCTGTTTATAAGCCACTAGTTTATGATTTTTTTTTTTTATAGCAGAATAAACAGACTAAGACATCCATGAACTCTTGGATTACAATCAGCAATCTCTGCTTTATTCTGTATTATTAGTTGGTGCTTTCCTGGCCACTGGTCAGTATGTATCTCCTAAACATAAGTGAAAATATGTTTGTCTTGGTAGACATACAACTGTCTCTGAAGCCCACTGAAGTAAAATATGTTTATTTTCACACATGTCAAATACATCAGAGTAGATCAACTTATTCCTTACTCTTCATTATTCTGGTCAAACATCACTCTGACTCTATAATACTTGGGTTTGAATTTCAGCTTTACAAATAATGAAATCTGTGAATGATGCCTATTGTTTCCAAAAATATTCTGAGTTGATATTGAATGAAATCAGAAACCATTCTGAGACAGACACTAAAAGTATGTTCGTCATTAAAATTTTAAAAAGAACACTGAAATTTAGGTCATGGTTATACAAATAACATAATGAAATTTTAATTAGAGATGTAATAAGTAGCCGTGCTGTAAAATTCTCAATTTGGAAAGGAATGAAAATATTTTAAGAGAAGTTTCATGAAAAATTTCCAAAAGTATAACTTCAGCTTGAGTAAATGTATGTAAATTATCCCTGGGTTGACCAATGTGGTCATATTGACTAGTCATGATCATCAAGATATCTGCTTCCATTAATTTCTTTGCTTTCTCACTGTTTCTGCTCATAAGCACCTTCTCTAGTAGGTAAAAGGGAAATTTAAACTCTAGTCAACCTTACTTATTACAGATTTATAATAAAATCAAGACCAAAAAAAGTGCCCTTGCTGCTCATGTTTTATTCATTAAGGAATCATTTGCTTTTTTAAAAAATGCATAATAACAACATAATAAGAATAGACAAAGTAAGACAAGACTTTAACAGTAATTTAGTATTACAGTTCTCATACAGCCCCATGCCATGCATGGCAGTATCATTGAAATAATTATTGTTTATTGTGGTAATAAGTACAATCTGAAGTGAAGTCACTACATTTGAGAATACCACAAAGATGCCATTATTTAAAAAAATATATATCTTAAGGTTATTTTTCATCCTTTTGTTGTTATTGTTTTACTTTGTGTTTTGGAGGTTAAAACAATAAAGACAGATCAAAAGCACTGCAGATGTGGAAATTGTTAGAAAACATTTATTTAAGCAGTTAATGAGAATTCAGTATGACCTGCTACTTAATGTTATCCATTAGTATTTTGTTTGTTTGTTAGTTTGGCTTTTACATTTGGAAATGCGACTATAAGGCATTACAATGCAATGCATTCTCTGCAAAAACCTTCATAAATATTCTTTATAGCATCTTTGTTTGTGTTCCTTTCTATTGCTCCAATCTATTCATGTCCCCTATTCCCTATACACTTTAAATTTATTCATCCTAAATGTACTACGAAACCTATAAAATTCTGAAGTTTGAGTGTTGCTATATGAGACTTCTTTTAGCAGCTTTCTCATATTATCTCATATTGCTTTTGCTGTTTGCAATAGTTTTTATCTGATTTCAGTTTTCAGCAGTTTCACCTACAAGCTAAGTTTAAATAGTAAATTTAAGTATTATTGCATTAATATTTTTAGTACAGCCATGGACTAAGTGACTGAGGTTGGGTCTGTAACTCACAAAGGGTGTTGACATCTCTTGATCTTCTAGACCACATCTCGTCTGAAGGCCTTTATTATTAATTTAGTGGCTCTAGCTGAGAACCTTGAATTAAATTATTAATGAAAAATTAAAATGTAAACGTTACTGACAATATACCGCCTTGATTCCCACACTTGGTTGAAAGGGGTTGGGGGAAATTTTGTTGTTTTGCGATAGCTACTCTCACATGATGTGTCTGAGTTCTGCTAAATGAGTTTGATTTCTCTTGTGATGGTTCTTTGGTGATGTTGCAGTGGTTCCGGGGAGTTGGTGATTGTTAATTGTTGACATTGCAACTTGTTCTGTCAGGGGAGAGGTCATAGTAAATCAATTTTCTCCTCCAAATTCTCAATAGCCTGAGCACTTTTTGTTTTGGAATGTTAAACTATGGGGGATGTGGGGCCTTCTTATTTGTGATATCAGGTGAGCCTAGAGAACTGTACACATTTTACCAAACTCTGGGACATTAACATGACTTGGGCATTATGTGGAAAGTTTTCTAATGTGGACCATACCTTTTATGTTTCAGAGTAAAATCTAGTAAAACATAATGAGGTGTAGTGAAGTTTTAAGTTTTGTTTTTCAGTGATTACAGAGCATGTAAATATTAAGGGCGTTTTTCCTCACATATTTCACTCCTCCCTTTCTCACGTGTTGAGCATGTAACTGTCCTTTTGCAGAGTACACGTGCCTGAATATCTGGGAAAGGAGAACTTCCTTTTGGTAGCCAGGAGATGATTTCGTTATTAACTTTTCACCATGTCTTATGCAATTGTATTTTGGAGAATGCTATACCTTAGATGCGCTGCTTAAAAAAATCAGCATTTTTGTAATATCATTTCTGGATGCAAAATGCTGCACTTTGGGAGGTGACATCTTTAATAGTGCAATGACAACAATATCAACAAGAAAAAGACTAAAAACCAATCAAAATTTCACTTGGAGTATGGTGTGAAGTTTGAGAAGAGGATTTTTGGAGCAACCCTCACAAATTTTAATACATGCCAACCACCAATATCTTTCCCTAGGGGTTTGCAGTTTTAATTAACTATAGATACCATCGCCTACCTTTATATTTTTATCATGACAGAGACAACATAAGGCTGCAGTATTTGCCCAATAAGACGTTACACTATAAATTACCCATAAGTGCCTTTATGAATATAGAAATTGTATCTAGCATGTTGCCCAAAATTGTGATAATAGTGAAATAAAAACACTTATTTTAAAAAACCAAAAAAACAAAAACAAAAACCACTTTAATTCAAGAGAAATAACATTTGGATAGCCTTTCCCTCAAATCTAGCACTTTGTTATGCTTGTGAGACATGCATTAATTATTTGGCAGGTAAATATTTTAAACTATTTTCTTCACAGATGATAGGGGTATAAAACACTTAACTAAAACATATGTGAATGCTAATACTCTCAAGAGTAATTCATTATCTCAGCATTACTTTGATAAGAAAACATCAAAATATGCATGATTCAAAAAGTGTTTATTTTATTTTTAAAATCACCTGCTAAAATTATGAGCTATGCAGCAATTTCATGTACATCCAATTGCTAATCAGCAGTTCTTTAACTATAAAAATATCATTGATGTAGTTAAATGGGCTTTGGGCTTCATCCTTATCTGCTATTTCACATTTGACAGGTTACTCTCAAGAAAATATCTGCAAAGTAAAAACTATCTAAATAGAAGAATAAATACCATTATAATTATTATTGTTATTATTATTGTTGTTTTAATTCTGTGCCAGTGGTTTTGAACATAGAAATCAAAAGTGGAGAACATTTTTTTCTACATTACTTAAAGTAAGATTTTTTTCTCAAATTTTCATTTTTTTTCATCTTCTAGACTATTTAGGGTCCTATAGACTTTAATCATTTTTTCCTCTTTAATAAGTCTAGGCTTTAGGAGGATGTGTATTTTGCATAAATTTTATTTAATAGCAATATGAAAAGTCAGAAACTTTATCATTACTTCACTGTTTATTAAGTTGATCAGATAGCACAGCCGAATCCTCACTCTAATTTCATTATTGAATAACAAACTAAACAAAACAAACAAATAAAAAACAGAGAAATAAACCCGTACAGGGGATACATGCTTTACTCAATCGAATTTATGCAAAGCATTAACAAATAAAATACCAAAGACTTTTTGTCCTAAGATCTGTTTTTTAATTTTAACAATAAAACCATTTAAACATGGCAATTTCCCATGTAGGAAAGAAATATGAGTACGTGCACTGTCTTTAAAGAAGAGAGATTGCTTAGACCAATGGTTCTATTTGTTTCCTTATCCCAAAAACTTTATAGATGTAATCATTAAGTATCTGAATGGTTTTCTATACTACTAAATCTCTCCTAAGGGTCAATTAAATTAAAAAAAAATTGGAGAGGGAGAATTTAATCATATTCAAAGGATTCTAATTCATAGACACTGTGACATAGGCTAATAGTAGGATCTCAGATCACTGCTGAGGCAAATATCATGAAAGTAAAAATTTCTCTTGAAAAACAACTTAAATTACCTATAAAATATAAATATTGTTTAAAAAATTATATTTGAAAAATTTCAGATCTAGTGAGCTACACAGATTAACAAACTATATAGTGCATGAGCCAAACCATCTGTCATCTGCCTGCTTTGTAAATAAAGTTTTATTAGAACATGGCCAGGCCTATTTCTTTACTTGAGTAGTTGCAACAGAGACTATCTGGCCTGCAAAAGGTAAAATATTTATGATTTGGCCTTTTACAGAAAGTTTGGCAACCCCTGAACTAGATTACAAGAAAGGCCAAAAGCGAATTCTATGTATGACTTTCTGCTTTTCAAAGCTTTCTGATTTTAAATTCATAGTGATAAATTGGAATTGCTGAAAATTTTCAAAATATTGTAGCTTGCCTGGAAGGTTTACTCCATTTGGTTTTAATGTTAGGTCTTTATAAATATAATATTATGAATGGAGATTTAGTTATTGTTTGAGAAATATAAAGGTAATATTTGCAAACTCACTTAATACATAGTAGATACTCAATGCTATGTAAACTTGAACCTAAATCTTGCTTAGTTACCTGCACATGGTTCCTTGGAAAGGTTTCTACACATATTGCTACTGCCTGTGATCTCTGTCCTGTGATGCATTGGATGGCTTCTGCATGAGTGGCATGGCCTTTAAAAATCAAGTCTTAAGCCTTATTGTGAATTACAACATGGAGGTAGGGGTGTTCACTCCAAGAATTCCGATTCATAGAGTGAAAAGTACTCTCAATTATGAATCAGGAATTTGATGCCTATAATATAATAGGTCTTCAACATGTCCTAATTAGAGTTTTTGCTTTTTCTCTGGGATAGAAAACACACTGGCATACAATAAGTGACCTGAAAGTTTTAGTTATTATTATTATGGTTATTATTACTATTCCTAGCGGAGAGCTCTTTGTACACTATCAAGCCTTGATATTTATTCTCTCTCACTTAATTCCCCCACTCTTCATCGAGTATCTAATCCTTATTTCTCTCTCTTTCTTTTACTCCTACTGTGTAATTCCTGAATAAAATACAGCAGGAGAAATAGATTTACTGTGAAATTAATGAAATTAATGAAACATAAATATCAGGGCTCTCACTCAAATGGACCCCACTCAAATAGCAATGAGGTGGTTGTATTTATTTGCAAATTTTTCAAAATACAGTATTTTACCTGAAGTTATTTAAGAACACTGTCTCCTACTTCAAGTGCACTTTATTATCTGTTGTCAGAGTGGCCTTGAGATTTTTTTTTTTCTCTTAATTCAAGTTAAGGGATGGTGAGTTAGAGATAAACTTAATCTAAATTTATTGGGATATATTTATGTGGTTTGTGTATGTATAGTCAGTTAGTTGGTTAGGTATGGCTCCTAAGAACACTTATGCCAGACACTGTGCCAATTCACCCTACATTAGGACTCAGAAATTCATGCCCTGAAGTATAATTGTGATAGAGTCAGAAGTACTGGATTGGTGGTGGAGGCTAAGTTATCTGGCCTTCATGGGATCCCCCTCTGGTGCCAGTGTTTCATTGACAATTAAGACTGGTAACTCCAACCAGAAAGCAGGTCTTTCAAGAGATTATAAAACAAGAGTCAATGTCTTTGATTTGAGTTTGGTTATAAGTCAGTGTTTTTATTCATGAAGTCCAACTGAAACTGAAACCAAATAATATTTGTTCCCCTAATTGACCTTAGTGCAATTCATTCCTAGTCACTATTTTAAACAGCAATACCTAATTTCAGTAGGGAAATACTCTCTCCAGGAGCTCTCACTGTAAATGTTTTGAAACTATTCATGTTTAAAACCTCAGTGTCCCATAAACATTTTCCTAAAACCAATTAGAACAGCCATGTGTTTATTATTCGATAGGAGATGTAAGGATATATAATCACTCACTGGAAAATTTCATGATCTGGAGTCCCAGGTCTTTGCTTTTTCTCTTTCTCTCATTTAGATGTTGGCCTAAAACGGTATGGATCGTTCTTAAATGTGATTTCAGCTCAGCTAATGGCATAAACTTGGGACTTTGTGGGACTTTGAAAATTACTATTGTTAGTTCCGAAAATAAAAAATTCAAGAATGCTGACAGACTGCTAGGTGCAAATCCGTATTAAATCTGTCTTTACCAGATTTGCTTTAAGAAGATGCAATACTGCATATGAAATGCAGGATTGTGGGATCCAAATAATCCAACTATGTCAAAACTAAACAAATCATCTACCATGGTTTCAGGCAAATACTAATAATAATAGCCTGTCTAGAGAATATTATCTATAGCAACATGTGGACAAAATTCACCTGTGAATACATTAGTGTGCAAATATAAATCTAGCAAGGTGTAGATTCTGCTTACTCTCAGTCCTTAGGTTTTTAAAACTTTTTTTGATAACCTAATATACCAATTTGAGATATGCATTTACTGACTAAGGAATTTCAAGCTTCAGAAATGCTGGACTGCCAACTCTCCAGTCCTTCTACTTCTTGCATTAATTAATGCAAACTGATATGGTGAGTTAAATAGGGCTCCACTGGCAGTTGCATAAAGTACAGTATGCTTGCCATTTCTTCTATCATGGAAAAGCTGAATGTAGAAACTCAGGAAATAGGATGTTATAAATATCTCCTTCACCATCTCTTGCAAAAAGATTAAAGTCCTAGTGACAGAGAGAAGAGTAAGCTTTGGTTAGAGAAATCATCTTCCTGTTAAAAAGAAATGTGATGTCCACTTTGGACTCTCCTTCTTAAAATTATCCCTAGAGATTTCGACAGGATTCAGAACAGAATAATGAGAATTATTAGCAGGGAAAATCTGGCGTTTTTCTGCTGTAGTAGACTTGTACATAATTATGTCCAACACCCGTAGCAACTGATAGTTACATTTTACTTCAGCTGAAAGGATAGAAATTGAAGTGAGGACTTTAGTGTATATAATCTCAAAATGTTTTGGCTTGATAAGAATGAAAATTAATTTAACTGAACATGCAAAACATGTAACAATTATAATATTTGATAACTGTTTTTAGGGTTGCATTGTTGATGTATAGAGAAAGAGTGCAGTCAGACTGGAAACAATAAAATTTGAAGACTATGCCATAAAGTATTTAAGTTTCTGCATCTTCTCTGATATTGTTCTTTTTACTCATTAGTTCCTAGGTTTGTTACTACAAATTCAGGTGTCAAAGGATCGTTTGGTGCGTTGGCTCTGGTCTTCTTGATGTGTCAAAGTCTTGGTTGATTGTGTCTAAAAATTTTGCAGCTTGGTGTTGTTTTTTGTTTTCATTGCCCCTGACACCCTCAAGTCGGGAACATCAAGTTTCTAGTCATTGGTAGAAGCAGAGCTTTCCTGCTCACACCACAGCATCAGAGTGACTCCACATTTACAGAGAAATCTCAGAGAACCACAAGTCCCTAAGTCTTACATGGAATCAGTAGTGATCGACAATTCTGATTTGGCAGTGTGTTTTCCAGTAGACATTTAGTTTCTTTCGATTATAATCACTGATTATTTTGTAAACACCAGCTCTGCCACGGGCATTGTGCTAAGGGAATAAAACACAATGCTTTTGACTGGATCTGTGTATGCTGTGATACTGTTTTATTTAAAATGATGGCTTAGGTAGATTAGGTCAGGTAGAGAGGGAAGTTGATTCCCAAAGGGTAAAATATTTCTCAATGGAAAGCCCTTCAGTGAAGAATTGCTGAAGACTATGGTGAATGGATATAAAAATTTCAAATCTGTACACTAAGACAAAAGAAAAAAAATATTACCGGAGGCAGTTTGCAAAGAAATTACATCTGGGTGCAGTGAAAAGAATCCTAAGAGGAAAAGGTTCATTCAATGAGTGAGCTCTTTAGGGGAGCCATTATTTGATTAAGAAAGCTATTTATTTAAATAAAGTGTGCTGTAGGACTAGTTTAATCCAGGCCCTGAAGGCTATTTTAATGGGTCTGAGGATTACTTCTGCAAAACATATCTGATTTTTTTTTTTATCACTGCAAATTTAATCACAGAGAATAAACTCTTTTACTGAAAGTCATGTTAGGCTTCTGGTCAAGTTGAGAGATCATGTACAAGAGAAGTTAGGACTATAGAGTCTAGCCTAGTCTTACATAGCCTTTCCTTTCTTCTTCCTTCCAGAAGATGTTAGGAGAACCTAATTTATTAAAGAACTCAAGCATCTCAGAAGAAATGGGAAAATGTTATTGGATTTAAATGAGACCTGCTGAAAAAGCCACATCAATAGAGAAAGAAAAAAATAAAATCAAGGATCTCCTTTTCATCTAGATGGTACTTTTGATGTAAACGATTAGCTCAGTCAAAAATGGAGACCACCATTGACCAATGTACAAATTAATCCAGTTCCAACACACATAAAATTATTGGAAAATATATTTTAATCACAAAAGCTTTTAGAGAATTTTTAGGGGGAAAAGAACAATAAAAAATACACAATACACAAAGAAGATTGGCTATCCATAGTATTTGAAAAATGTTCAAAAATGGTAATATATGGGACCTATGTTCAGCTTACGTGTCCTATTATAGCTCTTCTGGTTGTTTATGGTCTCTGTCCTTTTTAGTTGGTGTCCATGCTATATCAGTTGTTAACAGTTTTGAATGTCATCCTGGAAATGAGAGCTACCATGTTTTCAAAACTGACAACTTGAACATTTATTTAATGTAAAAGAAAAATGCTCCAGAAAGACAAACACTATATTTTAAAAATAGTTACATTTCAGAACTATTGGATCATGAGAGAGAATGGAATAGGAAAAATCAAGTTGGCTGTATGTACTTTTTATTGCTTTGACTATTTGAAACAAGAATATTCATCCACATATTGATTAATTAAAATTTAAGAATAAATTTTGTACAATGGAACCTATGAAATATAAGAAATATGCAAAATTACAAACTATAGAAATTAACTATAGGCACTAAATAATTTGTGGGTTATTTTCCATAGGGAAATAATGAACGAAATCTTGAAACATTTGACATGTGACTCTGCTTGGTGATCAATGACTTTAATTCATGTTTTCTGTGAACCCGTCAAGGTAGACACAGCTTCTTTTCTAAAAGGAAACTCATGAGTTGTTAAATATATTAGTGTGAGGAGACAGTGAGCCCTTGGTAAGGTTTACAAAAGTAATTGTTCATTCTCCACCCACATATTGTAATGAAAACTAAGGTAGTTACTGGTTAAAATTGTTTAATATAGCTTTGGCTGAAGAATGAGGTAGGGACAATTTGATGTTTTTAAAGGTGTACAAATAAGATTTAAGAAATTGAGCATCTGATCAAATCTTTTTCAAATTCCCAGAGAATCCACATCAGTGACACTTGACACCCATGCTCCTTAAGAATAAGACCAAAGTACACATAAACCAGTTTTAGAAAATGAATATTTGAACCCCGATTTAGGGTAATCTTCAGACAACACAACAGAAATTATTATTTTATTAGTCATTGGTAGAATGGTACCTTGCAAGGACTTAGGCTATTTTATAATATACCCAGGCAGCAAACAGAAATACACATTCATTCTTTTTATCTAAATATGCTGTTGTAGGGTCCAAAGGTATGCAATAACTTTTATAGTGTGTTTGTTAAAACTTAATGCTGTCATATAGTATATAACCTTTTGGAATTGGCCTTTACACTCAGTATAATTCTCTGCTTTTGGTATCCAGCCTAAAAACATTTTTCCCAGATCTGTATCTCAATTATCCTTATTTATTTTTTTTTAAAGTGCTAAAGTTTTATGTTTTGGATATAAGTCTGTGATACATTTTGATTCCACATTTTATAAGGTATAAGAAAATGCACCTTTGCTAAATATCAGTTGGACTATTTGTGTGAGTCTATTTCTGGGTTTTCTATTCTCTTCCATTGATCTATGTGTCTATCTATCTGCCAATATTACACAGTTTTGATGACCTTAGCTGTATAAATAATTACTGAAATCAGGTAGATTGTTTCCTCCTCCTTTTTTCTTATTTTCCAAAACTGTTTAAAATATTCTTTGTTTTTTCATATGAATTTTAGAATAATCATGTTTGTATCTGCAAAAACTATTGATAGGAATTTGATAGGCATCTTATTAAACTCGTATATCAGTTTCAGGAGAATTCACATTTTTAATATCTTAAGTCTTCCAATCCATGAACATGTTATGCCCCTCTATTTACTATGTCTTTGATTTCTTCCATAAGAGTTTTATATTTTTTTAACACATAAGTCTTGTAAACATTTCGTGGGATTCTCTCCTAAATATTTCATATTTCGAAGCAATTATGTATAATATTACATTTTGAATCATGTTGTCTAGATGTCTATTGCAACAACTGGCTTTCGTATGTTTATCTTGTGACAAACTTCCAGAATTCAGTTCTACAAGCTTTTTGTAGATTTCTAGGGAATGTCTACATTTACAATTATTTCATCTGCAAATATGGACTGCTATTAATGACATACATGTCTTTTATTTTATTTTCTTGCCTTATTGAACTGGACAGAACAGTAGTGGCCTTCCCTCATTCCTGTTTCACTTTTCCCAATCTCTAACTCCTGTCTCTGGAACACCTGCCAAATAAGCTCTTTACTCAGATTGTGATTGCCAGTAGCAGCCCAGTATAAGACATATATTTTACAGGAGAAAAAAATATTAGAACAATATTATGTTTTACCTATAAAAAAGCAGTGTATAAATAGAGTTAAAGCACTAATCACTTCTGCTAACACGGAATTCCATGGTTATTTAAACCCTATCTGATATCAGAATGAAAATATTCACCCAGGACATAAAATAACAGTAAAGCATTTTACAGGTGTTGGATGATTCACTTTTTAGGTGGGGATGCAAGAATTAAACGTATAAGTGCAGTAAACATATAGAACTATAATGTCAAATATTGTAAGTTTAGATTCAGAAGACTAAGGAAGAAGATGGAAAGGAATTTCTTTAATAAACTTGGGAAAGCTGCAGAGAAGGAGAAATTATGTAAATTGCTTACATAAGAAAATACATAGGATAATACATGAATATAAGAAATAATTATCATGTTATTACAGTACTAAAACATATAGATCTAATATGACTTTCAGTATTCAGCTTTTCTATTAGATTTCTCAGGACATAGTGAGAACATTAAAAACTATTGAGACACTATATAGATTTGAATACTGATAAGTATTTAAACAATAAAAACTTAAAACATTTTTTTTTTACCCCAAACATTGTTGAGGTGAAATTTGGTCTTTTTTCTTAAAAATAATTATTGTTAAATCAAATAATTGTTTCAGTAATTGCGATTTGAGAACCTGTCAAAGCTTTAAGTTGTTCTATGAGAGCAGAATGAGTCAAAAATTTTAATATGTAAAATCTCATGCTTAAGGCACAATGCTACTTTTTAAAGAGATAATTGTAGAAAGGCAAATAACATTTCTAAGATGTTTTTTCCCCCAACAATTGTCCCTTCAACAAGGTCTTATTGCACATGAAAACACTAAGGAAATGGGCTGTCAAAGCTTCAGTGAAACAATACCCAATTTTGAAGTATTGTCTCTGTATGTGTACTTATATTGTTAATTCTCCAAAGTACAAAACTATTTTCTAATCTACTAGATATGACAGAAATATAAATGCTTTTCCTTTTTTATCATTTAAAGTAAGTTTTAAAAATAAAATTTCCTAAGACATTAGAAATAATTGTATGGTTATGATTTTTTTTTCACTGAGTTATAATAGGGCATATTGGATAGAATAACTGATTTTTATGTGAATAGAAATGAGAGAGAGTAACAATTTTAGAACCTATGTTTAAAAGGAAAAAAAAGCCGAAGGCAAAAGATGATACCAGGTATATCTGCATTCCTATGTCATCTATTCTCCCATGATTTTTTCTTTTTTACTGTAAATGAAAAGATTTTATATAAGAAGCATAATGCTAACAATTATGAGCCGAAGGTCCTAAGGTCCAGTTCTTGCTCTGCTCTCAACTTTTTTTGAGACTTCTGTACATCATTAAATTCTTCATGGTGTCAGCTTTCTCTTATGTGTGGTGAGTATGGTTGTTGCATTAGTTGATTACACATTTCTGTTCCCTGTGAATATTACACAATTTATAAATTTTTGCTTATTTCAAGGAAATATAACTTTCTATACAAATTCATTAGGTTGAAAAGTAATTTCTGGAAGGAGAAAATAGTTACGTAACAAAAAATTATAAATATCTTATATTCAAATCAATGTACCCAGACACCCTATCTTTGACACTGGAAGTTGGCAATCACTGTTTTCCTGAATAATCTTGAAGAACATATTCTTAAAAAATGTATGCTTTAAAACTGGAGCTCTTGAATGTCTCTTTATTCTTAACATTGTAGTGTGTATTGGCTTAGACATGAGGGACACACTGAGAGGTGGAGAATCTGTTAGGCACATATGTGAGAACCATAGAGCAGTAACAGTGAAAACTGCGTTTTTGATTCATAGAAGGTGTTGGGCCCCTAGTAGGTCTGAGTCTTTGGGGACAGAGATCTGACCAGGTAGAGTACCCAGAGGACTCAGCATCTTGTAGTCAACTGAGTAAGCAAATGAGCTGACTTAGTCTTCGTTTCCTGTTATATTTTCTTTCCAGCAAGTTATAGATCACTTTTTTGTTATTGTTTGTTTAATCAGTTAAGGCAGTTGTGAATTTTGTTCCATTGAATGTAGAGGTTTTGGAATAACCATGATTTCAACTTTAAGGAAGTAGTCTGTAGCATTTATTTTTGAACTCCAGCATCCTAACTGCCAAGAGAAATACACACAAGATCCAAACCATTAAGATGTGAGAAACTTTGTGCCTTAAAATATATCCTATAATTACTCTATGTCAAAGGATTCAGATTGCCACATCTAACTTCCATATATATAGGGATTAGCGTAATTTCATACTTTTTTATTGGTCAATTTCAAAGATTTATGAGCTCCCCAAACCCATTTTTTTCAACTTGGAGAGAAAAACAGCTACCTGTTTTATATTTTCAGTTATTTTGGTTTTATTTATCACATAACTATGACCATTTGTATATAGTACTGCATTCTCAGAAGGTGTTACAGTCAGGAACATTTTTTACACCTAAGTGCTTATCCGTATACATAAGTTCTGTGAAAACATCCACGGAAGTTTATTATTAAAGCTTTAGTACATATAATTTAATTATGTTAAGAATTAGAAAGTTTATTAGAAACTATTTTTAGATTTAAGCCCATGTATCAATTAGCTCTCACGCTGTATAAAGTCTACCAAAACAGCCTTTAGGTATCAGAAATGGGAGTCACCTGTGACTACTTCCCAGATTGTTAACAACTGTTTTTTTTGTATCTTTTAAATAAATTGTTCATCACAAATAATTATATATTTAAAAAATATATCCAGCATTGAACTTACCAAACAAATTTTATTCAAAATTTTGCTGTGGACAAGGAAAAACATTATAGAAATAAAGGAAGAAATACACTCTACATATGAATTTGTGTATGTAGGGAAATCCAAAGCCTCCTCAACACAGCGACTGAAACTTAGTATGAAATTTAGCAAAGTCATAAGATATAAAGAATACAAAAGAATCAGTTGCATTTAAATATACAAACAGAACAGCTGAAAAACAATTAAAAATCTTATTTTCGGTAATATTAAGACTATAAAATACCTAGGATTAAATCCTACAAAAACAAATCCAAGATCACATCTTTCAAAGTCATGAACATTGCTAAAAGAAATGAGAGAGTAAATAAATGGCAACATATATTAAGTTTATGGATAGAAGACTCACTGTTATTATGAGGATAATTTTTCCAAAGTGATCTATTATAAATTTAACACATACCAATCAAAATTACATCAAGACTTTTTTTGAAATTGATAAGATGATTGTAAAATTTAGAAAGCACTTGGAATTACCAAAACAAATTTTAAAAAAAAATTGTTGTTAGACTTACAGTACCTGATTTCATGACTTACTATAAAGCTACTACAATTAAAACAGTTGGACATTGGCAAAAGCAGAACCTAAATATAGATTACTGGAATAAAATATATTTTTTCTTCTTTTTTTAAATAGATATTTTTGACAAAGTCTCAAAGACAACTTAGAGGAGGAAAAGATAATGTATTCCACTAATGTCACTGAATCAGATGAACATATATTAGGGGAAAAAAAAAAAACCTAAGACACAACATCAACTCTTACATCACACCATACAAAACAATTAACTCAAAATATATCATAGACCTAAATATAAAACCTAAAACCTAAAGCATTAAAATCCTAGAACAAAACACAAGAGAAAAATCTTTGCAACTTTGGGGCAGGCAAATACTTGTAGAGTAAAAAAGAGCAAGAACCACACAAGAAAAATAGTGTGTCATCAAAATTAAACCCTTTGCTCTTCAAAACACAGCACTAAGAAAATTAAATAGAAAGCCACAATGTGGGGGCGGGGGGAGGATATTCATAACATATACAAGAAAAAACTTGTATTCAGAATGCATAATTCAATAAGAAGACATGCAATGCAGTAAAAGATTTTACCAGACTCTTCAAGAAGGAAGAATACAAATACCCAATGAGAACATGAAAAGATGATCAAAACCATTGGTCATCAAAGAAATGCAAAGTAAAACTATAGCGAGATACTATTATATATCTATTAAAATGGTTAAAATTTCAAAAATCCAGAACATACCAAGTGTTGGCTAGGATGAGGACAGTGGGACTTCTCCTACACTGCTGAAGGTAAGGTAAAATGGCACAACCACTTTGGAAAACATTAAGCAGTTTCTCAAAAACTTGAACACATCCTACCATATGACTGAGACAAGCGACTCCTTGAGTCAAGAAAAACAAGAGCGTATATCCAGACAAAATAAAAACTCTACAAAAATGTTTATTGCAGCTTTATTTACAATAGCTCAAAACTATAAACAATTTCACCATCCATGAATTATAGCGTATTCTTACATGGGGATACTGTTCAGCAGCTGAAAAATAACTTTTCCATGTCCTGGCCACCGTGAATAGTGCTATAAACTATAGGTCCCCCACAAAGTAAATCATTTGCCACTTTTAGCTGTGATTTAAAAGAAGGAAATCATTTGCCCTAGGGAGTGCTGCATTCCTAAACAAAAATTTTAAATAAGATTTCTGCTTATTAAAATTGCAATAACCTGCTTATACTCTAGCCTGACATAGTTAAAAAAAAAAAAAAGAGGACTGTTCATCTCTTATTTTATACCCATTCTGCCCTCTTTTCTCCATTGTCTTTTGGCTGTTTTAGAAACTGCTTTTAGATTTTTATTATTGTATCTAAAACACGAAAGCATATCCAAAAAATTAAAGAGAGTAAACTGTTGTGTAACGATGGATGCGAAGTTTCCTAAAACATTATGTGTAATGAGTGAGAATGTGCTTGAAAACAAATATAAATTAGTCTGTGTCCTCCAAGGTGTTAAGTCCAAGGTGAGGTTAGACACACAAGAGATTTATTAAGGAAAAAACCTGTGAGAGCCAATAAAAAGCATGCTGGAAGCTAATGGGAGGATTGTCAGACCACGTTGTAGGTCTGGCTCTTAAGAAGAACAATGGGAAAAAAAGGAAGAAAGGAAAATCTTCAAAAACCATGCAGTTATAAAAGAGATTTGGCAAGACTAACAGAATATTTGAGCCAAAATTTCAAGTCAGAAAAATTCAGTGTCTCTCAGAAAATGTCTTCATTCATACCCCTACTATGCTTAGTTGATGGCCAGAAATACGTAAGGGGAAATTGTAGTTTGGGTGCAGATGTGGTCATGGATTTGAGAGTCCAGCAGCTGAAATGAATTTCATGGCGACATCACTCCCTCCCCTGCTGCTGTAGGACTTAGTGTTGTGACACTTTTTACTGAGTTCTCTGACCCTTGAGAACTGGAACTTCTGTCTTCGTGTGTTTGGACTGCTATAACAAGATACCATAGGCTGGGTGGCTTAACTAACTAACATTTATTTTTCACAGTTCTGGGGACTGGACATCCAAGATCTGGGTGCCAACATGGTCTAGTGAGGCACCTCTTTCTTGTTTAAAGAAGGCTACCTTTTTGCTTTTGTGTTACAAGGCAGAGATCATCTCTCTCCTTTCACTTCTTATAAGGACACTAATCCCATTCATGAGGGCTTCACACTCATGGCTGATTTACCTCCCAAAGGCTCTATCTCCACATTCTATCACATTGAGGAGTAGGGCTTTGACATGGTAAATGGGGCGGGGGATACAAACATTCAGTCCATATCACCTTCCAGTGTCTGCAGAGGCCAAACAAGCAAATTAAATAGAACTACAATATGGACTGTCACCTCTGTATACTTTAGTTCTTTTATGGTGACACTAATCTCTGCTGTTCCCATCTCCTAGAATGCAATATGGTTTTATATGGTTTTGTTGCATGGGTTTGTTCGCAGGTATAAGGTGACAGGAATATGGAAGCACCTAAGGGGTTCACCCTGTGTTACACATATATTTCTCCCTGACCCCATAGTATTAATGCAGTTCTGCATCCTGCTACTGCTCAGTGTTAATTACCCCTGCCAGTATGCTGGCCATACTGCTCACCGAGTGGTTCCTAGGCACAAGGAATCCAGCGTCACGGCAACAGCTATAACTAGTAGCTCAAGGGAAACCTTATTCTATCCCCTATTAAGCATGCACCACTTTTGAGGACCAGAACCTACAACCCCACAGAGCCCAGATATGTGGGGATGGGAAGCACAGAACCCCTCAAAATGTCTTTAGAAGTAACAGTGAGATCACACCGGCTTCCACACCTTGATTACTATGCATTCTTCCTTTTGAGGGCACAGAATCATACAGAGATCTATGATTTAGTGCATATGTTCCATTCTGAGGTACAGAATACCATTCTTTCTGAGTGTTGCCTCTAAATGTCCTTCAGCTATACCTTTAGGAAGCCACTTCAGCACTCCGTAAGGCTGCTGTTGTGATTCTCCCACTTGGTCTTGCCACAAACTTGGTGCAACATCTATTCTTATTGCAGATACTTCCCAAACCAAAGGACCTGTAAGATCATCTGCCCCAAGTGCCAGAGCTGTTTGCAGACTCCCCTGCACCTACTGCAGAGCTCTTTTCTGCTCCAGATCCATGCAAGCCTAGTGAGCTTCCACGTCACCTGGTTCATGGACTGAAACAGTGTGACTAGAAGCTGAATGTGATTTCCTCAGAGCCAATAAGAGCCTCACAGGTGTCTCTCTTGTTTGTTGCTGTCGGGGCATGCATTATGCAGTAGTTCATCTTTTATTTTGGAGGAAACATCCCTGATCCAACAGGACCCTCAGAAATGTCTTTGGTTTCTAAAAGGACAGTTTCCTGAATCTTAGTGAATCTCCTGCCCTCTGGAACACATGTCTCACCAACCTGCACACAGGCCACATCTTTCTTGTCCTGTCCAATACAAATAAACTTGCTGACTTGATGTATCAGTGTAATGGCCTCTGGGGTATCCAGGAGATCCAGATCTCCTCAGACCGTGTGTGTGTGTGAATGAAACCTGTTTCTGATCCTCTTTTGTAATTGAAGTTGAAAACAAATTTAACAAAATCAATGTCCACCTACCATGTTTCTGATGCCTTATCATTATGCTCTAGCACTGACATCACACCTACCACAGCAGTTATGACTGGGACCACGACGTGCTTGTGCCTGTAGTCATCTACCTTCATTCTCTGGGATGCATCCAGTGTCTGCAGAGTCCAGACAGGCAAATTAAATAGAGATACGATCACCTCTGCGTACTTTAGTTCTTTAATGGTGACACTAATCTTCGCAGTTCCCATCCCCTAAAATACAATATGGTTTTAGATTTACTATTATGGTTGGGGAGAAGGGACTAGTTCTAAAATTTCCCTCTTGGTCTTTCTCAGTATGATAATTATTACACAAAAGCGAGAGACCCCATGTGGGATTATCTAAGCATATAGATTTCAGTTTCAGTTGTGCACTCTGGGTTGGGGAAATGGTGAGTGAGTGAGTTCTTGTATCCACCAGGTGCACTGTCAGCCAAACTTTAGCTAGAACCTCAGGTATTACCTTACGCCCTTAAGCTCCCTCTCCAATAGAGGGCTATAAAGAAGCTTTAAGTTTCTAAGTTATCAGGCTTTGTGGCAAACAGCCTTCAAAATATCTGAGTATTCCCTTTTCCATAGTGTATAATTACCAGAGTAAATGGCCATAGGTCCCTTTGTAAAAGGAAATGGTGGCAAGTTTTTTTTTTTTTTTCCCTTTTATGAATGTGGCTGCTCTTTAGTCATAGGATTCTGGATCAGAAAATGGACTCAGTTCTGGGATCTTAGCAAGAGATCATGACTTCTTTTTATTGAGGTGGCCTCCATACCTCCTGGTCTTGTATCTTTGCCTTTCTCTCCTTCCTTCCTTCCTTCCTTCCTTCCTTCCTTCCTTCCTTCCTTCCTTCCTTCCTTCCTTCCTTCCTTCCTTCCTTTTTTCTAAATTTTGGTATAGATGTTAAGCAGCACCTTTACTGATTATCTATTTTTTCCCTAAGAATGACATCTCTTCAACCCTCTGTGGGTCAAGCCTCCTTAGTTTCCCCCCTAATCTTGCTGGTTGTGGCTTCCTGGCTTCCAGAGGTTAAGTGCAGTCACCAGGCCTCTATTACTTCAAGGGTTTATCTTTTTTATGGATATTGTGAATCTCAGCTCTTTGATCACCTCTCCTGCAATCAGCTGTGGCCATGGGGTTATACATGACTGCCAAAGCCTTTAGCTAATACAAGACCAAATACCTGCCACAAGAGTTACATTGTGATCGTAGATATCCAAAAACTGGCTCACTCATATTAACTCATGATAGTGTTGTATATAAGTATTTTGAAAATGTTTTTGTTTAAAAAACTTTTAGTCGCAAAGTCACAACTATTTATACTTTGATTTTAATAAACACATTGATTATATAGGAGAACTCTCTTATAAAATTAAAAGTTTTCAGAGAAGTGACCTAGGAATAGATCACCTAGAACAAATGTGATTAACATGAAAATACTTGAAGTTCTATACAGAAGGGTATTTCTTATTATAATAATTTTATATTTATCTTAATGTAAATTAGAAAAATATATATAATTACCACATTAAATATATGATTTTATAGATATTAAATATATCTTTAAGTAAAAATGCCTATTTCTTTTTTTTTAAGAAACATAGCAATATACCATTATATAACTACAAGTTTGGTAAAATTGAAATACAATAATTTAAAGAAAAATATAGGGTAGTGATACAGATACAAAGAAATATTTGCTGAAGTTAAACATATGATTAACCTGTGATTCAGTAATTCTGTTTCTGGCTATAGATATCTTCCCTTTAAAAAAGTGATTATTTATTTCAACAAAGACACACCCAAAAATATTACTAGCAACTTGATACATGATTGCCAAAAAACTGCAAACAACTCAGTCCGTTTTTGCACACAGTGGGGTACAACAGCACAAAGAAAAAGAACAAACTATTCTACTCATCAGAGTACGGATGATTTTCACAGACATATTGTTGAATAAAAGAAGCCAGATGCAAAAAAAAGCCCATACTGAATGATTCCATCTTCATAAAGTTCAAAGGAGATGAAAATAAACTATGGTGTCAGGAGTTAAGAGGTAAAGAATATGAACTCAGTGGGGAAACCAGGAAGCCCACTATGGGCTGAAAATCTCTGGTTTGATCTGATTGGTAGTTACGCAGGTCCATGCATATTAAACATTCATTGTGCTGTACATTTGGACATTTTTACTGTACAAAGTTATACTTCAATAAAAAATAAACAAAAAGCTGTAGTAGTAGTAGTAGGAATTAATAATAATAATAATAATAATAATAATAATAAAAAAACAGCTGGCCAATTAGGGGGAAAAGGAACAATTTAACCTAAGTTCTCATTTGAAAACTAAGTTCTCATAGTAAAACTAAGGATCAAAGAAGTTTAAGTGACTCATTCAAAAGCATGCCATAACTTAGGGAAAGAATTCAGTTTAAAGTTCCCATCTCTTTACTCTCTGGTATTTCCGTTATGGGAGCTTTCCTTCAGTCGTTTTGCACCATATAGTGAGGTTCAAAGAAAGCAACAGAATAGAGAATCACAAAAAACCTGGTTTTAGTATAGGTTGTAAAGAAAAGGATGGCAAATGTCAAATTTTGTGTTTTACTTCACTGAACAAGAACAACAAAGCACAATAAGTCTGCATTTAGATTGCTGAGTTTGTCTGTTTGAAAGGGTACTGGTCAGTGATGAATTGCACCCATGTTAAAGGAAAGAAGTAGTTAAGGAAGGCAAAAAATATGTAAGCCCTGAAATATGCCTCCTGGAAAATATGAAGGAATTAATTGCTTTTTTTGTTGCGGTGTTATACTTGGCTGAACTGGCTTCAAGTTTAACCTCATGCTTCTTGGATTTGCATCAATGCTGTTTTAACTGTTCTGCTCTAAAAATCTAGATTTGCTATTTTATAAGAGCAAGCTCCTATTTAAACATAATTAGAGAATGAGCAGGAAACAGCCTTGAGCAGTGAAATTTCAGCATGTCATAAATGTCCAGCATCAAAGAAATTCAACAAAGCAGTTACTCTGATGTGCTACCTAATAGGAAGAAAATTGGCAACCAGAAATAATTTTGGTGACCTCCAAAGACAAAGGGAGAATGTAGGAAAAAGTATTAAGCATATTGCATTCTCTTTCTTTTTGCATTTAGCAGAAGAACTCAGAACATTTAGATGCTCTAAGATTACTTCATAGTTAATTTAACACCTTGATAATGTTCTTCTTTCAAATCATACTTTGTCACTCCTTTACAACCTGCTTCCCTAAGATAATCAATTAGGTTGGCGATGGCAACAGATGTTAAGTTTAGAGTTTCTTTCGTACTGACATTTTTCTGAAGTATCAGAAATCTTAAATAATTTTTATTTAATTTTAAATCTAACAGAAAGACACAGATGCAGTTTAACAACAGTATAATTCATTGAAAGGGCCTGCTTTCTCATATTGGAAATAAACATTTTTTATAATTTGACTTTGAAGGTAAATGGCAACACAGACTTTAAGAGAAGGTTAAGTATACCCAGAAAGTTCTTTTGAGCACAATGCATACCAAGCTTGAAATGTGCTGACTTTTTCCAAAACTAAATACCCCACTGTGAATATTATTCCTTATTGGATTAATACTTTCCTTAGAACTGTTCAACTCTGGAGTAATGCACTTATCACTTAGGAATTGTCATGTATAAGAGAAAGAAACACAAAATTCTCGATTATATATGAAACAATTTGAGATATATCTCCCACATGGTCTCTACTTTAGAGACTTTTTAACATATTAACCTTCATTGTGATATCAAGAGAGACATCTTGTCAAAATCTTTATTTTCTATATCTATATTCATTAAAACTTTAATTAATAGAAACTTAAGATCCATGTGCCTCATTAACTAATTTTTTTTCTGTGTTCCACTTTTAAGAGAGAAAAGTAATTTGTTAGAAGGAAAAAAAAAGATAATTTCAGGGAGTTATTACAAAACCTTAATTTTCATTCTCTTTTTCAAACCAATTGAGTTTTTCTATTTACCAGAATATATCAGGTATTGTTGAAGATAAAGGGAATTTGAAGACCACTGCCTTCAAAATATCCAAGTCCAACAGCAGGAACAGATATGTACAAGTTACATAATTAAAGACAAGAAAGGTTGATCAATTCTACCTGAAAAAGAAGAAATGTGTTAGGAAAGGCTTAATAAGATAGCCAATTTTTCTACTACGTCCTATTTTTCTCTAATTATATTAATTTAAAGTGATTCTGAAACTGCAAGATCATAAATCACCAAAGATTAAATAAAAATGCTCACTTTGTACAGAGGAAGAAAAATATACTCAAAAGTAATTATATGCTATTAATAAATACCATAGGTAAGAAAATCAGTATTCATTTGATAAGAAACTGGATCTACTACAACCTTAATTTCATATACACCTGTGAAAGGTTTTCTCTTGTATAGGCAATACAACACCTCTTATGCAATCCTCCAATTGAGCAAGAACAGCTCAAGATATAATCATATATTGACTATTTTTTCCCCCTATCCCTTAAATGCATTCCTGGGGCAGTGTTTTCCCATGTTACTGATTGAAATTAAATGTTAGTCTTGTTTTTTTTCCCCCTACTTTCAAGTAATCAGATGTTCTCTGGGTAGTGATTAATGTCTAGTCCAGTATACATTAATAATAGAATAAAACTTTAAAGTACATTGCAAGCTACTCTTAATTCCTATCTTGAGAAGATGGAAGGGCTATAGTGGGAGAGAGGTTCCTTTGCTCTCTCCACTTTTATTTCTCTCTCCCCGACATTTTACTACCAGCCTCTGGCTCTAACGGTGAAGGGACTGGGGTTGAGGGTAAGGGAAACAGAAAAGGGAAAGAGTTCAGTGATCAAGAAAGGAATGGATGGGCTGGCAGTGACCTGAATATTTACTTTGGCTGGTGAAAACTTTTAATGCTGACTCTTTCTTTCGATGGTGTTGTATTGTATTCCTTGGAAATTCACTCACATGCCTAATTACAGGACTTTTCACACATTTATTCTCTTAAGAAGATTGAAGATATCTCTCTTTTGGATGATTCTTTAAATATTTGCAAACCCTTAAGCACCCAGAAGTCACTCTTACTTGTTTATGCTTTGTTACAGAAGAGACCAATAGCTAACCACCCAAGAGGCACGCTCCTTTTTCATAATGTAGAGTCCTTTCTTTAAAGTGGCATCTTAGCCAGAGGCTACCTTTCAGGGCATGTCCCTTTCATCTGTGTGGGGCCATGGAGTCTAAAAAGACTCAAAATATATCACTTCCAGATCAAAGTGAATAATTAGATGTGCCTTACCCAGAGGCCAGCTGCATGGGAAGAATTCTAAAAGCCTCGAGTAACCATGGAACTCTGAATGACTGCAAGAAAGAAAGCCTACTTTCTACCTGTTTGGACCTTATATGAGAAAAAATAAAATTTTATTTCATTAAGCCTCTGAAAGTGTAGGGTTTATGTCTTTACATCAACAACCAGCATTACTTTAACTAAAACAACTCTCCATGAAGCTCTCAGGTATAGGGTTTGAGGATTGTTATGCCTTCTGTTTATTGATCATGGCCCAAATCTGGTCAAAGGCAAACTCTCCACATTGTCTTCCCTGATGAAACCTGGGCCCACAAGTTACCCAAGGTAGCCACTTCTCTCTGGCCCTGCCGTCAATGCAGCTACCAGTTACTTGTGTTTTGCTCTTCCTGTTTTTCAGGTTGGACCCATTGTGATCTCAAAATTTAAAGATAGAATTAATCAGCTTTCCAACCCCTACCTCTTGACAGAGATTTTGAGTCCAAAACCTCCTCCTTTCTACCTATTTTTGTGAGTTCGTGGCAGGTGACTCACAACCTACTTCTAAATGTGATGTCTATTTCTTGAGTCTGCCAATCACATTTTCTCTGAATCATTCAAAAATGACTTCCATGAGTTTACATCATATGAAGAGAAAAGATGAGACCAAAAGTGTCTGAAACAATGAAAGGAACCTTTTTTTTTTTTCTCCTTTCAGTAAATAGTGAGTGTGTTAGAATAGTTATGAGGAATGAAAATGGAGGAAAGAAAGTAGGAGAAAAAAAGCTAATGTCACATAACAAGATGTTTAAAAGATACTTATTAAATTTCATAGCATGCTTTCCAACATATTCTGTTGTGGAGTTTATCCTGTATCTAGGTTCTTTTCATTTGTTGTAAGGTGAAATGAACTCTCCTCCACAATTTGTGTCCTGTAATTGATTTCTCAGTAGTGCAGAGTGAAAAAATGTTAACAGTAAAACAAAGGGGAAAAAACTGCAGGCCCTGAGTATGGGAAACCCTACCAGGAGGAGATATAGGTCTTCTTAATTATATCGAAGTTTAATCCTTGAAGTATCATCAACTAACCTGGCAAATCAAAACCCTCAGCATTAAGTTCAAGGACAAACAGCAATGAATTACAGAATGCCAGACTCCTGGCAATTTAGGCAATGGTCTCTTTGAACCCCTCTGCATCTTCTCATTTAGTTTTGTTACTAAATGAGGACACAAACACCTGTTCCAGCAGCAGGTGGCATTTGTTTATTACAGCTTTACCTGCTGGGTTTTAATCAGCCCGCCACTGTAGGAACCCGCTTAAGTAACAGTTTATAGGACCAGATTTTTATAGAGTGGTATTTTCCATGAAGAAGCAAAGTTTCATATAACACTTTTATCATACACAAAACACCATATAAGCGGCTTTTATGCCTCCATCTCTCTCCCCTAACATTTAGAACTACTAATTAGTGAATCATTTCACATGCAGCTTTGGAAAGCTAAGCTCTCATTTTTCTGCCTTCGGGGAGACTCTGTGTTATGTGCTCTCATTACAAAATTCCTGTTTCTTAGGAAGAGACTAACCAACCTCTCTGCTTGTGCTACTTCTCTTTTGTAAGCCTCAGAAGGATTGTTAAGGCAACTTCCATCATAGAAGAAAAGAGAAAAATAAATAAATAAAAAGAATCAATAAGGAAAGAAAAGCACTACGTCTAGATGAGAGTGAATCTTGGTACTGAAACTACATAACAACTCTTTAAAAAAATACATGAGAATTTAAAAATAACTTAAATGCCACGAGGTAAAAAAAAGTTATAAGAGGTGATTTCCTTCATGATACAGAGATTTTCTATAGATGCAGTTCTTTAATTTTTTTAGAAAGCACGTGGTTTTTCTACTTTTGGAAGATGGTGATCATTCAGTTAATATCAGTGAACATTTGTGTAATTGATGACTAAAATAATGAAAATATATTAGCTATTCTGAACCTCTTCAGGACATTAAGTCTTTCACTCATATTATCTTCAGTGCCTTGCAAAGATAGTACCAAAAGTAGAACTCTAAAATTTTTGAGGAGTGAATGAGTGAGAGTTCTCAAGTATTCGCCTTTTTCTCTCTCTGCGTTGATTAAGGCTTTTGCTCTGAAGTCATCTTTCTATGGAGGCCTTTGTTTTTAACCTATAGTAATTATTATCTATGTCATTATTTTTCTTTAATTTTTTTCATAGCACTTATTACCCCTGATGTATTATATATTTGTTCGTTTGTTTATTATCTCCTCCTACTTAATATAAAATTTACCAGAGCATGGTTTTAATAATTTTGTTCACCACTTAACCTCTAGGTCCAAAAGACCTACTGTATCAGGAATGTTCTTAAGTGATCAACAAATATATATGGAATGTAAAAAAAAAATGAAGTTAATGAGCGAATACATGAACAGATAAGTGAGTTAGTGAGTAAGTAAACCAGATTAATTCTCACATGTTATGAGAAGCTCTTATGTGCAAAGAAATGAAGTCGTTCGAAATAGAAATGTGTATTTTCTGTGCTTTTGGCAGGAGAGGGACAGCAGAGTAAAAGAAAAGATTTTTTTTTTTCATAGCGGCTGTGCTAGTTTCTAATACCACCAGCAGCGCAAAGGGGCGCTGCTCTCTACATCCTCACCAGCATTTATCTCTTGTCTTTTTAATGATGACCATCCTAACAGGTATGAGATGATATTTCATTATGGTTTTGATTTGGGTTTCTTTAAAGACTAGTGAGGTTGAGCATCCTTTCATATACATGTTAGCCTTTCAAATATCATTTTTGGAAAATGTCTATTCAAGTCTTTTGCTTATTTTTAAATTGGATTATTTGCTTTTTTGCTGTTGAGTCATATGAGTTCTTTATATATTTTAGATATTACCTCCTTTTCAGTTATATCATTTGCAAATGTTTTTCTCATTTCATAGGTTGTCTTTTCATTTTGTTCATTTTTTTGGAACTATTTTAGTTTAATGTAGTCTCACTTGTTCATTTTTTATTTTGTTGCTTGTGCTTTAGGGTCAGATAAAAAAACTCAGTGCCAAGACCCATGACAAAGAGTTTTTCTCTATGTTTTCTCTAGGAGTTTCATGGTTTAAGGTTTTATATTTAAGTCTTTAATCCATTTTGAGTTCATTTTTGTGAGTGATGTAAGATGGGGTTCTAGTTTCATTCTAATCAACTATTTTAGAACAACTAAATGGTACTGAAAAAGTTATATGACACGAAAAACAACATAAATCAGAAATATTCAAATATATAGTAAATGATAAAGAAAAAAATAATTTATGAAGAGCAATCTCTAAAAATCATGGAAAAAATGAGATAATGCCTTGAAAGAAATAAAAAGTGACTAATAAAAATTTAAAAAATGAAGGAAGAGATAAAATATTTGTGAGAAAGTGGCAAATATTTAATATGAGCAAGGAAGGTATTACATATGGATAATAAGAGTCTCAAAGAAGAACACCAAAATAAGAGAACAATACAAAACTAAGCTAGAATGCAATATAACTACCATTATGAAATTAAAAAAGAAAAACTGTTTGAGACAATATATTGAAAGGGCACACACACACAAAAGAAAGGACATGATGTGTGCCTACAAATGTCTACTCAGAATAAAAACTAAACTCAAAATACATTGTTTAAAAATGATTGATATATTTAGAAAAAAATATTTCTGACATCTAGACAAAAAGCAAGGACTTGCAAGAAAAAAGTATCCGATTATCCTCATATTTTTAAAAGAGCAATGCATTTGCCATAAGAAAATGGAGAACTATATTTAAGATGTTTAAAGGTAGAAAATACCCAGGGAGTTTATATTGAATAAAAGGTAAAAGTAAACTCTTAATGATAAAGAAGGCAGACAAGCTGTTATCAATATGCAAGAACTTGAGAAAGATCATATACGAATACAGAACTTGAGCTGAGAACAGAGTCAAGCCAGGTTGGAGACCTGTGATGTCATAATGGGATTCCTGGAGCAGGACCCCAGAGACTGGATTTTCTTCTCAAGTTTAATACTGATCAGCAGTGTCTGCTGGTACTTGTTGTCTCTCTGAGCCTCAGCTTTTTCCCTCTAAAACGAATGTTTTGAACTAAATAATTACTAATTAATGTTGCTTTCAGCAGTAAAAATAATTCCTTTTCATTGAGATATTAGTTGCCCTTTTGGGACAGCATTTATAAAGAAAGGAGGTGACTATAAATGGAGAGAGATTATAAAAATGGTTGGTTTTAGTCAAGATGCTTTTTCAATGTATTCAGCTTTTCTATTTTCTAAAAGCCAGAGATATTACTCATATTTTGAAAAAAAAAAAAAAGTCTGATGAAGGGAACCAAAACATATATATTCTATTTCCATCTATATTATTGAGTGGGAAAAATCTTCGAAGATAAATATATTAAACAAATGTTAGTCTCATTGCAAACTGAATATACTAGTGCTAGGAATAGGTACATTTCTGGATTTTCTTTTTCTTTTTTACAACCTTGGAAATTCTCTAGAATTTTTGCTAACCTCGTCTTTCTCTTTTTTCAAACCAAGGGCCCACAAACTTTTTCAGTAAAGGGACAAATAGTAAAAATTCTAGGAGGTAGGCAGGATAAAAGGGGTCAAATATGTGGTGACAGAAATAAATCTAACTATGGGAGGTGAACACAATGTAAATATATGTGTGCCTTACTGTTAGAATGTACCCCTGAAATTTATTGGATTTCGTTAACCAATGTCACCATAAAAAACAAACAAACAAATAAATAAATAACTTCTAGGTTTGTGTCAACTGCCACCAAAGCATTAAAGCAGCATCAGAAAGTACATAAATAAATGGGCATGCCTGGGTTCCAGTTAAACTTTATGTGCAGAAACAGGCATAGGCAGGATTTGGCCTGTAGGCTGGAGTTGGCCAATCTCTGGTTTATACTGCTGGAATATGTTAATTAAGAAGGAATTAACTGTGTTGTTTCCTTCTGGTTCATTTCAGATCTTTTTACCTCTCACAGATATTAATTTTATACACAATATGCAGTAAGGAAAAACACTAAAATATGTTAAGTGTTCTATATTTAACTTGATATTTAAACTTCACAGCACCCTTCTTATATATGGATTAAATATATATATATATCTGAATGTATATATAGATATATATACTGAAGAAATTACAATACAATGAGGTTAAATAATATAAGCAAGGCCACATAGCCAAGCGTCAGAGTTAGGATTTGAAAACAGAACATGCCTTATGCCATGGGCAAATCCCTCTGGTACTTTATTTCTGGAATATTCAGAAGAATGAATCAAATATTGAATGCATGATTCTTCAAAATTCTTTTTTTTACCTAAGATTTTCCCTAAATATAGTACAAGAATGTCTGTGTTGAGTCTTAGAAAGAGAAAACAGATTTACCTTTCAATCAAGAAGAGGATTATGGTTAAAGAAATCATGCTAATTAGTCCAGAATCTCACTTCACAAACACTGACTATAAAAACTGAAACTCTGGAACAAGACTGAAGATTAAGTCAGCCTGTAGTTGTTGCTGAAGGATGAAATAGAAGTCCTACATAGAGTTTCGTGTGAGATTTTAACATTCTGTTGGTTTGGGCTGTTGCTGCTTTCTCTCGTTTTTGCCATTTTTCATTTCCCGGAGACAGAGTAAAACAAGTTTCTTTGTTCTTCCCTCATTATATAACAGGAAGGGGAAAAAAAGATAGAAATCACATTATTTTGGACTTTTGTCTTTGGATTTTATACCTGAGTAAAAATAGTACAAAGTATAAAAGGAAATACTCTTATTGTTCTTTTATTACTTAACAAAATGAAGCATTAGGACCCATGTTGTCAAAGACGTAGCCATTTTTAGGCATCTTTCTCTTCTCACTGTTGGGCTTTCTCCTGGGAGAACAAAGTCATCACAGAGTTCACTGCATACTTTCCTTTGTCAAAGCAAAGGAAGATTATTAAGAACTCATCTGACCAGGGATCCTCTCATTTGGACCATCTGTCTCTTTGTGCTTTCTTGAGGGAATACAATAAAATGACTTTTTTCCTTTTTCCCCTCATTTAGTGTTTTATGAGATTGCGTGTTAAGCCATATTTTAAGAATTTGAACAAGCAGGGGCCCTGCCACTTTGAACATTTTTTCTTTTCTTTTTGTGCTTTCCATTTCAGTTAGAGAAATCACACATATTTTTTTTCCCCCTCTAATACTATTAAGGGAAAGACTATCTTAAGATTGCTGCTCTCAAGGCCAATTTTGTTCTCTCGTTATTGTTCTTACTTCAAGGATATGACCTCAGAATCGATGTACACAGAAGCCTAACCTGTCAGGTGGACACTTACAGGAAATTAAGTGACATTCACCCATTCCTCAAATGACCAATTGCTTCTATGCAAAGGTGAAATAGTTTGCCTTTTTGATAATAAATGGACAGAAAGAAGGCAATGGGGTTGAAAAAGGAAGTTTTCGACCAATAACAACAACAAAAAAATCTTAGCATTTCAGCATACCTAAGATTGTTTGAAGTTTCCTCTTCTAAATATAGCTGAGAGAAGTAAAAGGGAAAGTATTTGTGATTATTATTTTAATAAGAAACAACAATAGATTGACAATATAAATGTCTGTAGGAAATTCATTAATATTTATTATATGTAATAAAATAGTACTTAATGATTCCTAATGTGTGTAAGGTTATCACTGATATAATAGAAACAGCAGTGTCAGACCATAAAGTTATTTTATTTTAATTTTTTAATATTTTTTATTTTTCAATTATAGTTGGCATACAATATTATATTAGTTTCAGGTGTACAACATAGTGTTTAGACATTTATATATCTCACAAAGTGATCACCCCAATAAATCTAATACCTATCTGACACCATATGTGGTTATTACAATATTATTGACTATATTTCTTATGATAGCTTTTATATCTCCTTGATTTTTTTGTAACTGCCATTTTGTACTTAATTCTTTCCCCCTTTTCCACTTATCTTATCAACCCCCCTCCCATCTGGTAACCCTCAAAATGTTCTCCATATCTATGAGTTTGTTTCTGTTTATTTTTTGTTTATTTTGTTCTTTAATTCCACATTCATGTGGAATCATATGGCATTTGTCTTTCTCTAACTGACTTACTCCACTTAGCACAAAACTCTCTAGTTTCATCATGAAATATATTTCCCATCCCTCTCCTTTTAGTCTGCGTATGTCTTTTAATCTGAAGTGAGTCTCTTGTAGGCAGTATATGTAAAGGTGTTGTTTTATTATCCATTCGGCCACCCTATCTTTTGAATGGAGCATTTAATTATTTTTCATTTGAAGCACTTGTCAATAGATACGTAGTTATTGCCATCTATTATTCATATTTTTGATACATAACTTAAAGAAGTCCCTCCAAAATTTCCTGTAGTACTCGTTTGGTGGTGGTAAACTCCATTAGCTTTTTCATGTCCGGGAAGCTCTTTATCTGTCCTTAGATTCTAAATGATAGCTTTGTTGGGTAGAGTAATCTTAGTTGTAGGTACTGGCTTTTCACCACTTTGAAAATTTTGTGCCAAGCCCTTCTGGCACACTTTTTCTGTTGAAAAATTGACTGGCAGTCTTAGGGGAGCTCCCTTGTAGATAACTAATTGCTTTTCTCTTGCTGGTTTTAAGATTCTCTGTTTGTCTTTAACCTGTGGCATTTCGGTTATGATGTGTCTTGGTGTGGGCCTGTTTGGGTTCATCTTGTTTGGTACTCTGCACTTTCTTGGTTTGCATGTCTATTTCCTTCATCTGATGAAGGACGTTTTCAGTCATTATTTCTTCAAATAGGTTATCAATTTCTTGCTCTTTTTCTTCTCCTTCTGGTACCCCCTATGATGTGAATGTTATTATGCTTGATGTTATCCCAGAAGCCCCTTAAACTATCCTCATTTTTTTGGATTATTTTTTTCTTGCTGCTGTTCTGATTGGGTGTCCTCTGCTACCCCAGCCTCTAAATCACTGATTCAATCTTCCGCTTCATCCAATCTGTTTGATTCCTTCTAATGTACTCTTCATCGCAGATATTGTATTATTCATTTCTGACTGGTTCCCTTTTATGTTTTCCATTTCCATTTTTATATTTGCTATGTTAAAGTTCTCACTGAATTCATTTACCTTTCCCCTAAGTTCAAGTGAACATCATTATAACCAGTGTTTTGACTTCTACTTCTAGTAGATTGTCTCCATTTTGTTTAGTTCTTTTTCTCGAGTTTTATTTCATTCTTTCATGTGGCACATGTTTCTTTGTCTCCCCATTTTGGCTACCTCCCTGTGTTTGTTTCTATGTATTAGGTAGGGCCCCTAGTCTCCCGATCTTAGCAGAATGTCTTTATGTAGTAGCTGTCCTGTGGGACCTAGTACATGGTCTTCCCTGGTCACCTAAGTGAGGTTCTCAAGGTGTGTCCCTTGTGTGAGTTGTGTGCGCTTCTGTTGTAGTTGAGCCTTGGTTGCTGTTTGCACATCAATGGGAGGGATTGACCCTAAGGCTAATTTGTCCTGAGGATTGACCAGTGAGGGGCTGACCCTATGGAGCAGGATTCATTTTATCAGGGCTCTGTTTCCTGTCCAGTCTGCTCTTTGGGTTTATTCTCCTCAGATGCAGCCCTGGGTGGTGCTTCCGGCTCTGTCACAGGTCAATGCAGGACACTGAGGATGCTGGCCCAAGGACTTCCTGAAAGTGGCCCAGCTGCAGGCCAAGTTCAGCTGCAGCCAGTGCACTTTTGGGGCCACCTGGTAAGAGTCATCAGGCAATTACCTGTGCTGGGCTTATAGGCTCCGCAAGAGGCCAGGTCAGGATCCAAGGCTGACTGGCTAGTGCCAGGCTTGCGCCTGCTCAGCAAGAAGTATGGGACACACTGAGGCCAGATGCTGCTTTTTGGGGGGTTTGTGAGTCTTTGAGAGATTTTAGGAAAGTCCTCAGCATGAGCAGAGACTAGACATTTATACACAATAAACCACTGGAGGCAGCTTCAGTGAGCCTGCATTTGGGAGGGGCAGAGTCTCAGGGAATCATCTGGGCAGAGCGACCTGTGTTAACCAGGTTGATGGAGACTCAGATACCAAGGCTGCCTGAATCCGCATGCTGGGAGCAGGGAAGGCTCAACAGAGGAACAGTGGATACTGCCAGCACTTCTGTCTGGGATAAAGCTGCCCCTCCAGCCCTCACCCTGAAGCCTGACAACTCAGTGTCTCCTCATATGTTCCTAATGCTCCTCGAGGAGCTGTCCCAGCGCTGGAGTTCAGAGTGAGTGTGTCCGTCAGTGAGTTAGTCCCCGCGCGGGCCTTTTAAGAGAAATATCTGTGACTCCCGCAGCCCTCTGTCTCACTCAGCCACAGTCTCCACTGGTTTTCACAACCAGAGGTTGTGGAGACTTCTCTTCTGAAATTATGGGCTGGGGAGCCCAGTATGGGCCAAGACCCCTCACTTCTCACTGTGGGGAGGGGCTCTGCAGCCAAGATAACCCTCCTGATTCTGACTACCACACGTGGTTGTGGACCAGCCGCTTTGTGTCTCCTCCCTTCCTACCAGCCTTTTCTTATGTATGTCCCCAGTTATAAGACTTTTGTTCAGCCAGAACTCAGGTGACTCCCAATTATGGTTACTCTGTAGTTTTGTTGTAATTTTGGTGTGGTTGTGAGAAGAGGCAAGCACGGCATCTAGCTTCTACACCTCCTTTGCTGGTGAACTCCTGCCTGGATGCCTTCTAAACAAATACACAATGGATCTGCAGGCCACCTGGAGGGGAAGAGGCAGACCCCAGAGAAGGGACAGGGGTGGGGAAGGGCCATGTTCAGGGGAGAGGGCAGTGGGAGGGTTTAGTGTCCTTCCATAAAGCTATTTTAATTGCCATCTTTTCAGTTTGGAAATTCCACACACCACTGCACCATTGTTTTGCAGCGCAATTACAAAGGTGCTCATTATGATAACACTGAGCCTAAATTAGTTTAAAAATTGCTTACAATAATAATAGTTTTTTTAAAAGAATATTTTTATGGTTTTTACTTTTTTGATATTAATAATAATTGTTGCACTCGTATATTCAATAAGAAGTATTAGCCATCTATCATGTGCCATGCACTATTGCATGTCCTGAAAAAGTAGAGGTTAAAAAACAGACAAGTCTGTAATTATAGGTCTATACTGTACACAAAATACATCATTTTTTAATATAAAAATATCATCCCATTGGTATTTATTCAATCTATATTTGTTGAGCTATATACCAAGCATTATACTATGAAGATGCAATGCAATGATGAAGGAAAATAACTTGTAAAAAACAAAACAATACAGGCAAATAAATACACATTGGACTTTAAAACCGCTCTTAATTTTAATAATTTAATATGTAATTATTGAGTAACTGCTATATACTAATTCTCTGGTAAATTCTTACACTATAATGTAAAACAAGACAGAAGTGATTTCTATCCTAGGGATAGATTATAGACTCATAGTACGATGTGAATAAGTGCAGGTTTCTGTGGGAACTCAAATGAGCATTTTTTAGAAGTCAATGAAGTCTTCTTGTTAGAAATGATTTCATTGCTAGGAGCTAAAAATAAGGTAAGTCAGTTAAGCAAAAAGAGGAATTAAAACTATTTAGCATGTTTCAAGGTGATAATTCAGCACAGGAAAAGTCTTGAAGAAAAGAAAGAGCATGGACACATTCATGGGGCCTGCTGAGAATCATTTGGTATCCCTGGGGCTTGGATTTCAAGATGCAGCCTGATGCATAAGGCCATTTAGATAAGCAGAAGCTTGTTTATTTATAGAAGTTCTGGTCAGTCATAATCTGCTTGAACTTCATACTGAAGATATTGAGAATATGACGAGTACTAATAAGACCATGATATGGCATAATGGTATTTCTTTGGGTGACTACAAACTATAACAGGCTTTTTCCTTGACAATCACCAAATATATCAAGTTGGGTCTTCACCAGCCACTTCTAAACTTTGTTATCCTGCCCTTTTGTCCATCAATGATTTATCTAGATATAGAACCCTGAACGCGACCAAGCCTTTAAAACCAGTGATGGAGTAACAAAAACAAAACAAAACAAAAAACAAAACAGGTGTATCATCAGAGTTAAATCATGTTAGTAGAATCACAAGAGAGACAAGTTCTAAAAATTCCTGCTTTTGAGATTGCTGGAGTGATCTTGATTGCTTTTCTTTCCTAATTTTCACGGTTTATCTCTTTGTTTAAATAAGTTACCTAAACATTTGCAGATTTCATTGTCGAATAATTGTGTTAGCAGCTGTTTCCCTTATAAGCAAATAATTTTAACTACTAAGCATGCTGAAATGCTACCTCTTTCTAGAAATCTTTCCTGACTTCCTAAGTTTGATTTATCTGTTCCTTCTCTGTAGTCACATTGAATCCTATGCATATTTCTACCATAACATTAGTCAAATAGTCTTGTAATTAATTTTTATTCAACTTTCTTATGACTAATCTAAGGCATGACTTTAACTTCCTTGTTTATCTCTATTTTCCTAGCACTTAGTAAAGAATCTGGAACCTAGTAGAAGCTCATAATAAAATGTTTGGCAAAATATTGATGAATGAAAACAATTATTTTAAAGGGAAGACTAATCAAGAAACAATTTAGATCATATCAGCAAGAACTTATAAATCCTTATTCTGTGGACCATATTCTCAAGGCAGGAAAGAAATCGAAGACTTGGTTGTGACCTTAGAAGCCCTTGCTTTTTCATTAAAATATGAGCAAATTGATTGATTAAAACTCACTGACTGACAGGCAAGACAGACGTTTATCTCTCCCTATGGGAGTTCTGATCCTTCACTTATCAAATTCCATGTTACAATCTAGTTTCCCAGGTACTTCTGCTAACTGTGAAGCAATTTAAGTTTGATTATTTCAGATCTTTTTAACAGTTTATATTTCTTATTCTCAATTAATAAAATGGAAACCTGACTCTTATATCATTCTAAAGATCTCGATTAATATGAATTCGTCCCCAGGACGTGGTTCAATGGTAGTAGGCTATTAGATACAGAAAGAAAAGAAAATGAGATTGGAGAACCAAGAACTTTATTTTGGGGGACACCTAATTCATGAAGGTTTTCCCATCTCATGAGGCCTTAGTAAAGGTCTTGTAAATTGTCCGTAATTATAACCTTTCCACATTTTTATGTGGACTATATTCCTTCTGATAAATCACACGTGAAACACTAGGGATTCAAGATGTGCAGTCCAGGCCGGAAGTGCTAATGGAGGTCATGGAGGGGGACTTTGCCTTTGGAGTGCAAGCTGTGAATTAGTACAGCTTATTCCAAATCAGATAATGAATGAGTGGGACCAGAAGGAGCCCTGAGTAATCATTTTGAAAGGTGCCATCTTTATTTTATTGTTCCTGGTGACATTTTGCCTTTCGTGCACAATGGAGACTTCAAGAGGAAGCTGTTTTCACTACTTTTTAAAATTTTTTTTTTAATTACCAGGAGGTTTAGTACACTTTTGTCCAATTACCACATCTCCTTGCTACCTGAGTATAGTCAGCAGTCAGCCTAAGAAAGTGATAATGGAAAGATAATATCTAACCAGGCCACACTACCCTTCAAAATAAAAAACATAGGAAATGCATGTTTTTTCTGACCTTGAATTTCATTTCCCTATTATACTTGGCTTGGAATTTAGCAGATATTTATAGCAGCCATAGCAGAAGAGAAAGTAGTAACAAATATAGGGATATCATTGAAAAAGGCCCTGTGTTAGACCGAGAGTTTTGGTTCCAGCATTTCATTAGTTGCTTTCTAATGATCATGAGCAATGGCCTACGTCATTCCAACTGTCAACTGCAGTCTACTGCATTTGATACTTGAAATGATTTAAAGAAAGTTTCTAAAACTATTAAGAAAGCAAAAGTAGGATGTTTCAAATTATTCCTAGAATTCTAGGCAACAGTGGAAATCAATGTAAAGGAAGTTAACAGTTCATTCTTATAGTCTTCTAGACGGGGGTAAGTACTTCATGTACATCATGGAATAAGATCCTCACAAAAACACTACAAGTGGGTCTTATTAGCTCCATTTTACAGAGATGGAAATGGAGAGCTAGATGTTTTAGTTAATTTGCCTAAGATGGCCTAGAAACTAAGTGAAGGAATCGGGGTTTGAAGCCAAATATGGTTGTCCACATACTAAATTGTAATTCTAGTGTCAGCTTTCGACAACACAAAAGTGAAAAGACTGAGAAACAAGACAATTTTGATAACATCACATGAACAAAAGAAAGTGCTAAGATAATTACTTATGCTAAGGAATATTTTTAGGTATTGTGCAGTGAAAATGTTCTTTAATCAGGCAAGTTTAAGAAATCCTAAGTGAAAGAGATAAAATTTCTTTGCTATAGAACTTCTTATAGTCTTTAATTATGAATTATACATTTCTGAGACTGTGTAGAGGATGCAACATTTTCAATGTATTTGACTATGAAACATTTTGGAGAACTATTTTACAAGATTAGTTCTCTATGGAATATACGTTGTGAGATGCTTACATATGGGAAGTAAGAATGAATGACAGAAAAGATTCTTTGGTATTTGTACTGAATGAGGCAATTCACATTAATTTCAGAAATCTAGAAAAATATAGTCCTAGGATTTGGGTCTGAAATGTGACTTACCTAGTTAAAAGAACACTAACAAGCAGTGTGACCTTGAGCAAGTCATCTATCCTCTTGGGGTTACCCTTTCTGATCATTCAAATAAAGAGCCAACAATTCAATTAGAAAATTGTTTTCTATCAAGCACTGAATATGGACACCATTTTGTCTTAAGAAGTGCTTTATTTATATATGATCTCATTTTTTATTTCTCATTAGCAAATCAGGGATGTAGTTATTGTCTTCATTTTATAGTAGATATAACTGAAGCATAGAAGGGTCAGTGACTTGGTGACTTGACTTGAGCAATAAGTGTCCAAGTTGGATTTTGAATTCAGGCATTTCAGCTACAAAACCTATTTTATGGAAACAATGTTTACTTATATGAGGAGCTAATTCCACCTTAAGCTGAGTAATACTTTGATATTAAAGGTATTAAAATAAAAACACCACCTTGATGCTATGAAGGAGCTCAAATAACTTCTGATAGTTTACTCATATATATTTGTAGGGTATTTTAGATTGAGAAAATCTGGCTCACTGTTGCATAGAAAATCAGGAAGAAATTTTGCCTTGTATTTCATACATTTTGACAATTATAATTGGTAGGAATAATAATGAGAATAATGATATTCTTCAGTTTGATTTGTTAATGACCTATTTCCTGCCTGTAACCTTACGAAAGAGAAATGTAGAAAGCCCTAGAGAAGGGCTTTGTTGTTATAATATTAGACTTTTCTAATTTCTCTTTGACCTCTTTGAATCAGCTTTCTTTTCTGGGAATCTGACCAAAACTGTTCATCTAGTATTTTTGATATGCTCTAGGTATAGGAAAAGAGCCAAATTTTCAAGCTCGTTTTTTAGCTCTTTTAAGTTGCTTCTGATACAAAGGCAGAGATGATTATACTTCCAAACAGAGAATAGGGCACCACACATCACATAATTGTGAAACTTCTCAGATATGATCAGAGTCTCAAGGCTTCCATATTCCTTCCTAGCTTATCATTGAGTCATTGAGTGAGAAGGAACATTAGAGCTCAGATAGTCCAATAGTCTTATTTACAAATAGCAGCATAGAGAAAGGAAGTAAGTTAGGGAGGGACGGGTGAAAGAAGGAGAAAAGAATAGAAAGAAAGAAAGAAAGTGGAAAAGCAGGAAAAAGTAAAAAAATTTTAAGATTGACATATTTTTTTGCCAAGTACTATATTAAATATGCCATATATGTATCACAATCAATGAGTTTATGATTAATACCCAATAATTTATAGATTAAAAGGTAGGATTTCAAATACAATAAGTAATTTGCCATGGCCATGTTTTATGGAATAGTGTTGGATTAAAGTTTAAAATGGTTTTATATCATCTGTTCTTCATGATGCTCAACACTGTTAGTCTTTCTCAAGGTCATGAATTAAATAGTGAAAGATCTGAAATTTAAATTAGTTTTTCTTATTTCTTCCCTAGTGTCCTCTCCATTAGACCTTGCCTTCTCTTCTCCATGACGCATGTACCTATGATGCATGGCACAAAGATGGGCATGATCTCCAGTCACTGGATTATATGTCAGTCAAGAAAGGACAAAAACAAGGCAGAAGGGAGTAGTTCCTTTGAAGCCAAATCTATTCCAAATTTAAGGAAAGGGAAATAGAAATAGGTGCAGTTGTCAGATTGATAGACACAATGAGATCGAATAATGTAACTGTCAATGTGAAAATTTAGGTGCATGTTTGGGTTATAGAGTGACTCAGTTTACTTTAATTCAGATAATTCATAATAAGGCCTTTTATTTATGTGATACTTTAGAGTTAAATGTTTTTAAAACAGTGACAATTTTTACAAAACAGTGTGGGTCAGATTATTATAATCCTTAGCATAAAGAGAAGAAAATGAAGCAGTGAAAATTAGAATGACTTTTTTATAGACTTAGTAAGTGGCAGACTGGGGCTTGAACCCAAGCATTCTAAATCTAGTGTATTTTTACTATTCATAGCCAACTTGAACTAATTGGCATTCATAGAGCCTTCCACCCAAAAGGAGAACATTTATTTGAAGTGCACTAAGTCCTTCATCAGGCAGATCACATTTGATTTCAGAGACATTCAAGCTTTACCTTAAATCTCATTAATAACTGTTTATCTACTAATATTTATCTATTAATAACTATATTTATGTAAATGCAATTATTTATGTGTCAGTGCTTGCTCATACATTAAATTGTGTTTTTAGCATTAAATATATCACATTAGTATTACCAGGCATCCAATACTTTAAAATTTAGTGCTTTCAGGTGATAATGATACTGAAAACATACTGCCCAACGGTGTGACTATGTAATGGCATATATTATAAAAAGAAAACCCCATGATTTAATGCAAAGAGAAAACAGTGAGTAATTAGAAAAACAGATTCAAGTTATCAGAAATATTAGTAATTTTCTAGACTTCAATACGTTCTCTGAATTTCTTTAAAAGAATCAACTTGTTTGCAGCACTATTAACTGGGATTAAGGATTGCTCATGAGGTCATGATGTATAATACAATTCAATCTAATTGATGCAAATTGCATGTGTTTGCTATACTAGAAATGAACAGTGTGGTAATATTTTCTATGGATGAGAGTGACACTCATGCAATATTAAGTACAAGTTGGAATTCTGTGTTATCAAGCTGATATAGCCATTTACTTATCGGGTGAACTTAGATAAGTCTATTTAACCTTTCTGAGCTTAAATTTCATTATGTCTGAAATAGAAATTATAGCATAACTAATTCTATAGAAGAGTAAATGCAATATAAGATTTTTAAGTTCTCAGCTTAATGATTTTCTATAGCAAATCATCAAAAAGTACCAGCCAAAAAAAAAAAAAAAATCTAAATGACTAAGTTTACTAACCTCTTGGAGTCTATTTTTTAAAATTATATTCAAACAAAATATTCATTAAGCAGCCATTATATGACAAGTGTGATAAAAATCTGAGAGCATAAAGATTTAAAATACAAATGATATCCATGAGTAGCCCAGAAACCAACATTTTGGCAAATAATAGGACATTTATTGAAGATTCTAATATCCTATTTTTTCCCACTTGGTAAGCTTATTTTGTTGTTCTGTAGCTGGTTATTCAGTGTGGGTAGTCTATGTGAATATGTGCTAATGTACAGTGTGAACTTTTAATTACAGGCAAAGGCAACCTCTGCATCATTATGCACATACGGTTCGCTTACTATGACAATGTTCCAAAATTCACATCCTCTTTCTTTTGGTACCTTTCCAAAGGAGAATATTGAGAGGCATAATCAGCTTACATAACCTTGTATAACCTGCTTTGAAGTAAAAGTGCTGATTTACATCTGTGTGGAAAACCTTACCCCATCACCCACTTCTCACTCAGCCTGGTGAAATACTGTTCATCTTTCAAGATTTAAGTCTTTCCAGAACCCCATTTCCAAAGAATTTGTGGGTCTTTCCTGTGTGCTTCTAATGCATGTTATGAATAAATTTGCAGCATTTATCATATTCATTTTATTTACCTTTTTATATTAAAGAAACACTGTTTTTGATAGGTTCTTCAGAAGCAGTCTATGAAATTAGAATTCATCCTGAATTGATTATTAAGAAATGTTACCATGAGAGACAGCTAAAGGAATAAGGAAAGCAGGAAGTGGAGAAAACGTCTATAAGCCAGAATGCAATTTCAGGTATGATATATGATGATAGCATAAGGCATTTGCTTAATATGGAAAAAAAAAAAAGATCTGGCAAAGCAGGTGGGGCTTTGTGCCTGTGCCTAACAGCCAAGGATGACTTTCTCCAGTGCCATGTCTCCGACGTGATGGACCATCCTTTGTAGTCCTGCTCTTCCCTCAATTGTAAGCACTTCATCCAAACCCATGAAAAAGAGATTGTGGTGAGTGCAAACTCCTCTTGCCTCTGAGTCCCACAGCTATCCCAAACAAAGATACTGCATCCACACTTTAAGAATTCACAACAATTTTGATTGATTGTTTTCTTATATAGTTGTAAGATAGACATCTCTTTCTTCTATAAAACAAAGTGTCAAATGGAAATTATATAAATAAATATATCAGAAATGAAGAATAACCTGATGGACTCTATACTAGGCCAGCCACACTGAAGAAAGAATCGATAAATAATGAAGATAATTCAATAAAAATCATCCAATCTGAAACATAAAGAAGGAAAAATAAATAAATAAATACAAAAACAAACAAGAATCTAACAGTTTGGGATAACATTAAAGAGTTTAACATATGTGTAATCAAAGTCATTGAAGGAAGAGAAGGAAGGGCAAGACAGAGAATGATTTAGTAGGATGTAGATAAGAATTTTCCAAATAATAATGAAAGATCACAAACCACAGATCCAAAAATCTCAAGGAATTCCAAGTAGGTTATATAACAAATGAAAACAAAATGGACAAAAACAAAAAATAAATAGCTAGATACATGATAGCCAAATTGCTAAGAATGAAAAATGAATAAAAAATATGAAACACAAATGGAGAAAATAGGACCATTACATTCAAAAGAACAAAATTAAGGATTATGACAGATTTCTCATAAGAAACCACAAACCAAATGACAGGGAGTAACATCTTCAAATACAAATACTGAAGAGAAATAAAACAAGTAATCTTTCTGTCCAGAATTCTATATACAGTGAAAATACTTTTCAAAATAAAGGGAATTACTTTTCAGAAAAACAAAACTGAGATAATTCATTAATAGCATACCATCTCTAAAAAACAATCTAAAAAAAAATGTTTTTCAGTCTACCAGACTAAAATGTAGATTAATACAAAAATATAAAGAACACCAAAAGTTGTAAAATAGAGGTAAATATAAAATAGTTTTTTCCTATTTTATGACTTACATGTATTTGATTGTCTAATGTAAAATTAGTAACAATATATTTTGGAGTTTATAGCACATGTAAAAGTAAAGAGTTTAACAACAATAACAAAAAATACAGGAGAGAGGATGGGCGTATACTGTTAAAGTTTTATATAATGTATGTGAAGTGGCTTAATGTTATTTGAAGAATACTGTAGCGTTATAGTAAGTCTTGAAGTCAGGTAGTGTACATCCTACAACTTTATTTTTTATCAATATTGCCTAGTATATTCTGTATTCTTTTTTGTCTTTTAATTTAATTTTATTATTAGTTTCAAGTACACAGTACATTGGTTAGATATTTATATAGTTTATAAAATGATCCCCGATTACTCTTTCTCTCTCCTGTCTCAACACCTAGTCATTGCATGAATACTGACTGCATTCTCTGTGCTATGCTCCCCATCCCCATGACCATCTATTAACTACTAATTTGTACTTCTTTAACCCTTCACCCTTTTCTCCCAGTACCCCATCCTCCCTCCCCTTTGGCCATCACCAGATTGTCCTCTTTTTGTGAGTCTGTTTTTGATTAGTTTTTTTCTTTTTGTTCCTTAGATTACGCATATAAGTGAAATCATATGGTATTTATCTTTCTCTGTCTGACTTATTTCACTCAGCGTAATAACTTCTAGGTCCATCCATGTCATTGAAAATGGTAGGATTTCATTTTTTTCATGACTGAATAATATTCCATTGTATATATGAACCATAACTTCTTTATCCAATCATCTGTTGTTGGACATTTAGGTTGCTTCCATGCCTTGGCTATTGTGAATAGTGCTGCCATGAACATAAGGGTACATAGATCTTTATGAATTATTATTTTGTTTTTCTGTGGATAAATACCCAGAAGTGCAGTTGCTGGGTCAAAGAGTATATCCACTTTTAATTTTTTGAGAAACCTCCAGATTGTTTTCATGGTTGCTGTACCAATTTGCAATCCCACCAACAGTGTGTGAGGGTTCCTTTTCTCCACATCCTTATCAACACTTGTTCTTTGATTTATTGATGATAGCCATTCTGACAGGTGTGAGGTGATATCTCATTGTGCTTTTCATTTGCATTTCTCTGATTAGTGACCTTGAGCATCTTTTAATATGTCTATTGGCCATCTGTATTTCTTCATTGGAGAAATATCTATTCAGGTCTTCTGCCCATTTTTGAATTGGATTGTTTGTTTTTTGTTGTTGTTGTTTGAATGCTTTCTACATTTTTAGATATTAACCACTTATCAGATATATCATAAACGAATATCTTCTCCCATTCAGTTGTTTGTCTTTTTGTTTTGTTGGTGGTTCCCTTTGCTGTGCAAAAACTCTTTAGTTTGATGTAGTCCCATTTGCTTATTTTTTCTTTTGTTTCCCTTGCCCAAGGAAATATGTCTAAAAGTAAATCTTAAAATCAACATTTCAACTTCTAAATCTCAATTGCTATTATTTTCAATTTTTTTTCCTTTTTCATAAATTTATTGTTTACTTTCAAGTTTGGTATGGATATTCAAGTGAAAGTAATTTCCTCAGAAGTTTGAAGGTTTTTCTCCATATCTAAAGTATCAATTATGTGAGAAAACATAAAATTTAGGCGTTACATACCTTAAAAAATTAAAGATATGGTAGAATAAAACAAATACATGATCTAAGAATTATGGAAGTAGTAGGATCCAAGAAAGAGTAGAACTAATGCAGGAATAAAAGAAAAAAGGAATCCCATAATGATATTTGATATTTCAGCCAAGAAAAGTCAGTATATATAATAGTTCATTTAATTAAAAGTATAATTAACTGCCCAGGTACTTGAAAAAAGAAAAATAATGGTATTTAAGGAAGACATTTTTCACATTTAAAACAAGCAAAAATGGAATATAATTGAATAGTTCAGAGTTAGGAAAATATTATACATACCATTGGTCCTGACAATGTAAAAGTAATAAACACAAAGGATGATGGAAGATAAAGGGAGAGAACAAGAGAAAGGGGGGGTGGGATGTGAAAGAATACTTCTTTCTTTATATAACTTGGAGTCAGAATGTACTGCCTAAAGTGGAAGCATCAAAAAATAAAATTTAATAAAAAGTAAGACAATAACAAATAATAGAAATAAAAATAGAATCTATAGTAAAATTTCGATAAATATGCAGTACAAAATTCAGAACAAGAGAGAGAGATGTTAGAGGATATAAATTAAAAGGCCATATATCTAATTCTAGTGTATATATTTTACATGAATCCTGATTTAAATATTCAAACTATTAAAATATGATAATCTGTGAAATAATTAAACTCATACAATACCTAATAAAATTAATTGAAATTTTTAATATGATAATGACATTGTGATTATGTACAACATAAAAGAAATGTTATCTTTTAGATTCATATAGATAAAATAATATGATGTTTGGAATTTGCTTCAAAATAATCTGAGGTGGGTAAGAATTGGTTGGGTGTATGAATGAAATAAAACTTGCCCTGGGCTATGATTCTTCAATCTAATGATGGATACATAGGTATTCTACTATTCTCTCAACTCTTTGATATATTTGAGATTTTCCACAGTAAAAGTTTAAAAAATTAGAAAACAGAGTAAGGAAAAATTAAAGTAGAGTAAGTGAAATGAATGCTTCATTTTTTATAATAGATACTGAATAAAAATTCATAAACCAAGTTATATTCACGTGAACATGTTAATTACCATAACAACTTGAAGAATGAAAAATAACTTGTGTTAAAAGAGGTGGTAAAGAGAGAACTGTGTATTACATTTATACTTTTGGTTCTGCTTGGATTTTTTTTCCAATTTGCATATATTACGATTTAAGTTAAAAAAAATAGTTGGATACCTTTCTAAGACAAAACACTCATTTTGCTTTGAAATGGGCTCTATTTTTAAAAATGTAACAAAATTATACTCTTTGACATTTATTTTTTGAGATAATTATCCAATTTAAAAACAAATCAAAGTATTGCTAATTTAAAAGCTATTCTGAAACTCCACATCTCCCAACACTTTGAAAATCATAAATGCAAGCCATAATATAGTGCCACTGTGGTATTTTCAAAATGAGATCATGGCCTTTGAAAACTCCAGATGAATAAAGAGGGGAAATGACTCTCAGTGGAGGGTAGAAGAGGTAAGAAACTTTATTAAACTGCAAATAGATTGACTATGTCCGTGTAAAAAATATCCATGTATTAAAAATCTCCATTACACCCGATCATGAAAACTTTAAAATTTTATGTTTTCAGTATTAAACTACTTTCACATGTAATCACTGATTTAAAAAAAAAAACAAAAAACTTTTTCAGGGAATGCTTGTTTTTTATAGAATAGTTTGTGTCTGATTTATATTAGCAGTGGCAATATACTTCAAGTGGTCTGAAAGTATCAACCAAGCAATTGACATAAACTTGTTCCATGATTACTCTGAGTAAAATTATTTATGGAAAAAAATACAATCAGGAAAATATCCCTTCCAACTAGAATCTGGCTTAATGAAATGTGTGCAAGAGTGGGGCAACCAGAAAGAGCCAACTCTGCTGGTTAGAGGTTGCATTTCTGAGCAGATGATTACATTAATATTAATACACAAATTTGTTCATAGTGTGTGTCATGAGGAAAGAGAGGTCCCATGGAATTCTAAAGACTTACTGACAGACTTTTTTTGCTCCTGTATGAGTTAAGTGAGTTAAGTCTACTCTTTGCTGCCCTGGGTCAATGTCTCTCATTAAAGCAGACCCTACCACATGGTTGGCTAAACTCTGGTTTGGTTTGCACTAATAATGTCCTCCATGGAACATATCTACTTAATGATTTCAGTTTCTCATTTTACTTGAACTGTCAGTGATATCCAAGAGAAGTGATTACTCATTTTTCTTGAAACACATCCTCTACCTTATCATAGAACACCCCTCTCTCATCATATAACACTCTCCTGGAGTTTCTCCTTCCACGCTGGCTACGTTTTCACAGGTTCCATTCCTTAGGTTACTGTCTTACCAGATATCTAAATCTTAAAGTTCTTTTTCTTAAGAGAGCCCATTATTTTCCATGACATTAAACACCATCTATATGTCAACAACTCTAAAATACACATTTTTAGCCTAGACATCTCTTTTGAGTGCCAGATGTATATTCATAACACCTTGCTTGACAAATCTACCTGAATAGTTTGTATATTAAGTATCTTAAGTTCTGCATATTCAAATCAAAAGTCATGATTTTCCCCTCAATATAGTTCCTACCCAGAATTTCATCTTTAGGAAATAACATAACCAATAAACTGATTACTGCATACAAAACCGAGGGTTCTGCTCCTCTCCATTTCTATTATGATCATCCTAAAGAAAGACAATGTTTTTCACCAATTAAGTTATTTCTCACTTTCCTCTTGTTGAGAATAAATCTATTCTTGAGAATAAATCTATTCTTTACATGGTAGCCTGAATCCAATTTTTAAAATTTAAGTCAGAGTAGGTAACACCCCTGTTTAAAGTTATTCAGTTATTGTTTTCTGCAATATGTAGAGTAAAATCCAAAACACCTGTCATAACATAAAAAGTCCTGTTGATCTCTTTCCAGCATATCTTCTAACCTCAAGGAACTTTACATTTTTCTCTTTAAATTGCAATCAGCACATTTTACTAGTTTTAACAGAGGGATAGGACATAGGGGTAGGGTATTCATTTCCTATTCTCACAACCTTGATTTTTCTTTCCACTTCTCTGGCATGACTGACTCCACATTGTCCATGAAGCAGACATTCACCCTTATGGACGCCTTTCCTGACCACTCTGTCTAAAGTAGACTCACTTGTTATATACTTCTATGTCAACATTTATTATTTTATTGAAGTACAAATCAAAATCTCATTATTTTATACACTTAATATTCATTTTTACATATTTCATATATTTTATACTTACTCTGTCTAGAAAGTAAGATTTCTGAGCCAGCGACCTTGTTCTCTAATTTATCCACACTGTCTACCATGCTTCTTGGTACATAGAAGGCACTCAAGAAAGTGTTTGTGAAATAAATACATGAACGAATATCCAAGTTACTTCTTATTGGGGAAGCCATGTTTCCTTAAAAGGGAGAGAAAGATCAAGAACAATTGACTTAGCAAAAGTTCTGGCCATTCATGAGCTCCATAGCTGAATGTAATACAGCCTCTGTGTTCAAGAAAGCATGAATAAAATATTTAGTTGATATCAGTTAATGGGAAAAATAACAATTTTTTTTCACTGACTTCATAATAGAAAAATCACATTTGGAGTGGTTATTCTTGAAAGAAAAAGAGAAAAGTGGAGAAAATAGTAGAGGTTTGTGCTACTAAGATGCTGTCACTGTACTTGTGTAGAATGTAGAATTAATCTATTCAGTTACATATTCATTTTCTAATTAACTGATATGAATAGTTCAAGTACTGCCTAGTAGTTTATTGCTGCAGGTCAAAACGTCTCAACGGATGTGCAATTCCAAGAATGGCTCTGCAATTACAGTAGTTTTATTTATCCACAGACACTTAAAGCATCAAGTAGCATCTAATTGTTAACAGAGAAAGACCTAGACTTTCTAGCCTGTCCTCCCCCCTGATCTATATGCAGAACAGATATTGTCATTTGTGACAAGAGGAATGAGACCAACCACAAATAATACGTGACAAAAGTAATTAATTTGTACATGTGAGACTATCAATCTATTGTAGCAAAAATTATCTTAGGAAGATCTTTACACAATTGCACATTTTCCAGTCAGGTCTCTTAATAATTGGTAAATGCGAAAGGCAGTGCCCAAGCTTTATAGAATGTGGTCCCCTACCACATACTGCCTTGGGTGTTCATTCTAAGGTTAGAATAACTGGTACAGACAACAGTGACCCAACGGAAGGCAAATCTAACTTTCAGACAATTACAATTAAAGACGTAACCTATTTAAACAAAGCAACAGAATTTCCTATAACATAAGTAAATAAGGGCATAGATTAAGGTAGCATTTTAAAGTTCTATTGCAAATAGATAATTAGTAGGTAAAAATAATAGCAAATAAGCTTGTTCCAAGCGTCTTCAGTTAGAAGGCAGGTTATTATTGGAATCTAGATAGGTCTAATATTTGGCTAACTAAAGCCAGGAAAGTGAAACAGAGGTTGTGGAGTTCAGGTGAAAAGAACAGGAAGAAAAATTTTACTCATTTGTTTACTTGAATCATATATAAATTTCCATCGATGCAAATGTCATCATGTAAAACAGTTCTGTATAACAAAGTTATTTTTGTGTTCTAGTGAATGGCTCATAGTAATAGAACTGAAAATCTGATTACAACAAATTCCTTTATTCTTTGTGAAAAATATTTGTTAGCTTTTTACGTGCTTCTTATAATGCTAGTAGTTGAGTTGTGATGACAATGAGATAGAAAAGAAAAGAAACTTGTCTTATATTGACTAATGTACAATGTATGTTGCTATCAGCAGTATTTTTCAACACTTTTAATTTCCTTTCCTTGAGAATCTTCATAAGAAACATGACTAAAACTGCAAAACAACTCTTCTTACCTATAAAACACCAGAGACAAAACATACATATAACAGAACTCATCTGTTAGCATATAGAATTTTTTCTAAAATCTAGTTTTTTCTTTTGTTTGCTTATGTTTGGAACTCTATGAAGAAATCCTGTTCTTATAGGAACATATACATGTCAAGAAATTAACTTTAATTTTTTATTAAATAGTGAATATAAAAATTATTTCATCACGTGTGTTCAATTTAACAGTCTCAATTTGGTAACTTTGTTATCCTTCAGAATATTATAAGGATCTAAGAACAGTTTAATAACATTCACTTTCTTCCCTCTTCAAGTCTTGTTTAGATATTGGTATATTATTATAATCTTTCATGTGGGTTGATTGTGTCCCCCTAAAGATATGTTTGAATTCTAAATTTTGTACCTGGGAATGTGACTTCATTTGGAAATAGGGTCTTTGCTGCTATAATCATGTTGTAATGAGGTCATGCTGGAGTAGAGTGAGATATAAATAAAATATGACTGGTATCTTTAGAAGAGAAGAGACACAGACACACAATATGCCATGGACAATGGAGGAAAGACTAGAGTGATGCATCTATAAGCCAAGGAATGCCAAGGATTGCCAGCAAAACCAGAAACTAAGAGAAAGGCATGAAACAGATTCTTTTCTACTACCTTCAGAGAGAGCATGGCCATACCAATAACTGGATTTTGAACTTCTAACCTCCAGAAGTGTGAGAATAAATTTCTGTCCTTCAAAGCAACTCAGTTTGTGATATTTTGTGATAGCAGTCCAAGGAAACCGATATACCCTCAAATGTGGTATTACAGTTGTCTTATTCAGGAAATATTTGTTTATATATATTCATATATTTATCGATGTCTTGGCTCATGAACTAGTCTTTTTTGTTAAATAATTTTTTTATCTGGAGTTCATTCCTTTCTATAATATATCCTATAAAAATTATAATTATTTTTAATGAGGATTTTTCAGTGGTAAAAACAATAGCAACAAAACAAAACAAAAAATGCCAAATTTGTAGTCATTCATATCTTTATTTTGCCTTCACTCTTGGACGACAGTCACTGGGTATGCATTCTTAGGTTCACAGCTATTTTCTGTCAATGCTGTACACATGAAATGATGCTGCCTTCTGACTCAACCTGTTTAGCTGTTGGAAAGTTATGTCTTATCTTCATCATGGGTTCTTTGCAGGCAGTTTGTCTTATCTCGCTCCGTAATTTCAGATTTTTTTGGTGCAGATCAACTATAACAGTGTTTGAATTTCTTTTTATTTATACTGTTAAAACTCGAATTTCCTAAATCTGAGGATTATTTCCTTTAAGTTTAGGAAAATGCTCAGCTATTATCTCTTTGAATCTTGTCATTTTCTTATGCATCCAAGCATATCTTCTAAATCATCCACATTGTTTATCTTCTCTTTAATGTATTTAACCTCTTTTTTTCCTTCAGTCATTCTATTTGCAAAATGTATACATTTATATAATTCAGTTTACATTTTAATTGGCCCTTTTTTCATATTTCTTTAGATATTTGCACTGTCTTGTTAAGTATTTATATTTTAATTATTGTTTATCTGAAATACACTTAATTAAATTTTATTTTATAATCTCAATATTTGACTTTTTGGTAATTTGACTTTTTAGTATTTTGTTTCTGTAAGTTCTTTCTCATAACAGTTGTTTTTTTTTTTTTTATAGTTGGTTGTGTGATTTTTTTTAACTGTGCTTTTATTTCTTCTGGAACATTATCTGTGAGATTTTTGTAAGGCTTGAGTGAAAGAAGCATTCCTCTAGAGAGTACTTGCATTTGCTTCTGCCTAGTGCCCGAAGGTGCTTACATGGGATCACTTAAAAATAAATTCTCTACTTGAAAGTTTTAGCTCACTAGCTGCAAATGCAGACGAGGGCCACTTTGTGAGTATGAATTCTCAGGAGAGATTTCTTTTTCTTTCCATCCAATGCCAAGATCCCCACAGATAAGTTTCTTTGTTATTTTTTTCTCCTGTAGTAGATTTATTTCTCTTTTACTTTATACTACTAGTGGATTTACAGTTAAGTACAACAGGCTTTGGAAATTGTTTTATTATTATTACTAAATTTTATTATACATGTGCTCTTTGGTCTAGCAATTTCCTTCATACGTATTCAACAGAAATATGGGCACAGGTGCAACAACAAAAAATGTACAAAAATGTTAATGGATGCATTAGCTTTACAGAAAAACCCAAATGCAATCTAAATGCCCATACATAATAGAATAAGTAAATAAATTGAGGTCTAGTCAGACTACAAAAATATTTTACAGAAAATAAATAAGCCACTGCTGCTTCAGGCGGAGACATAACAGAACACAATAAGCCAAACGGAAGAATATTTGCTATGCAATTTTATTTATATAAAGCTTTAAAGAAGCAAAACTAAAGTGTTGGGTTTCAAGAGGGTGGTCAACTCAGGGTGGGATAAAGACAGGCAGAGGGTAAGAAGGTGGTCTCTGGTAATCCATTACAGGTTACAAGGGTGTGTTCATTTGGTTATTATTCTTTGACTACTATGATTGTTAATTTATGTGTCAAATTGACTAGCCCTAGGGATCTCTGATTCTGGATGTGTCTGTGAAGATGTTTCTGGAAAAGATTAGCATTTGAATCAGTAGACTCAGTAAAGCAGACAATCCTTCCCAGTGTGAATGGGCATTGTCCAGCCCTTTGAGAGTCTGAATAAAACAAAGCATGGAGGAATTAGGAATTAATCCCTTCTACTTCCTGCTTGCCTTTGAAGGCTGGAACATCTCATCTCATCCTCTCCAGCCCACTGGGATCTATACCACATGGGCTACCCTGGTTCTTAGATCTTCAGACTCAGACTGAATTCTCCTACTGCCTTCCCAATCTAGCTCCTACTGATTCTGTTTCTTTCAAGAATCCTGACTAATATAAATATACATTTATGATTTATGCACTTTCTACTGTAAAATGCTGAACTAAAGGAAGAAAAAAAGAAAAAAAAACTATGTATTGAATCATAGCGTGACTTTCTTAAATCCCTTCACTGTGAACTTAGGATACAAAGTATAATTCTCGTCAAGGTGTACTTGGCCACGCAAGGTCAACTTCTTACTTTCCTCTCCAGTCTAAAGTGGAACTATTAACTCTCTGTCATTCCAAATCAAGCATGCTGACCTTTTGTTTTCTTCAGATACCAAAGTGTTTCCCAACTTAAGGCATTTGCACGTGTCCTTTCTTCTTTTTGGCATTCTCTTTTCCACACTTATACTTGCTCTCCAATCAACATTTAACTCTGATAAATGTCACTTTTAACAAGATACTTTAATGTATCCCCAATCTAAATTATAGTCCACTTCAGCCTCAATTTTCTTTTATAGATCTTATTATTTTCTCTTGTAGCTCTACTATGATGCATAATTTGTGTAATTATTGTGTTCACTTTGGCATCACATATACTAAAACTGTGTATATAAATGATTTCTGTTTTACTCTGCTTTGCTATGAGCTTTATAATAGTAGAGCCCACTTTTATTTTATTGTCCATTGTGTACACTGTTATGATCCCAGCCCACAGCTGGTTCATGGTGGATGTACTGTTTGCTGAATGAACAAAGGATTAGTTCTGTCTTTACCGTAACAAAAATTAAAGTAAATTAAAAAGTAGAAATTAATCTTCCACCACCCATCACTTTATTTTATCAGTATTATTTTAAGAAATTATGAGCATCAAATGTAATATACTGTGAAGTCAGAATTAGAACAGCACCATAAAATATTTGCAATAAATTATTTTAAGGATGTGCTAAATGAAAAAGAAAAGTTTAGCATATAACATTTATTCATAAAAGCAGTTTCTCTAAGACAAGAGTATTATTGCTTTTCCTGATTATCTACCTATAATCATCAATAACCATGATTGAGGAAAATACTTTAATATAAACTAGACATAAAATTCACTAAGAAATTAGAATTTTATATATCTTAAGACTGAAAAGTTTTTTTTTTCACTGCGTTGTCAATTTTATCTCAGATCTCAGACAAAAATAAGTAAATAAAAATAATTTCTAGAGAGCGATACATAAAAAAGGAACAAACATATAACCCTGTACAGTGTTGTATAAGTTATCTATGGCTTAGTAAAAAATATTCCCAAATCTTAGCCCCTTAAGTGATAACTATTTATTTTGTTGATGATTTTGTTGACCAATAATTTAGGCTGAACTCATTTGGAGAGTTCTTCTGGTCTCAGTGGTCTCTCTGATGTTTCTATTAAAAACTGTGATTTTTTAATCTGCTTCTATGTGTAAGCCTATAGGTTGGGGGCACTCTCACATGTTGTCTCTCATACTCCAGGAGGTTAGACAGAAGAAGGAGAGGGAGGGAAAGGGGAAGAGGAAGGGAAAGGGGGAGTGGGGAGAGGGAGGGAGAAGAGAAGAAGGAAGAGAAGAATAATTTGTTTCCAAGGTTCTTAAAGACAAAGCTCAGAACTTGAGCAGCATACATTGCATTGCATTTGCCAAAAAGAAAAAAGAAAAGAAAAGAAAAAAGAAAAAAGAAAAGAAAAGAAAAAAGAAAAAAGAAAAAAAGAAAGAAAAGAAAAAAAGAAAAAGATAAAGAACAAAAAAGAAAAAAAAGATCACAAGTCCAGTAGAGATTTAAGAAGTGGGAAAATAAATTTCACTCTTGAAGGAAGGAGCTGCACAATCATCTTGTATGGGTATAAGAAGCTATTAATTGGGACTCTGCAACTAATCTACCACATATCAATCAACCAACAAGTATTTATTAAATATACATATGTATGCTCATGTAAAGCTATAAAGGATACAGAAGTATGAAATATTACTTCTACACATTACCTACATTAAACAAATTCAGTTAATAATGATAAACTGTTATAATTTTCAATCTATTTTTACCCAATTTAATTTGAGAAATATGACACCATTTCATTTTTTTTTAAATGGTAGTTTGCCAGAGATAATGAGAGAAGGGAAGTGTTAAAGAAACATCTTACTAAGTAATGTAGACATTTTAGAAGCTCAAATGGTATTCATAAAAGCTGTAAAAAGATAATCTGGGATGAGAAAATAGCCCTCTAGGAAATACCCACTAGCTACTGTTTCACAGACCTAGGGAATCAATAGGATAATGAAAACTTTAGGGAAGGAGGATAGAATAGAGAAATTCAAAAGTATGATTGTCTCAGCAAATCAGAGATGATGATTCTGAGAAACCTCTCCCTCCCTCTATATTTTTACATGAATTTTTAATCCCTTGAGACAAAATGATCATAAGACACTAGCGTCAATTTATAGGTAAGAAAACAGATCCACATCAGTGCTGATAATCAAGACATATTGACTATTCCCCCATGTTAAGCATCAATATATCAAAATAAATAAAAAATTCATACAAATTATCTATCTGTTTAAAGCTGGAGTTGTTCATATATGCCAATTGAAACAACATATAGTGAGCAAATGTATGTGGCAGTGGATATAAGAATCTGAATGCCTTCTATTAAGCCAAACATTAAAGAAATTTGTAAAATGTTACATAATACCGCTCTTCACTTATTTTGTTTAGCAAAAAAATATAGTATATTTTCATAAAAATTGTTTTATGGTAACATGCAGTTGGTCAATTATTACTATTTTAAAGGAATTAAGACATAATTAGTTTTAATCAGTTTTAATTTCTAATACAGTAAATATTGATGGACATTTATGAACCCATTAAACCATATAAACACAAGTTATTTCACAACCTCAGTAATTTTCAATAAATGTAAAGAAGCTGTGAGACCAAAGAGCTTGAGAATTTGAATATCGACAATGCACTTTAATGAAATGAGAAATAGATCATTTCTGATTGCGTGTCTATTAAATAAATAGACTTCAGGAGGACTGAAGGCTATAACATTGCCTTATTCTGGAGGAAAGTGAGAAATATATTTTAACAGTGTAGATCTCTGTTTGTTATAGAATCCCAAATAGTTATTTTTCTGTGGTTCCTTATTTCAATTTCTATGGTTTTCCAAATAAGCAGTATGAACAAACATAAAAAGCCATGAAAGGGCCAGATGTTCTCTGAAGACAGTGAAAAATCCAGCACATTTGTCTAGAGAAGTAAAAAATAGAGAGACAGGAGAGCAAAATACAAGCCAAATTTGAAAGGTCTGATTTGTACGAGGTTTGGTCTCTCTTCTGCACTGGAAGTCTTCAGAGAATGGTATGAAGACAATAGAGTGGTCGCGTTTGAGTTCGTAATGAGAATCTGTTGACAATGCAGAGGAGTAAGCAGGACTATTAGTTGGGTGTCTTCTATAATAATCTTGGTGACATGATGAGGGCCTTAACTAATCAAAGAAGGTGATAATAAAAATCATGGATTAAAAGTACATACATGATATAGATGTAGTATGTGTGTTTAACTAAA